>NW_011889242.1:695863-718957 GCF_000151845.1 Pteropus vampyrus
ATGTTCGTTGTCACTATAGTCTATATATTTGATTGACTAAGTGTGAAGCAATCTATCTTATCAGCACCTAATGGTGATTCATATATTAATTATATATCAATTTTCTTTTCTCTCCTGTATCTTTTCTGCCTTCTTTCATTAACGGTATTCAGATATTGCTTGGATAATCATACCTCCTCCATTCTCAGTCTAATTGGTTTGGGTAGGACTGACCCAATCTCTAGGATACATGGATAGACACGTTACCTATCTCTGGCGAATGAGGACACTTTATCCTCTTTGCTCAGTGTTCATATGTGATAAATGTCTCACAGAAAGCCAATGAAAGTGATGCCCAGATCTTTTACTGTTAACTATTAGGGAAATTTTTTTTTTAAAGATATTTATTTATTTATTTGTTTTTTGGTTGGTTGCTTTTTTTTGGCTAGGATTTTAATGTTTGTACCCTACAAGTAGGTTCTTATTGATAATGATGCCAACACAAATGAACTATCTTAGGGTTGAAAATAGATCCCCCACACTTTGACTAATATTATTAATGCTGCTATACTTAAAGCTAGGTAAACTCATCATGTCATTTATGGAAAAATAAATAAATTCTCTTTTCTCCTTATTCTAAGATTTCTATCACTTCCAATCAAAGAGTCCCAACTGCTTTATGAAAAACATGTTTAGACGCTTCTTAAATAAGATATTTGAAATAGCACAATTATATTCTATAAGCAATTTATTTAGTCATTGCCATAGTGTTAGTTCATTAAATAAAGCATAACTTTGTTAACTTTGAACAAAAAATAATAGTAGGCTACCATAAAAAAGGAAGGCACTTACAAAAGTGACACTAAGATTGGTTGTGATGGATTGCTTTGCTTGTGAATTCATACATTATACGACATTTTAGATTTTAAAGAGACATTAAGACAATATGCTGTTGGTCACATTGCTTAGTATTTGACCATGGCGATTGTGAAAGAAAAACATGAAGAGGGTTAAAATTAGAGAGCTATGGAAATACAATATTCTCTAAAAGGTCCTTGATAATCTTCCCCTATTGATATTCCTACCCTTGAGCATTCCTTTCTTCTTGCATGAAGGCTAGAAAGTGACTTGTTTCTTTCTAACCGATAGAAATTGGCACAGTAGATGGGATGTCTTTTCAGTGATTTTGTAACATATGATTATAGCTTATAACTTCATTCTTCCTAGTAGACTCTATTTCCTTTGCTGAATTTAATGAAGTGAATATATGGAATCATCCAAGTGACAAGATATTGAAGGTGATGTCTGACTGATAGTCAGCAAGGAACGGAGATCCTCAGTCTAATATCCCACAAGTAACTGTATTCTACTGAAACCCACATGAGCTTGGAAGTGTACCCTTCTCTGGTCAAGCCTCAGATGAGACCCTAGCAGAGGTCAATACTTCATTTCAAACCTGTATAAGACCATGAAACAGAGAACACAGGTGACTAATTCCCAACCTATGGAAACTTCAAGATGATATATGTGTTGTTTTAACTTATTAAGTTTGGGTTAATAATGTTATGCTGCAATAGATAGCTAATATATATGGCTTCAAAAATAAGAGCAATGAATTGTTAACTCATGACATCAAATTACATACAAGAATTCATATGTTAGTCATATTCTGGAATAATTTTCATAAACTAAATTTTTTTTTGTAAAATTAGACAGTGCTTAAATTGTATGTCTGTCTTGTTACTACATGAAGTAAGAGCTAAATTTTGCGCTTTCCATAATTAGTTGTTGATCCTTATAAAATACAAAAATATAAAGTCTGCAGCTAATGAACTTTCAGCTTTAACATAGAAAAACGCTATCTTTATTTCAAACTTTAACATTTTGTGTGTATTTTTGTACAATCTGGATAGAAATGATTAATAATGGACAAATTAACTGGCAAAATTTAAGAAGGAATTTAAATCCAGGTCATAACCCTAAAGCATTTCAAATTCTATTTGTTAGTAAATGTTTAAACCAGATTTACTTCTAGATAAAATATCTCCTCATTAATCTTTGTCTTAATTGTCCCAAAACACTTCTTTCTACAAGAATCAAAATACTATAAAAATGTCATTTTCTCTAGGCTAGAATTAAATGAGCCTCAATGATAATAAGCATTAGGTTATAAAATTTTAATTCTGTCCTATTTGTTGTCAGGCAGGACCCATTTTATTTTGTTTTATGCCCTGAAAATGACCAGTTACATGAATGGGGCAAATTACATATTCCCTTTGGAGTCACATATAATTTAAATACAAAATGAAGCAAAAAGAAGTCAAGATCCATAAAATCAGAAGGCAGAGAGGATAGAAAGATAACAAAATTGAATAGAAAGAATGAAAATAAATTCATAGGGAAAGTGGTGGAAGTAAAGAATTGGACACTCCTTGTTCTATTTAATAAAGATAACTACTATGCAATAATGCAAGTCCAGTGGGATTTTAAAGTGGAAAGTAAATTCAAAATTTTATGTGAATTTAATTAACTTTTACATTTGGCAAGCAATGGAAGTTTTCTTTTTAAAGCATCATCTGACTTAGTTTGATCTATGGGCTTGACCTATGAGCTGACTGACAGTTTATAAGTCTTAGAGTAAACTAAGACTGGAAAGATATTTTCCAGTTTACCATTCTGAATCTGATATAATGTGATTTACCTTTTCCTCTTTTCTTTCTGTTGAGTACAATCAAAATCTATTGATTAATTTCAGAATCCAAGAATTATGGCCAAATAAAGGATTTCTCAAAAGTTTTTTTTAAAATATCTTTCTCTTGCTATTATTAATTCATTATTTTATAATAAACAGTGCATCATTAACTCTCTTCCAATTAACTTTTTAACACCTGATTCAAAACAAGTAGCTGTCTGAAATTCAAGAATTCTACTTTTTAAAGCTAGATTTACTGCTGATATAATTGAGAAAAAACTTTTACAATAGAAGAGGCACTCCAGTAGTGGAACTATATAGCTTCAAGGATGAAGCTTAAGAATCAAGAGATCAGGTGAATTCCCACTGTCCAGAAAATGACTGCTAAGGTCATGCTAGAGGAAATGGTTATATCTTAAATAGTTATGGACTTAGAATATAGGAGAGACAGATGGTTTCATATTTCAAAAATGTATTCCAGAAAGACCTTCACAAGAAGCTTTCACAAGGCTTACCTGAGTTGGGTTTAATGCCCACGCTCCTGACTTATTCCTGATGGCATTACTAGCTCCTATTTTTCCCCCAAGAGCACCACTTTGCGCTTTATTGACCATTTTAAACAAATCTCACAAATTTTGACTGAAATTTCAAAATTAGCTAAATTAATACTTAAACGGAGTCTAGATAATAACTCAATTAAAACCCCTCAATTATAATAGATATCAAATTTAATTTTTTTCCAGTTGTTATTTTTTCATCTTTATTAAAATATATTAGATAATTGTTGCTTGTATTTACATTGTACAATTGAATGAGTTTTTTTCAATTATAGTTGGCATACAATGATATAGCAGTTTAGGTTGTATAGCATAGTGATCAGAGATCCACATAACTCATGAAGTGATTATTCCACTAAATCTACAATTATATAAATAAATATTATTTAATTATATAAATAAATATTATACAGTCTGAAGAGTTATATATCTTCAAAAGTTTTAAGAGGAACTCAGTGTGCTCTGGAAAATGTAGATGTTCATTTAATGACAGATAAACCAAATAATGTCTTGATCCTCCATTTAACCTAATTAAATGGGTCAAGTAAAGATTGATTAAAAGAGGTAATGAAATTAACAAAATGAGTCTATTTCAACTATGACAACTGCCATAGGGACCAAAGAGAATCAAGTGCATACTTACCTTAAGAGTTACTGTATATCTGGCCATTATAAAAGTAAACATAACTATATGGGGCAAATTGCTTTCCCATTATGAGATTCCTCGTACCCAGTAAAATTACTTGAAGGCAGATCATCAGGAAACAACTTTAGTTCACAGGATTTGTGAAAAGACAAACATTAAATCTTTTTCCTACACATATAAGATATCCCAATATTATAAATTATAAACAAGAAAAATAATGTCAGAAATTTCTGATCTAATATTGACGAGCTAAATTAGTTCACTTAATATTTAAAGTGGTCTTTGTGAAATCCTTGACTAATTTTACCAACTTCATTATTTATTTACTTATTTTTCAAAGAAACATTAGCAGAAAGGAAGTTTTTAATTATGAAAAAAGACATAATAATTAAGCATGTAAAATGAAGGTTTGGTTTTCTGTTGTATTGCTACTTTTGCTTTGGTAAGTTAACCTACTAATTGTCTGTCACCAAAAAGTTAGCTGGCAACCCAATAGGTTTTTTTTTTAATGAATATTAAAGTACTTTCTGATGTTTATTATAATTTTAGAAAATATAATGACAGGTCTATTGCTATATTTCAGCAAACAAGCATTGATAGTTCAATGTTTAAATGTTTTTAATTTTGTAAAAAGAACAATGGATTTTTTTTTCTCTGTCTAGGTATGACAAGTACATTGGAAATCTTTTGCCAAATAATAAATGCCACCTCTCAAGTATTTTTGATAGCTTCCACAAAGCTAGTTTACATATCATAACTCTCACTTATACTTTGCAAAGCTTTATTTTTCACTTTCCTTTTCTTTACTTTTGTGTTGAACATGATTAGACTTCTCTGGAAAATAGAGAAAGCAATTAATTGTAATCAAATAGCCAAACCTTAGTTTGATGTCCAGAAATGTTTAGTTTGGAATGTGTGACATCAAGTCTTGATAAGCTGAAATAATTAGAAATGACTTAAAACATCCAAAAATGTTTGTCTGATACTTGTTTTGAATTCAAAGGAAAAAGAAGTATTAATTCTCTTATTATTTTAAGAAGAATGAATTCTATTTCTCTAATTTACATTTTAAAATGTTTTTGTACTATTATACCATTAGTTCATGTACACAATATTATATATTCTTAATAGCAACCAACTTATTTTAGAATATCTACAGCAATCAAAATCTATATTGTGTCTAAAATTGAACGTTTATTGTGCTTTTTGTCCACAAACACCATTTTCCTTTTTCCTCAGTAATAGAGGTGGAACTTAGACATAGCTGCCTAACAAGGAATAGTATTCTTCTGCTTTTTCAAAGCCAAGCGTGAACATTTGCCTGGACTTTCAAGATATAATGCGAGCTGATATAAAATTTACAACTTTCACCTCACTTGGTTCAGAAAATCTCTGCATGTAGAATTCTGCCCCTTTTCCCTTTCCATGGACTGAAATGGCAATGATTGAAGTTATTTTGAAACAAAATGCTAAAGATGGAAGGTGTTAAATTGGCCTAAGTCCCTGAATTACTGCTTGGAAGAACAGCATACAAAAGAGCCACCATCAAGCTAAAACGCTCATTTTAGACAGTCACATGAGCCCAACATACTTTTTTTTTTTTGTGCTTTAAACCATTGAAGTGTAAGGGTGTCTTTTTACAGCAGGCTAACCTAATCTAACTAATCATATTATTCTGAGATTTAAAGATTTAATGACTGGCCATTGCAAAAATAAGAAAAGATAATTGAGTCAAGCGAGGGGATTATGTTAAGAATCCTGTTCAAAATTCTAAACTAAATGAATACTTTAGAACCTCTCTTTAATACTCAGTCATTTGTTGAAAACTAGTTTTTCCTAAGAAATTCAAAAAAGTCAGTATTGAAATTAAGACGTTCTTAAGTTGTAAATACCAAACCTCAGCTCACAATGCTACTTACCTTGGATGACTGCCCTCCATATGTAACTCAATGAGCATCCTCCTCCCACACCGTACAAAGAACAGATATCTTACATTACAAATTTGTGTTCCCCAAAATTTGATCACATGAAGCAAAAGTTTTTCTATCTGACACAATTTTATAGGGGAGGTAAACTTTTACCTCTATCCTTTTAGAGGTTTTTGGCTAGGCTTAAGTATTAAACTGACAGATTAACAATAGACAGCATACATAGTTACATGAACTTTACATGCCACAGGAGCCTCATAAGGAAATGAAGACCTAAAGGAATGACAGAACCTATATGCTTTCATATTAAGTTGTACAAAGAGAGAGAGATGGAGAGGGAGAAGGAGAATAAGGGGGGGGGGAGAGAGAGAGAGAGAGAGAGAGAGAGAGAGAGAACTAGAGGAAATAAACTATGTAGTGAGGCAAAGGGGAGATAAGAATTATTTTTAACAAGGCCTATTTGTATAGAATTCTTGGCTTTAACTCCCTGTTAAATATATATTTTTTAATCCTTGTTCAGGAAGGGTATCTTTCACATGGGAGTTTTTATCTCCTGCTTCCAGGAAGAAAAGGGGAGATTAGAATGCCTTTCTTGCATATGTTGTTTTTTAAATGCTTTAAGCTCAAATCCTTACACCAAAGTAGCATAATTATGTGTAGCATATTCTGCCACCCTTCACCTCCAACACAAGAGATCATCCTGAGAATCGGGGATTAATAACAGAGTTTGGCATTTCTGGAAGTTACGTGCATCTAGCTGAGGTAGGAAATGGATTTGAAAAAATAAGAGAGGGAAGGAGACATTAAGTTTGGAGCAACCAGTCACTCTATTTTTTTCCATTTTTCCCCCCGATAAGAAAAGAGACTGTGTTGGCTATCACAGCAATCTGAAATAGTGTAAGTATTTTGCCAAACCCAGTTAGTTTAACATATAAAAAAAAATGTACACACACACACACACACACACACACACACACACACACATATGCATAAAAATATTCTACCATAAATGCTGTTTTAAAAATGACAAACTGGGAAATACTGCAATATAATGAGAAAAGTTTCTAAAATGATTATTATGTCATTAGTTGTTTTATACTAATAAAATGTTGACAAACTATGTTAGTTGAAATGGTACTAGCTAATATGGTAGATACGTCCCTAAATTTCTTGCCCACATAGCAATTCATTGAGGGCATTCCTAGTTAGGTAGCTTTCTTCAAGCTGTGATTCAGAGGCCTAGGCTCCTTTATATTGTATTTCTACAATTGTCAACATATGGCTCCCAAGGTTTCCTGGTTTTTTTTGTTTTGTTTTGTTTTTTGTTTTATTGCCATTTCACACATCCAACAGGGGAAAAGTTTAAGTCAGACCAGGAAATGATGCAGAACATATTGTTCCACATGTATGGCCATACATAATTCAGTCACATGGCTCCATCTAGCAAGTGAGGTTAGGAAATGTGGTCTAATTGTATGCCCAAGAGTAAGAAGAAACCAAGTAGGAGGCCCAGGAACTCTCTGCTATGTACTTCTCTAAAAATTTTCAAAAGCATGATAATTGATAAATGGTAAAGAGATGATTGATGAAGATAATCATCAGCTTAATTTTTTTTTAATAGTTCATTCCATGTTTTAGGTAAAATTTAAGCCTACATACACATTTAGATTCAGTTATTCACATTTATTCAAAAAGTAGTAACTTCTGCCAATACTTAATATGACTTTTTTATTATCCCAAACTCTGGGTGCCTTATAGAAAATAAAACAATCCTGTTCATTAACCAAGTACTACTGAATCCATTATGGCAATTCTATTGATTCTTAACATAAGATTTTCTTCATAAACTGCAGGATGCAATGAGTTTACCAAATTGCCTTTATGTGTTAGAATAAGAAATGAACTGAGACAGTCAGGATACTATTCGCAATTATTAGAAATGCTCTTCTGGAAGGTCAAAAATTCTTCCCCATGTACTCAAATGACTTCTATTAATTTTAGATCTGAATAATTGGCTAGTTGTTTCTTCTCTAAGTTAACAACTTTATTAATAGAATCTATTTGCGGTTAGCAACTCTATGCAGAGAAGGTAAGAAATGGTAAATTATTCATTGACAAGAATTATCCTTAAAAGGTGGCAGTAAATAAAGACAATTTAAAAGAAAAGAAAAAAGAAAAGAAAGCTAACGGAGCAAAGCCCTGATGAGATCTAAGACCTTGGCCTTAGTGTCACAATGTTTTAGCTAGAAAAGTGAACAAGCAATATGGTAGGGAAGACTGGAGGCATACCTCTATTTATAAGGAAATGAGCTCCAAATAGAAGCCCAGAGAAAAGGCACACAATTGGTTGAGTTTATTGAAAGGGAAGGTGTTCTGCACTGTCTTTTTCTTCTTTTGAGGCTTCCAAGAAATGATTAGACATGGGGTGAGAAGTTTTGGAGAACAAAGATGGGAATTTTATTGGGCTGAAACTGTGAGGAAGTTTTGGACCCATCTCATATAGTAAGTACATTTTTTGTGAGTATCTCCTAGATAAGTTGTTGAGAAACACAAGTGAGTTTTCATCTATCTTGGTTCTTGAGAAGACCAAAATGAAGACATTCAAGGAAGTTCTCAAAAAGTAGAAAACTATGTTCCATAGAAAAGAATTGGAGTCCACAGGTTACCATGTCAACAAAAAAAGACGGGATTTGGCAATAATATACATAATGAAAAAAAAATAGCCTTTAAAAGAGATTACCAATAATTCTTATTGTTTTAAATATAGTTTACAACTCAATGTCTTACATATGTGTTAGAGAGGATTTTCTGCTCTATTTTAGATTACATAATTTAAATTAGTGCTTAGATATTATAAAGACAACATTTTATGAAAGGAGAAAACTATTTGGTTGAGTATAGTAAATGTTCCCAGATGCATTACTTACTTCCTCCTACAGTATCTTAGCCCCTGCTTTAACTTAAAATTCTTAGGTAGTTTTTAGAAATTATCGGGAATGAAATCAAAATTCCAGAATATGATATAATGGTCTATTATATTAAATCATTTTTTTTGAGTCTCAATTAGTATCGTATAACTTCCAATTTAGCTCTAGATAGACGAAATTACTGAAATATTCTGGAATCTGTATTCTCTCATATTCCTTATTTATACTTTTGTACATACTGAGTCTTTAGTGTAGAAAATCCTTCCACATTTTTGTGGAGTGGCTAAACTCTACTTTCCTTCAAAATGCAGTTCAAATTTATGCTCATTGTGTTCAAACACAATAAAATGTTTCTCCAATACACTTCCTCAGTAGTGTGAGCTTCTATTATTGTGTTTCACAGTGTACTGTATTTTTCATAGAGTTCTTTGTTTCTACCCATGATTGAAAACCTCTAGAATACAATGACTGACTGCCTTTTAATGATATTCCCAAAACAAGTAAATCATATGAGAAAACTATCTCCTGTGAGTCCTAATCTACTAACAAAAGTACACTAATGTTTTAACTTGGAGACAAAAAACAACATGAAAGAATATTCTACTATGTTTTCAGGAGAGCATTCTAAATTTTTCTATCTCATATCTAATTATGAAGCAATCCTAAAATACAGTAATTTTAATTTCATTATTTGTCAATAAATTCTTCACTTCCTAAAGATACACACACACACACACACACACACACACACACACACACACACACACACTCACACACACCATGGACTGAATTGTTTCCCTCTAAAATTCATATGTTGAAGCCCTAACCCTCAATAGAATGATATTTGGAGATGGACCTTTAGCAGGGAACTAGGTTTAGGTGGGCCAAGAGAGTGAGGCCCTTGTCTTGGGATGACTGCCCTTACAAGAAGAGACATCAGAGAGCTTGCTTGTTTTCCTGTAAGTGAGGACAAGTGAGAAGGAAGCGTTCTGTAAACCCAGAAGAGAGTCCTCACTGGAACCTGACCATACGAGTGCCCTGATCTCAGATTTCCAGTTTACAGAACTGTGAGAAAATAAATGTCTGCTGTATAAGACACCCAGGCTGTGATATTCTGTTATGTGAGCCTGACCTGAGCGAGACAAGGCAGAAGTCCTGAGCCTGGGCTCTCATGCAGTCTCCAAGAACCCTGGGGCCAGTGGAGAGTGCACCCTTTGTTCCTCTGGTCTGGCCTAGGCTGAGGCTGGGGAAGAGGTAGTGCGATTCAGTAGTTGCACCATGTAGTATGGAAGGAGTCTCAGCTGTAGGCAGAAAGACTGAACATTCAGTTGAATTTCAGGACACACAAATGCAACTTTGGCTGTTGAATTCAACCCTCTGCTCAGCGCCATCATGGTGCTTATCACCGGCTTCCTGCCTTCAATGCCAGCAGGGATGAAGAAACCAAGCCTCAAGGATGACATAGGCCAAAAGCTGGCCAGGTGCTCTCGTTCAACCTGGGAGCCAGGCTGACAAATGTCCTGACTTTGGAGGTTCTGGGAGTCACTGCCCTGCCCCCACCTGGGAAATCAACACCTGGCCAGGCACTGGGGGAACTGTGGGGTAGTCAGTCATTTGGCTTCCAGTTCGTTTTTTTTTTTTTTCTCCTAGGCTATGTCTTCACTTTGCTCTTTTGGAATCTTGTAGCGGCCAGGCCCAGGGTAGGTGAAAGCCCTGAGGACAGCTCTGGCTGGGCAGTGGGCCAGTTGATATCAATTCAGCCTCTCTGGGTCCCTGGACTGGCTGAGGTGAGTTGCACAATTAATGCTCTAGGAGGGAAGATTAGCTCTCAGTCAATCACAGCTATTGTGTATGAGTTTGATGCCAGCGGGGCCATGAACTCTCACCTCCCCCAGCCTTTTGCTGTGTCTAACTATCATCCTCAAGTCCTGTTCTTTCCTTGATTCCCTCATTCCATTTGCCTTCTACTCTCAGCTTCCACCTTCACGCCACGTCAGATTCCAACTCATATGAATTTTCCAGCAGGCCATTTCAACTTTCCTTCATGTTTCTTTAATGCTCACTCGTAGGCAATTCTACATTCTTCTGCTTACCCACTCTCCCATCTTCATCCCCCCGACAACCACGCCTACGTTCCTCACCTCACCTGTTTCAGAGACCAAATCCAGCCAGTTTTCCCCATCCCCCAACCACCTTAGACATTCTTGCTCCCCACAGTAGGTCTGTGGGACACAAGAAAGCACCCAGTTTCTGGGAGCAGGCCTGCCTTTAGGCCCACTGCCCAGCCAGGGTGGGGCAGTCAGGGACTGAATTCTGGGAAGATGGAGTTTGGTGATGTCTCATTCAGCCTGGCAAGTGGCTCAGAAAGCATATGTCTTTGCCCCAGCCTTGCCTCCAGGCACACTTCCTTTCGTCCTTTAGCAAGGCATGGCAGAGGGCTGAAGAGAGGGCGGAAGGCCCATGCCTGCAGCGTCACTGAAATGGAAAACTAGGTGTCGTCAAGGGCCTGGCTGGGATCCTGGCATGACTATGGGTGTCTTTCTGTGTCTGAGTCAAACAGGGACAGCCAAGGCCTACCTCCTTGGCTCTTCCTGTTATTGGGAGATGTGTAACTGTGCCATGTCCTTAAATGTCAGGGGAACAGAGTTCAAATAGGCACCATGCTGAGTATGTTAGGTTAGGTACTACTCTGTGTATTTGTCTGTGGGTGTGTGTCTGTGGGTGTGTGTGTGTGTGTGAGAGAGAGAGAGAGAGAGAGAGAGAGAGAGAGAGAGAGAGAGAGAGAAAGAGAGAGAGAGAATGAGAGAGATGCAAGCGTGTGGCTATCCAGGTGGCTATCCAAGAAATGCGTGAATGTCTGCATTGGTTTGCCTGTGCGAAAATTATCTTTAGTGTCTGGGTATGCTTTCAGGCGTCTAATGATGTGGGCGTTTGGTGTCTTTGCTAAAGTGTGAGTGCAAATCAGAATGTGAGTATAAAGCGTCCCTTGCATGTATCGTTGTCCAGATGAGTGTGTGAGCGTTTCCTATAATTTTCCCCACAGAGGCCTGTAAATGTTGGGCTGGGCCTGGTCTGAAGGAATTGTGTTAAAAGGGTCCTAGTATGAGAGTTTGCTGATGCCAGATGATAGCTGGACTCTGCAGGGAATGCATCATGAGGTGTGTAACTATCTGATCGTGATGTCGTGGACCTGAAATCGTTATAAACTAGGACTCTATCCATGCTTCAATCAAGTATCTCCATTTCAAACAGAATAAAAATTTCATCCAGGAATTCTGCCCGAATGGACCGCTGCCCACACCACAGCCCTGGATCATACAGTCGGAGCTTCATGCACTACACGCCGATGGCCACTGGGGGGCACAGAGGCTGCTCCTGCTTGGTGGCCTACCCAGGATAGGGAAAGAATCCACAACAGATCTAGAAACTCCTGTGGCCAATGGGAGGAAGCCCGGTGTGGCCTTTGGGGCCCCAGAAGACCCAGTCCACCTGAGGCCAAAGCTTGGTCCAGGGCCCAGAAGGCTGAGGAGGGAGCCTGGCTGTGGCTCGTCTCACGTGCTTTCCGACATAGTGAGTACAGACTCTTTCCTTTGCTTCGCGGTGACCTTGGGCTTCATCTTAGCCTTTCCCTCATAATGCTTTGGTGAATTTCAGGTGACTGTGGAAACATGGTTGTCTGAGATGCCCTGCATTTCTAGTGTCTGGCCTGGAAATTCAAGTATTCCTGATGAGTCAGCTGTGCGCAGGAAGACACTGGATCACCCATCATCATACAATCAGTCCCATAAGCCCATTTCGCCCTCCCACACCTGCATTCTCATCTAATCCTTGACTAGCATTTGCCCTTGAACCGCTTACAAGGGTTTGCCTTGCAGAATCATAGCATCCTGGATTGTCCTTATGGATTTGGGTTTGCTTCTGGGAGGAATCAGAGCAGAGTTGTAGAGAGAGGAAAAAACCCTGACGGGGCAGGAATACCCAACTGTTGGGTACTGCTTGGGTCCCGGTAGCTACTCCCTGAGGACAGGTGCTTCCTTAGTACCCTTTGTCTGTGATGAGAATGTTCATTTTTCCACAACGCTCCCTTTTTTAGACAACTATTGAGAAAAGGAGCATCAAGTCAGCATGATGACCTTCTTTTCATGTCTCTATTCCAGGCTACCCAAACCAGAAAGTATTAGACTGTAACACTTCTAGCCTTTGAGAAGCTGCCTTCTCAGTCAGAGTCGAACTTCTCTCTTTCGAGTTCACCTCCTTTTCAAATCAGGGGATTCACGTTTTCTACATGCTCCCATGAAAAGTTCATGTACCCCGTCTGCCAGTCATTTTCAACTTCCTCTCACCTTCTCCGAATGTCCTTTGATACTACCTCTGTGACTCAACGGAAAACCATCTCCTCGAGTCCATACAGCGTTTCAGTTTGTCCCCAGTTCTGTCGTCACCAGATGTCAGACTCGGATTATTTTAATCACATATTCAAATCCCTTCATAATCTGGCCTTAACTTTCCAGACTCACTAATTCACTGGACAAACCTTTATTGAGTATGTTTATGTGCTGTGCATTTTAAGCTATTGGGATGTATCTGTACACGTAGACAAAAAGCTCTGCCCTCATGGAGTTTAAATTCATTACAAATGTTTCGACTATATCCTGCTCTCCAGCCACACTGAAATATCAGTATGCTTATATGGATATGTGAAATATAATCATAAAAGTCTATTTTTTCTTTTCTACTATCTCCTGTATTCTGCTGATCTGAGATAGTCTTTTCTTCTGCTGTCAAGTGAAAGCTCAAGGAATCCCATGAGTTATTAAAAATGTGGTTCTAGTTAATAGAAAGTACTATGATCATGATAAGTTTTAAAATAAAAAATTCTCAATTCAATATCTCAGTCAGTATTTCAAATTTCATTCAAAGGTAATTTTTCCTCTCTTCCTAGTTTTGTTTTTGGAAAATCTACTGCCTTTACAGAAGAGATTGTAAAGACTTCTTTTTTCTCTGTTCATCACCACATGCCAGTTTACTGGAAACTGCTTTTTTGACACTCAGGTTGCCATCATTTGCAGTTGGAGACTGAGGAGAATGATCGGTAAGGTAGAGAGGATAGTTCCAAATTAATTATTACTATTGCGAAGTGGTTGAACTTGCTTTGGGCCAGATCTGTGTTTAAAAGAGATATCATCCCTGGGTCACTTTTAACATGGAGTGCTCTCCTGCAGCAACTTGATTTGGACAGTACGTTTCATTTAATTCCATTTTATCACTTCAGGAGAAATTCAGCAATTCATCTCCAGCTTTTGCTCTTTGCATTCTCATAACTTCTCCAGGTGACCCTGTTAAATAGAATCTACAAAAACTAGCATTCACATGTGTGCCAAATCTGGACCTTCGGTAACATTCACAAGCTCTTTGCCTGCATTATTTTAAGAGTCCAGGCTTCTTTTAAAGTAGTTGTGATGCCCCTATGCTGCAGCCATCAGAACAGCTTTTCAGCTCTATAGTTTACACTCTGGATTACCTAACAGGTCTCAGACATGAATTCATTGTGCCCTATGAAACATAGGGACATGGTGGTCTTACTCCAGTTACCAACATTAAAACTGAGAAGAAAGTATGTGTCCTCGCAACTCCCCTTTTCTGGAGGCGATGCACAACTCGGAGGATGAGAAAGACAATGCAAATACTTTACAACTTTTTTTTCCCCTCAAAGGACTGTTTAACACAAAGTCTTCACTTGACCTTTTTTCCTTAAATTTATTTTTAATTAATTTATCTTTTTGGTGACATTGGTTAATGCAATCCAGTAAGTTTGAGGTGTACAATTTAACAGTAAGGCATATATATTGCATTGTGTGTTCCCCTCCCATAGTTAGATTTCTTTCTGTCACCACATATTTGACCCCTTTTACCCCATCTATGCCCCCCCGCACCCTGTAGTAACCATGTCTATTATACATGTCTAGGAGTCTCTGTTTGTTTGTCCTGTTTGTTTGTTTCTTTTAGGTTTCTTTTAGGTTTATATTTCACATATAAGTGATATCGTGTGGTTTTCACCTTCTTCTGTCTGGCTTATTTTGCTTAGCATGATTATCTTGAGGTCCATCCACATCGTCGCAAGTGGCAGTATTTCATCTCTTATGGCTGAGTAATATTTCATTGTATATATGTACCACAGCTTCTTTAGCCAATCATGTATTGTAGGACACTTCGGTTGCTTCCATGTCCTGGCCAGGGTGAATTATGCTCCTAAGAACATCAGTGTGCGACCATCTTTTTGATAACGGTTTTCAAGACTTTGGGGTAAATACTCAGTAGAGGAATTGCTCGATTGTATGGTAGATCAGTTCTTAGTTTTTTGAGGAAACTCCATACTGTTTTTCATAGTGGCTGTACCAGTTTGCACCAGAAGTGTATGAGGGTCCCTTTTCCTCTAAATCCTCTCTAACATTTTTTATTACTTGTCCCATTGATAACAGCTATTCTAACAAGTGTGAGATGATATCTCATTGTGGTTTTGATTTGCATTTCCCTAACAGCAAGCTATGATGAGCATCTTTTCACATATGTGTTGACCATTTGGATGTCTTGTTTGGAGAAGTGCCTGTTCAGATCCTCTGCCCATTTTTTGATTGGATTGTTTGTTTTGTTGCTGTAATTGAGTCATACGAGTTCTTTGAATATTTTGGATATTAGGCTCTTATTGAAGGAGTTGCTTCCATATATCTTCTCCCATTTGGATAGTTGTCTCTTTACCTTGTTGACTGTTTATTTTGTGGTGCAGAAGCTCTTTATTTTGATGTAATCCCATCCATTTTTTGTTTTACTCTCCTTGCCTTTGAGGTCAATTTCATAAAATCTTTTTTAAGTTCAAGTTCTATGAGTTTAGTTCCTATGTTTTCTTCTATGTATTTTATAGTTTCAGGCCTTATATTAAGGTCCTTAATCCATTTTAAGTTAATTTTGGTGTATGGAGATAGACAATAGTCTAGTTTCATTCTTTTGCAGGTAGCTTTCCAGTTTTCCCAGCATCACTTATCAAGGAGGCTTTCCTTTCTCCACAGTATGTTGGTGGCCTTTTTGTCGAAAATTATTTGCCTATATAAGCATGGGTTTATTTCTGGACTCTCAATTCTGTTCCACTGGTCCATGTGTCTGGTTTTTTTTGCCAATACAATGTCATTTTGATTATTGTTGCTTTGTAGTATAATTTGAAGTTAGGCAGAGTGGTGCCTCCAGCCTCGTTCTTTTTTCCTCAAGATGGCTTTGGCAATTTGGGGTCTCTTGTGCTTTCATATAAATCTGATGATTTTTTTTTGTTCTATTCTTTTAAAAAATTCTGATGGTCTTTTCATAGGGATTGCATTGAATCTGTATAATACTTTAGGTAATATGGTCATTTCAACTATGTTGATTCTTCCAATCCAAGAACACAAAATATCTTTCCATTTCTCTGTATCTTTTTTTATTTCTTTTAATAGGGTGTTTTCATTATATAAGTCCTTCGCATGTTTTGTTAAATTTATTTCCAGGTATTCTCTTGACCATTTTTATTCTCTATGGAAATAGGGTATTAGAGTGATTAACTGTTGTGCTGTTTGTTCTTATTTTAAATAACTACGACGATCTGTATCTGTTTCTTGTATATTTCTTTGAAATTTTAGGTTTATTGTATCTTGATACTTCTGTCTAAACTTCTAATTTAATACTTCATTTTTCATCATTTTTAATATATTGTTACTATGTTTGGAACTGTCCTTTCAAACTTTTTCTATCTCTTCTTCAGGATATAGCTCAAGGTCAACTCATCTCAAAAGTCTTCTCTGATCACTCATTTGTTAGCTATTCACTCTTCTGTATCACGCTGCACTGTGTACTATCACCAGTCCTCTCTGAAGGTCCTGAACCAATAGTCAGTGATGTGCTAAACCTAGAGTTTGTTAAATAGAAAATAACAACAGCAGCAACAATAAGAACACAGAGATATAGCATATTTGTGACTTATTGGGATACAATTTTTCTTTACCACTTTTATTTTAGCAATAAGCTAATGAACTAGTACACCAATATTACTTGGGCTTTCTCTCTATGTTTATCAATTCTTGAAAAATTTGCTCTTTAAAAATGCTTTCTGTTAACTTGAACTATCTTATCATAATTCATTTGATCATATATTTATTATGTTACACGCTACCTTCCAATATGATTAATAGAGTTTAAAAGATAAAAGCCAGTAGTTAGGTAAGAGAAAAAGTGTACCTAGAAGCCCTGGATTAAAAAACTTAACGCAATCAAGTGAAAATGTAATCTCAAACTTGGTAACAGCTAACACATGTGAAAATCAGAGGGCTACAAAGTTCCTTTTCTCTCAAATTCATCAAATGTGAAACAATTCCACTGATTCAACAAATATTTCAAATATCTTTGGGTTAAAGTTTGCATTTAGGAATTTGAGACATTGATGAAAGCAACGATGTAATATTTGAATCTTCCAAACAGACAGAGTTTTGGATAGCCAAATATTGGGAGACAGTAAACCTTGGGCCTTTTGTACTTCTACACATCTTGCTGAGGGTGCCAAAGGGGCAATGCCCAGATCAATTTTTACCTGGGACACAGGAATCTCTATGCAGCTGGTAATTCTGAAAAGTGAGATAATATTTGCAGGAATGCATCACATAATCCAGATTTACCCAATCTCCCATTTGAAAAAGACTTGCTATTGCTTGCTATAAGAGTTGCAGAATCTCTAAGTTTAGAGTTCTTTGTGGTATATTCCACTCATGAGCAGGTTTTATCTGGCCCTACAATTTTCCTGTGAAATTTGGGGCTTAGGGAGAGTTGCGTCGCTATGCTCATTACTATAGTGATACACCTACTAGTATTTTTGTTGTAATAAAGTCCTTCGTGTCTGCCCAGGAATCTTTTGTCTTTTTTCAAGATCTATGCACCTTTCCTTGTCTAAATTAAAAACCTGTATAGTTATTTCTGTGGAAATTCTCCTGCTTCTAGGTCTCCTCCTCACTCTCAAACTTATTTACGTAAGAAAATACAGCCTGAAACCAAAACCACAAAGATGATATCTACAATTAAATAAAGCAATGCACTAACTTCCAAATCACAGTATGTGAGTGGTTGTGGAAAACAGCTGCCATAAACAAAGTCTCTATAATATCAGCAAGTATGGTGACCACTAATTTTTAGGATGTTCAGGGAAAAATAAAGATTTCTGTTGGACGCGTGAGCCAGTGAACCTCAATGTTGCCCATCTGCACTAAATGAAAAATTTACTAAGCTAATCGGAAAGCAGTAGTAGGACAAAAGTCCACACTAAGAAACAAACATAGAGTAGAATATAAATTGAGCAGGACAGACCCTATGAGACAAAAAAAAAGAAAAGAAAAGAAAAGAAAAGAAAAGAAAATTTCTCCAATTAAAGTGGGAACACAGAAAAAAGCAAGTGGATTTAAAAAATAAGAGGATATATATTTTGAACGCTTTAGAAAAATAACTAAAACAGGTCTTCTAGAACTGCAAATTAGAAAAGCTATCCTAGCTCACCTTCCTTTTTTAAGTACATGAAAAGGCTAATTTATTTTAAACATAAACGATAAAAAAGGATTATGATCAAAGTCACAAAGTAAAAAGAGAATAGCAAGCAAAATAATGGCTTTAAAAAATGAAGCCATTTTTTAAAAAGATAAAAACTGTACCTTCATATTTTGAAATAAGCTAATTCATTTCTAAAAGAGAAGCTATAAAAACATGCATCAGAATTCAGAAAAAGTCATAAATAAAAAATGTAAATCTAAATCCAATAAATAAAGATATTAAATAGATCAGACAGAAAGTAATATAAAAGATAGGAGAAGCTTCATCACTTACATAATTTGATTCTCCTAAGATGAAAAACAAATTAAGAAAATAGAAAAAAATAAAGTATAGAATTCAAGCAAACTTTCCTGAAATAGTACTTGAATGGATATATCCTATATATGCAGAAAATGACTCAGAATAGCCAACATGGAGGTATATTAAATGAATTGTTGTACTTAAAGAAAAGTAAACTGTTTGAAAACTCAAAATAAATCCAACGCCTATTTAAAAAGAAAAAAAAACAGTTTGGAGTTACACCTTTTGACAGTAATTCCTCAAAGAAAAAAAAATGGAGTAATATATTTCTCAAAGAAAACAAATATGAGTCAAGGCTCACATAAAATATCTAGCCAGTTTTAGGTTCAATTACAACGGTCTCAGATAAACTCTAAATAATGCATACGAACATAGCAAATGCTGATCTTATGAGCCTGCTCTGAGGGGTCAACTAGAGCACAAGATATAAATAACTATATGACTGATTATATTATCCATATGAACAGTGAGAAAACACAGAAGAAATGAAAGGAATTAATGGGTAGGACATAACCATGAGTGGATGCTACTATTACAAAAGAAAATTCAAAAGGATTTGGTGTACCTCCTTAAGAAATGATGCATACAATAGTCCCTCCTTATCCCTGGTTTCACTTTGCATAGTTTCAGTTATTGTCATCTGAAAATATTATATGAAAAATTTCAGACATAAACAATTCAACTGACAATTCATAAGTTTCAAACTGTGCATTGTTCTGAGTCGCATAATGAAATAAATCTCTTCTCCATCCCACCTAGGATGTGAATCAACCCTTTGTACAGTGTCCCTACACTGTATACACATCTTGCCCAGTAGTCACTTAGGGATCCTGCAGGTTTTCAGATCATCTTCCCTGGTATTGAGGTGCTCTTGTTCAATTTACCCATTTTTAATTAGCGGTAGCCTCAAAGTGCAAGAGTAGTGATGCTAGTAATCCACATATGAAAAAGAGGAGCCATAAAGTGCTTCCATTAAGTAAAAAGGTAAAAATTTCCCACGTCATAATAACAGAAAACAAACTGAATGCTAAAATCTACAGGAAGAAGAAACCTTATATCCATGAAATTGTGAAGAAGGAGAAGGGTGCTAGATTGGCTGTGACTGGATCAGATGGTATGTTAAGAAGGGACGTCATACCATGGTGTTCTTTCTGAAAGTACTGTGTTTCACTCACCAGGAAATCTCTATCCAGTAGAGACACACAGGTTCAAAGAGAAAGTCCTTATAATGCCTTCCCTCTGTACAGAGGAGGGCAATACGTGCTTGGCTGGTAGTATTGATAAGGATTGTAGTTCGATCTGCACTCAGAATGCTACATAGGAAGATACTTTCCTCCTATCTACTAATTCATGTCAGGCATATGGAATTTCAGCATGTCTTTTGCCACAGTGTTCTGGATCGAGTAGAAGTGAAAGGTGCTCCGCAATGAATGTAGCTCTCTTGAAGGTGTGACTGGTTTTCCATCTCAAAGAAGAGCCATGGAAACACACTTTTGACATAAAAGTTCTTTGACTTACACACAGTACTCACTGCTTGCGCAGGTTCTAAAACAGAGGCAGCTAACTTGACATTTGCAAACCTGTCTCCAGACTGATGCGAAACATTGTTTATTGTTAGAGGAGCATTGACAGCACATTTCCTTGAGTAGGGGCTGATTACGAACCGGGGTGGGAACAGGTTCTCCTTCTACCTTTACCTGTGTTCTTCCCACCTCCGGTTCAAGAATGCAACTCTCAACGTGATGAGAAATTCATACAGAAATTTAGGATCTCCTGCTCAAGATGTATCAGTGCAAGCACCGACACGCTTTGGGAGCAGTAAAGCTAGGTTCCAAAGTGTTCCTAATCCTCAGGGTAGATCACTTTGCCCGATGACACTTGAGGCAACACTTCCAGGTTGAAACTCCTCAATGGCACAGGCTTCTCTATAGGCATGTTGCTCTAGGTGCATCCTTAAGAATGTTCTAGGCATTTGACTTGAACTACTTCTAGAAGAGCTCGAAGAGACGACTACTAATTTCCCCTCAGGACAGAGAGCTGTTGCCCTTCCAAGAACTACAATGTGTAAAGACATCTAGGGAAGCGGGCAGTTCCTGGACGTGAATTCGTAGGAAGCGGGATGAGACGGCATTGCCCTGGCTCATGGTACATGCTGTACCGGCTGCTTCTCATTTGTTTATTACTAAATTACTGAGTCTGAAAGTACGGGAAATCCATATCCATTAGAAGCATTCCGTTCTAAATGGCGATGAAACAGGGTTTGGAATGCTTGCTTTCTGTCCCATGAAGACCAATGACTGATTATTGGTAGTACCGAGAAAGGCTGTATGTCTGAATCCACCCCTGGAATGAGATGAAGAATGTTACTGGGCTGTGGCCCAGTAATCCATGTCCTTCATACTAGATTTCATAATGCCCTTATCCCCAGTGATCTAGACCCTGGCGGCGCTGAAAGCCATTCTGTCATGAATGCAACTCTGTGGAAGAGGTGAGTCGTTTTTTTTCGGTACCAGAGAAGAGTTGGGAACTCCCTTTCGAGAGCCAAACCGTTTGATCTGACACTCTGTACAGAGTGTTTAGCAAATGGCCAAACTGAATCGGTGCCCCAGTCATTTGCAAAGACTTTGTTAGAAACTTATGCTGAACCGTGCTCTGTTGTCGATAAGCAACGAGAACACAGTTCCTAGCGTGGATTATGATTAGGAACCTTCAGGGAATTGTTTCTCTTGAGTTTGCTTGCTAGTTGTGTTTGCAATCGTGCCCAACCACCAATGAAAAGGAAGTGCGATTAGGAATTCTAATGGAAATTCAGGGCCTTCTCCCGAAGACATTTCAGAATAGGCATCAAGCGCCCTTGCAGCCTTCACGCTGGATTCAAAAGTGACCTTAATTGTAGAGTTAGAGCTCTTTGAACAACAATGGTTGAGGAAATGCCTGCGAAATCTGAAACGCTAATCCACAGTCTTCCCTTTCCAAATCCAGCTCCACTGCCATTCTTTAAGACTGTGCTAGGTATTTGCCTTGAACTACTTATGGAAGATGATGAAGAGGCGGCTAATAACCTCTCTCCAGTTCTGAGAGCCTAGCTCTTGCAACAACTGCAATGTGTAAAGACATTTGGTTCAAGGGGCAGAACCGCGGCAGGGAATACGTACCAAACGGGATTTGGCAGCAGGGCACAGGTTCACATGGTATGTGAAGAAGAGAAGTCATACCATGGTGTTCTTTCTGAAAGTACTGTGTTTCACTCACCAGGAAATCTCTATCCATTAGAGACAATCAGGTTCAAAGAGAAAGTCCTTATAATGCCTTTGCTCTGTACCGAGAAGGGCTATACGTGCTTGGCTCGTAGTATTGATAAGGATTGAAGTCCGAATCTGCACTCAGAATGATATATAGGAAGATAGTTTCCACCTATCTACTAATTCGTGTCAGGCATATGGAATTTCAGCATGTCCTTTGCCACAGTGTTCTGGATCGAGTAGAAGTGAAAGGCGCTCCGCAACGAATGTAACTCTCTTGAAGGTGTGACTAGTTTTCCGTCTCAAAGAAGAGCCATGGAAAAACACTTTTGACATAAAAGTTCTTTGACTTACACTCTGTACAACTGCTTGCACACGTTCTAAAACAGAGGCAGCTAACTTGACATTTGCAAACCTGTCTCCAGACTGATGCGGAATATTGTTCCTTGTTAGAGGAGCACTGAGAGCACATTTCCTTGAGTGGGGGCTGATTACGAACCGGGGTGGGAACTGTTTCTCCTTCTACCTTTACCTGTGTTCTTCCCACGTCCGGTTCAAGAATGCAACTCTCAACATCGTGAGAACTTCATACAGAATATTGACATTTCCTGCTCGAGATGATTCACAGGCATTGGCAAGAACACCGGCGGCAGCTCAAAATAGGAATAATGACCTTCTGGGTCACTATCAGACCTCCGCCCCGCCAAGAAACTGTGCTGTCTTTGCCGGTTGAAATATAAGCAATGTGGCGGCAGAGTGGCAGGAGACAGCTTGGCAAAGGACAAGGAAGCCGCCACTGCTTTAGAAACTGCCTGAGCACTGAGGAAGTCTCCAGAATGTTCTCAAACTTCTCTGACACAGCAAACAGGTCGCATCTTCGAGAAAGCACCGTTCATTCCGGGAGGGCTTTCAGTTATACCGGGGTCGAACCATGTCGATAAGAACACGCTCAAATCCAATATGAATGATAGGAATTACTAGATAGCATCGTAGTAACATTCTCTAGAGCATTAGGAGTGCAGATTCGGACTTCAGGCCCTCATCGATACTGCCAGCAAATCCTTCCCTGGACTTCTCAGGACACAATGCAGGCCTGAAAGACTGCACCTATTCCATATGAAACTGAGCGCTTCTAAGTGGTCGAGATTTCCTGTAGATGGAAACAGAGGCCTTTAGTAATGAACACAAGGTTATGACGTCGCTCCTGCACA
>NW_011889242.1:720332-722088 GCF_000151845.1 Pteropus vampyrus
GAAACTGAGCGCTTCTAAGTGGTCGAGATTTCCTGTAGATGGAAACAGAGGCCTTTAGTAATGAACACAAGGTTATGACGTCGCTCCTGCACATCGCATCGGAGCCAGAGTTTTCCGCTTAATCCCGCTTGGTAGGAATTCGGCTCCAAGAAATGGCTGGTTTTTCCAGATGTCCTTCCGCTTTGTAGTGGTTGCAACCTAAAAAGCACTCTGCAGGAGCGGGGGAAATTGTCATTCGCCTCTGAGCTGGCATCTGACAGTAATTCACGCCTAAGGGTCAGGTCTTGCATTGAGTTTGCAAGTGGCGCGGCATGTGTACAGAGAAGCCAGTGCCACAAAGTTTCCCAAGTGGAAGGCGTTTCCCTAAGCGTTCCTGCTCAGAGTGCCGAACTTGAGGCAAAGGCCAGCGTTGGAGGCGGTTCTAAGGCTTGTTAGTGTGTTAAGGCTTCCACGGAACTTCTTGACACAAGTCAGGCGTATTCATTCTGCGATGCCAGGCATATGAACTGTTGGTTTTGCATCGGCCTTGGTAAGAAGACAGGTTGCAGGTTCAGAAAGGAACAAGTCCCTTCACGGTTCCTACCAGGGCCACTGCAGTAAATATGCTCTCATGGCGCCGAGCCAGAAACCACCAAGAAAACGATGTGAGGGATTAGTGCCAAGAAACAGATTTGCAAAGGACGAGGCAGCTGCCACGGAATTAGAACCTGCGTAAGCAATGAGGACCATGTGTACGTTCAGGGCCGTGGGTAAGGAAAGAGTTTTCCCCATGGTCTTCTCAGATACTGAAATGAAGTCACGCTAAGTTATGTACATTCATTGCGGAGGGCTCTTCCTCTGTTCGCGACTAGTACACTGTCCAATAGACAATGCTCAACTCCAGGATGAAGGACATGAATTGCAACCTGGGATGGCAGTAACTTACTGCGTAGCATTCCGAACGCACTTTCTGACTTATGTTCCAGATCGGTTCTACCAGTAAAGCATTCACTGGCCTTATCGGGACAGAACACAGTAGGCCTATCCAAAGACAGTTGTGAAAGTGACTGTTTCTAATGCATAGAGTTCCTCTAAATGGAAAGCCAGTCCGTTAGTACTGAACACCAGGTTATGAGGTGGCTTCTGTTCATTGCATCTGATCGCCAGCATTGCGGCCGAATCCCGCTTGGTACGAATTAACCTCCAGGAAACTCTCAGGTTTCGCAGATGGCTTTCCACGCTGCAGTTGTTAGTAGGGCAAGAGCTCTCTGCACTGAGGCCAAGTTTTTCAGTCAACTGCGAGACCTCTCTTTCATAGGTTTTGGCAAGAACACCGGCGGCAGCTCAAAAGAGGAATAATGACCTTCTGGGTCACTATCAGACCTCCCCCCTGCCAAGAACCTGTGCTGTCTTTGCCGGTTGTAATATAAGCAATGTGGCGGCAGAGTGGCAGGAGACAGCTTGGCAAAGGACAAGGAAGCCGCCACTATTTTAGAAACTGCCCGAGCACTGAGGACCGTCAGAAAGTTGCAGGACCGTGGAAGTCTCCAGAATGTTCTCAAACTTCTCTGACACAGCAAACAGGTCGCATGTTCGAGAAAGCACCGTTCATTCCGGGAGCGCTTTCAGTTATACCGGGGTCGAACCATGTCGATAAGAACATGCTCAAGTCCAATATGAATGATAGGAATTACTAGATAGCATCCTAGTAACATTCTCTAGAGCATTGGGAGTGCAGATTCAGACTTCAGGTCCTCATCGATACTGCCAGCAAATC
>NW_011889242.1:722379-723416 GCF_000151845.1 Pteropus vampyrus
GATAGGAATTTCTGATAGTATCCTAGTAACATTGTCTAGAGCATTGGGAGGGCAGATTCAGACTTAAGGTCCTCATCAATACTAGCAGCAAATCGTTCACTGGACTTCTCAGGACCCAATGCAGGCCTTTAAAGACTGCTCCATTTTCATTGGAAACTGAGCGTTTCTAAGTGTTCGAGAGTTCCTCTAGATGGAAACAGAGGACTCCAGTCATGAACACAAGGTTATGAGGTCGCTCCTGCACATGCCATCTGAGCCAGAGTTTTGCCGCTTAATCCCGCTTGGTTTGAATTCTGCTCCAAGAAACGGCTGGTTTTTCCAGATGTCATTCCGCGTTGTAGGGCTTGGAACCTGAAAAAGCACTCTGTAGGAAGGGGGAAATTGTCAGTCGCCTCTGAGCTGGCTTCTGAAAGTAATTCAGGCCTAAGTGTCAGGCCTTGCATTGAGTTTGCAAGTGGCGCGGCATGTGTACCGAGAAGCCAGAGCCACAAAGTTTCCCAAGTTGAAGGCGTTTTCCAAAGTGTTCCTGCTCAGAGCGCCGTAACTTGATGCAAAGGCCAGCTTTGGAGGCAGTTCTAAGGCTTGGCTAGTGTGTTAAGGCTTCCACGGAACCCTCTTGACACAAGTCAGGCGAAATCAATATGAGGTCCCGGCATATGAACTGATCATCTTGCATCGGCCTCGGTGAGAAGACAGGTTGCAGGTTCAGAAAGGAACAATTCCCTTCACGGTTCCAACCTGGGCCACAGCAGGAAATGTGGTCTCACGGCGCCGCGCCGGACACCAACAAGAAAACGATGTGAGGGAATAGTGCCAAGAAACAGATTTGCATAGGACGAGGAAGACGCCACGGAATTAGAACCTGCGTAAGCAATGAGGACCATGTGTACGTTCAGGGCCGTGTGTAAGGAAAGAGTTTTTCCCAAGGCCTTCTCAGAAACTGAAATGAAGTCACGTTAAGTTGGGTACATTTACTGCGGAGGGCTCTTCCTTTGTTGTGGACTAGAACACTGTCCAATAGACAATGCTCAACTCCA
>NW_011889242.1:723940-736663 GCF_000151845.1 Pteropus vampyrus
TTCGAACCATGTCGATAAGAACACGCTCAAATCCAATATGAATGATAGGAATTTCTAGATAGTATCCTAGTAACATTGTCTAGAGCATTGGGAGTGCAGATTCAGACTTAAGGTCCTCATCAGTACTAGCAGCAAATCGTTCACCGGACTTCTCAGGACACAATGCAGGCCTTGAAAGACTGCTCCATTTCCATTGGAAACTGAGCGTTTCTAAGTGTTCGAGATTCCTCTAGATGGAAACAGAGGACTCCAGTCATGATCACAAGGTTATGACGTCGCTCCTGCACATGCCATCTGAGCCCGAATTTTGCCGCTTAATCCCGCTTGGTTTGAATTCTGCTCCAAGAAACAGCTGGTTTTTCCAGATGTCATTCCGCTTTGTAGTGCTTGGAAGCTGAAAAAGCACTCTGCAGGAGGGAGGGAAATTGTCAGTCGTCTTCGAGATGGCATCTGAATGTAATTCAGGCCTAAGTGTCAGGTCTTTCACTGAGTTTGCAAGTGGCGCGGCATGTGTACCGAGAAGCTAGTGCCACAAAGTTTCCCAAGTTGAAGGCGTTTCCCAAAGCGTTCCTGCTCAGAGTGCCGTCATTTGATGCAAAGGCCAGCGTTGGAGGCAATTCTAAGTCTTGACTAGTGTGTTAAGGCTTCCACGGAACCCTCTTGACACAAGTCAGGCGATTTCAAAATGAGGTCTCCGGCATATGAACTGATCGTCATGCTGGCGATCGGATGCAATGAACAGAAGAGACCTCATAAGATGCTGTTCAGTACTAACGGTCTGAACACTCGCAATTCTCTAGAGAATGTTACCATGATACTATGTTGTAATTCCTATCATTCACCCTGGATTTAATCATGTTCTTATCGACATGGTTCGATCCCCGGTATTACTGAAAGCCCTCCCGCAATGAATGGTGCTTTCTTGAATATACGACTGTTTGCAGTATCAGAGATGTTTGATAACATTCTGGAGATATCCACTATCCTCCAACTTACTGACTGTCCTCATTGCTCATGCAGTTTCTAAAACAGTGGCAGCTTCCTTGTCCTTTGCAAAGCTATCTCCTGCCACTCTGCCGGCACATTGTTTTTATTTCAATCTACAGTGAGAGCCCATTTTCTTGAGTGTGGTGTGATAGTGACCAAGAAGGTAATTGTTCCTCTTTTTACCTCCTGCCTGTTTATTTGCCAAGGCGTATCGAAGAGTTCTAAGTGTCGACTAGAAACTTGTCCTCAGTTCAGAGAGCCCTTTCCCTTCTAAGAACTGCAGCGTGGAAAGACATCTGGGAAAACTGAGAGTTTCATGGAGGATAATTTGTACCATGAGAGTTTAGGCCGCAAGGCTGGCAGTCAGATGTAATGTGCAGAAGTGACGTCATAAAGTTGTGTTCATTACTAAAGAACTGGGTTTCCATTTAGAAGAATTCTCTATCCATTAGAAGCAGTGACTTTCACATGGTAGTGTATCTATGTTTGAAAGACCTGCCTGTGTTCTGTCCCGATGAGTCCAATGAATGATTTGCTGGTAGTATTTATAAGGACTCTACATCTGAATCCGCCCTTGGAATGCTCTAGAGAATGTTACTGTGATAGTATCTAGTAATTCCTCTCATTCATATTGGATTTGGGCATGCTCTTATCGACAGTTTTCGTAACCCAGTATAACTGAAAGCCCTTCCTCAATGAATGTAGCTGTCTTGAATGATGTAATTTGTTTTTAGTATCAAAGAAGAACTTTGAATATATTCTGAAGGTTGTTCTTTGCTTACGCAGGGTCCTCATCGCTTACGCAGGTTCTGAAACAATGGTAGCTTCCTTGTCCTTTGGAAAGCTGTTTCCTGGCCATTTTCTTGCCCATTGTTTATATTTCAACCAGCAATGAGAGCACAGTTTCTCAAGTAGGGTATGATCGTGAGCAAGAAGTTAATTGTTTTTCTTTCCAAGGACTTGGAGGAGGTCTAAGTGTCGACCAGGCACTTCTCCTCGGTGCATAGAGCTCTTGCCCTCCTTCCAACTTCAGCGTGTAAAGACATCTGGTAAAACTGACACTTTCCTGGAGGTTAATTCGTACCAAGGGTGTTGGGCTTCAAACAGATATCTTAAGCTCAAACACACATATTTCTTTAAGGTGCAGCAAGGACAATAAGGGTACTGTCTGAGGAAAACTGGTGGGAGTCCTGATCCCACCCTACCATGTTATCTGGCATTCCCTACCCTGAGCAGAGTAAGCAGAAGAGAGTCAGCCCTGTGCATGCGTGGCCTTTTTACAACTCTTCTAACAGAGTCTCACCCACCTCTCTTTTCCTGGGCCCCACAGACAACCACCATGAGACTACAGGCGCAGGCAGGTTGTACCCACCTAACCTGCTTGCATGCAGGATGCCCTCCGTGCCTCTTAGCCCCCCAACATGCCTACCCAGCATAGATTCAGTCTGCCACCTGGAGCCCTTCTAAGGGCTCCTGCTCCACACATTACAGCTCTAGGCCCAGCCACTCAAGTGGCCATCTCCCCTATGGACTTCTGTGCAGCTTTACCTATCCTGGGCTGGCTGGTTAGTGTGAGCTCCAGTGCCTTGCCCATCCCCTTTTCTGTTTGCCACGTCCTTCTTCCTCTTTGCCACCTTTCTCTCCTTCCTTCTACTCTAAGTGGACTTGGAAAGGCATCAGTCCTAGCCTGAGAGGCACTTTGTTCCCACCAGCGAAAGGAGGTCTGATTCTGGGAATTACTCTCCCCTGTCACAGTCACATCTGTCCATGAGGCCTGGTCGCCGTCGCCAGGGCCTCAGCATTCTTTCTGTCCACTGGTTCCTCTTCTTCATTTCCATTTCATATTTTATTCTTCCACTGAATCGTTTTTCTGCAGCAGTCTGGGACAGTAGAGGCAAGAAATAGGATTTTAAAAATTAAATAACTAAATTGGACATCTTGGCAGAAAAAAGCATGCTGTGGTGGCCTTTTACCCAGAAGGTTGGATTCTGCTGTTAGTTAAATGGGACAATGACATAATCTAACTCATTATTAAATTAGACTTTGCAAAAAGGAGCACAGGGCATATGTTAGCAATTGCCACGGCTGTTACGCAACCATGCGGCTTCTCTAGTGGTAAGGTGTTATGATCTGTTTTGTCACTTGGAATAGAAGGCAGTTTTGCAAAATCAAAGATCAAGTGTCACTAACATTGGACACATTGTTTGCAAAATGCTGCATGACGGCTTCATCAAACCAACAGAATCATTTGGTTTGACTCCGTGAGTGCTTAAATTTTAAATTTAAACATTTTAAGTTGTTGCAGATAGTACTGAATCAAAAGATTGGGCATGAAAATCTGGATGTTGGCCTTTTCTTGAAAGATTTGTGACTGAGAGTGAATGTCCTGATGGCAAAAAACTGGTGGAGTTGGCGGTTTTTGCCCCTTTAGAAGCTCAGATTCTGTAAGCATCTCAGTCCATTTCTGCTCACTGCTCTTTATGATCTGCCTATTTTGTGGAGACCAGCTTTGTACAGTGCCTTGGGGAGTGAATGGGGAATTGGTTGGGATGGTGTTTGAGTTTTCACAGTGACCGAGGAGTGGGGTGGACAGTGGAGATAGGAATGACAAGCAATTGTCCACGATCCTTTGGGACTCTCCAATGCCACCGGACAGTCATACGTGTGAAAAGCTTGTTTATAATGATCGGAACCTGGAGTCTAATTCCAATTTCATAACAAAAAAAAATTCTTTTTTGGGGGAAAAATTTTTATTATTGTATCAGGCAAGGTTATGCCTCAGTTTCAAATAAGCCCAAACCTCAGTGGCTGAACATAACAGACATTTGTTTTTCATGTCTCACATGGGAGATCCAGGCTTTTGGAGAACTCAATACATGGAGAAATTTTTGCATCAACATTTAATGCCACAGCCTTGAAGTGACAGATTTTGCTTATATACATTTCATTGGCTGGGGCAAATCACAGATCACCTCTAACTACAAGAGAGTTACGAAGTTCAAATCTACTAGTGTCTGGGAAAAGGAGCACCAGGAATATTGGTGAGCAGTATGATGACTACCATAAAAGTATCCTGAATTTTCCCAGAATGCAGCAAAATTGATTTGTTCATCAGAACCTAAGAGTTATTAACCAGTTCAGAGCACCTGGTCACTCAGAATTGTGTTGCTTTTGGTTTTGAGATGTTAAGACAGCTTCTCCCATTTTCCTTATTTATACTTCTGTATATGCTGAATCTTTAGTATGAAACATCCTTCCACATTTTTGTGGAGTGGCTCAACTCTACTTTCCTTTGAAACACAGTTCAAGTCTATGCTGATTGTGTTCAGACACAGATAATTGTTTCTCCAACACACTTCCTCAGTAGTGTAAGCTTCTATTATTGTGTTTCACAGTGTATTGTAATTTCATATGGTTCTTCATTTCCACCCATGGTTGAAAACCTCTGGAATACAGTGACTGGCTGCCTTTTAATGATATCCTAAAACCAGAAAATCATTGTGAGATAACTATCTCCTGTAAGTCTTAACATACTAATAAAAGTATAGTAATGTTTTAACTTGGAGATAAAAATAAAACAACATGACAGAAAATTCTACTATGTTTTCAGGAGAGCATTCTAAATTTATCTATCACTTAGTCTAATTCTCAAGCAATTCTAAAATTCAGTAATTTTAATTTCATTATTTTTCAATAAATTCTTCAATTCCTAAAGACACACACACACACACACACACACACACACACACACACCATGGACTGAATTGTTTCCTCCCAAAATTCATATGTTGAAGCCCTAATCCTCAATGGAACAATATTTGGAGATGGACCGTTAGCAGGAAATTATGTTTAGATGGGCTAGGAGAGTGGGACCCTTGTCTTAAAATGACTAGCCTTGCATGAAGAGACCATAGAGAGCTTGCTTGCTTTCTATTATTTTCTTCTAAGTGAGGACAAGTGAGAAGGCAACGTTCTGCAAAACTGCAATAGAGTCCTCACAGGATCCTGACCATGCAAGTGCCCTGATCTCAGAATTCCCATCTCCAGAGCTGTAAGAAAATAAATGTCTGCTGCATAAAACACCCAGTCTGTGATATTCTGTTATGAGAGCCTGACCTGACTAAGAGAGGGTACACACGAAATCTATAGCTATATTATATAATATATGCACATAAACACATACATACTTTTTATCTTTAAAAGATTTTTATTTTAATGATGTTTTCTTTTCAATAACAGCTGAAATTCAATATTATATTAGTTGCAGGTATACAGTATATTTCCTAGACATTTATATAACTTACGAAGTGATAAGCCCGATAAGTATAGGACCCGACACCATACATTATTATTATCATATTATTGACTATAGACTCTATGCTGTACTTTACATCTTTGTGACTCGTAACTGTTTTGTAACTGATAACTTGCACATCTTAATCCCCTGACCTTTTTCACCTGTACACCAACCTCTCTTCCCATCTGGCAACATAAGTTTGTCCTCTGTATCTATAAGTCTGTTTCTGTTTTCTATGTTTGTTTATTTTGTTCTTTAGATTCCACAAAGAAGTGAAATCATAGGCTCTTTGTCTTTTTCAATCACACTTATTTCACATAGCATAATACCCTCTAGGTCTATCTATGTTGTTGCAAATGGTAAAATTTCATTTTGTGTGGCCGAGTAATATTCCACCATATATATGGACCATGTCTTCTTTATCCAGTCATCTTGATGGACATTTATATCACTGAATGTTTTTGAAAATATGACTTCAGATGCGTGTCAAAAATGGGAAAATATAGTGTATCTGGTAAGAAAATAAATGTCTGCTTCTAACCATCCAGATCATTAGTCAGTTGCATTTTAAACCCAAAAACATAGTGTTGTATTTTTGAAAGTTTGTTTTTTTCATTTTTAACAGATACATTTTTCCTCAAAGCATTACTAAAATTGATATTCTTTACACATAATTGACATTTTAACTATATTAACTTTAAAAATAACACAATGTTAACTTAGAAAAGCTTAAACTAGAATTGGAAGGCTATCTCATTGATAAATTCATATTGCATCAGTATTTAGAGACCAAAACAAAATAAAACTTTCATGTATTATAAAATGTGATAGGAATCAAGACCTATATTCCTCTTGTGTGAAGCACAGGATTTCTCCAGGATGTAAGACAAGAATTTTCACACCGCCACTGCTGGACTTCACAGCTCACCAGCATCAAAAGCATTAACCACCAACTTAAAGAGTAATAAAAATTCAAATTAAAAACAAAAATCTTATTAACAAGAAGAAAATAAAGTATCATTTTACTATGTATATTTTAATCAGTTGGATGCCTGGATCCAGAAAGGGGAGCACTGCAAACCAGGTGGCAGACACTGTACGTATGGTACATATATTTTCATTTAATCTTCAAAATACTACTGCCAAGTAGAAGTAATTTTTTGTATTTATCATATGAGAAAATTCAAGGAAATTGAGTTGCTAACTCTATGATAAAAACCTACCAGTAAAGCAGGAATAGGATGCAACATCTAAACCCTTTTCCACAATTCCACTGGTGTCTACAGTGAAAACATGTGCCATCATAGGTGCTGACACTTGTGGAAAAGTGTTAAATCCAGTCACATTGATAGCAAAAGTTAATTGTCTTGCAATAAAAACAAATTAATATTTCCAATGAATTAAGTTTTTGCAGGAGTATAGGGCAGAAATACCTAGTCTGGAGGACAAAATTAGAAGTCCACACTTTAATACTTTAATGCTTTTAAAAACAAAGGCAGCATATAAAACCCACTTCATGCTGTATAGCAGAAATTGTTCGAGTAATGCTAACTCAAGAAAACCTTTAGTCAAGATGTGATGGCTGTTTATTATCTATTACTAAAACAGATTTTATGATTTATCACTTTCTTGATAACCTATATTTTGTCAAAAAGAATTCTGATGCTTATTTTAATAAATGTTATTTTCATATCACGTGATCTCTATAATATAATTTCAGAAGCTGGAAATTACTAGTCTAAACTAATACAATCTAGATCATAGAACCATAAGCAAGGTTCATTATGAGAGACAAGATTTACCTTGGCTACAATTTTACAAAAAGAACAAGTATTCCAATAACAGATAAAATAGTGTGTGCCTCTCAAATACTTGTTGTCCTAGAGGAGACTGTTCATTTTCCTAAGCTACACATTTTATAAAATATTGAGAAAAGGAGTAGTGCAGGAATATTTAACTGTTGGAAACTGCCTGGGTCCCGGGAGCCAAGTATTCACCCAACTCATAAGAGACAGGTGCCTCCCCAGTACCCTTTGTTCTTGACGAGAATGTTCCTTTTCTAACGAAGCTTCATTTGAGGTCAACCATTGAGAAAATGAGCATTGATTTGACATAACAACTTTCTTTCGTGTCTCTATTCTGGTTCACCCGATCCTGTAAGTATAAAACTGTAACACCTCTGGCCTTTGTGAAGTCATCTTCTCACTGAGAGTTGAATCCTTCCATTTTGAGTCCATCTCTTTTTCCAATCAGGGTATTCATGTTTTCGACATGTTCTCATGAAATGGTCATACACTTAGTCTGAGAGTCATTTTCAACTTCGTCTCACTTTCTTCCAATATTCTTTGCTACCATCTCCTTGAGTCAGCGGAAAACCATCCTGTCAAGTCCAGACATCAAAACAGCTGTCCCAGTTCTATAGTTACGAGAAAGCAGACTCGGAGTTGGAACACCAAAGCCTGCAATATTCAAAGAATTATGAAAGAAAAGGGAAATGGCCTGCTGGAAAATTCACATAAGATTTAATAGAATGGGGTGTGAGGGTGGAAGCTGAGAATAAAAGACAAAGAGAATGAGAAAGTTGGAGAATAAACTGGGCTTTAGGGTGACGTTTAGACACAGCAAAACACGGTGGGAGGAGTCCATTACCTGGCCAACATCAAGCGCATATACAACAGCTGTGATTTATTGAGAGCTAATACTTCTTCCTAAAAACGTTAATTGGGCAACTCACCTTAGCCCGTCTGGAGGCCTAGAGAGGATGGATTGATGTCAACCGGCCCTTGCCCTGCCAGAGCTCTCCTCTGGGCTTTTGCCTTCCCTGGGCATGGCCGCTTTGGGATTTCAGAAGAGCCAAGCAAAGACAGAGATAATTTTGACTAAATGAAACCTAACTGAAAGAGCAGGCTTCATATCTTTAGATAAATGTCAGGTTTGCTAACTCCTTAGCCAACAGCTGTTTAGTCCATGGTGTGTTCAGGCCCTCACCTTGGTGCTGACCCTCTTTACATATGTCATTGTCCTGCCTCCACCCTGAGGAGCTGGTCATCCCTGGTCTGTTGTCTGAGCCTAAGAATTCACTTTTGCTTGTTTTGTTTCTTTGCATCTTGCCCTCTGTCCCAGGAGCACATGGGAGTGAAACCAGAAAGGTCCCGTTTTTTTTCAGTGACATATTTCCTTTCCCTTGGTGCGCTGGGGACAGGTTAAAGGGGCAGAGTCAGAGCATGTTAATATGAGTTGTTCGGCGGGTGAATGGCAGAGGCTGGAGTCCCAGGAAAACGCAGCCCTGAAATTCCCAGGGCTGTGTGGTGACCACCCGTTTTCGGACTAAGGACTGGCAGCTTCACAAACCACTGGGCCGAAGGAGTTAGCCTGTGGAATTTGGCAGATATCTTGCAGATGCAGATATGACTTGAATGGAGAAAGAGTTCGATGCAAGTCAAGTGAGGCTGGCCTCCCAATAGGCCGGTGGCTAATAGTTGGCCCTCTGGCAGGAGGCTGGCAGAAGTCCTGAGCCTTGGCTCTCATGAGGTCTTTAGGAACAATGGGGCCAGTGGGAGTAAACACCCAGTTCCTCTGGTCTGGCCTGGGGTGAGGCTGGGGAATAGATGGTGTGGCTCAATAATGGGGCGGCCAGAGCAGTGTTTGGTATTGATAGAGTCTCTGCTGTAGGTAGGAAGACTGAGCATTCATTTGAAGTTCAGGACACACAAATGCAACTTCGACTATTGAATTCAGCCCTTTGCTCACTGCGCCATCATGGCAGTTATCACTGGGTCCCGGCCTTCAGTGCTGGCAGGAGTGAAGAAACCAAGTATCAGGGAAGGCCCTGGCCAAGAGCTGGCCAAGTGCCCTCTTTCACCCTGGGGGCCAAGCTAGCAAATGTCCCGGCATTGGAAGGTCTGGGAATCACTGCCCTGCCCCAACATGGTAAATCAGCACCTGGGCATCCACCGGGGGAACTGCTGAGTAGCCAGTCATTTAGGTTCCAGTTCCCTTCCTTCCCTGACTGTCTGGTTCGTCAATATCCATGTTTTCACTCCAAGTTCTGAGCTGACAAAGAAGGGACCAGGAGTCACTCTTTTAGCCTGGCACCTTGCCCTCTGGAGGTTTTCTTTCTCCCTGGCCCTGTCTTCACTTGGCTCTTCTGCAATCTCGAATCGGCCAGGCCCAGGGCAGACGAAAGCCCAGAGGGGAGCTCTGGCTGGGCAAGGGCCGGTTGACATCAATTCATCCTCTCTAGGCCTCCAAACTGTCTCAGGTGAGTTGTCCAATTAACATTCTTAGAAGGAAGGATTAGTTCTCAATAAATCATAGCTGTTGTGCATGCGCTTGATTCCTGCCGTGCTGTGGATTCTCCTCACCCTCAACCTTTTTTTGTGTCTAACCATCACTCTAAAACCCTGGTTTTTTTTTCTGACTTTCTCATTCTCTTTGTCTTTTATTCTCAGCTTCCACCTTCACACCCCATTCTATTCCATCTTATGTGAATTTTCCAATAGACCTCTTTTCTTTTCCTTCATGTTTCTTTGACTATTGCAGGCAATTCTACATCCCTCCGCTCACACATTCTCCCATCTTCATCTCCCTGCAACCATTCACTTCTATGTTCCTCACCCCACCTGTTTCACAGTCCAATTCTAGCCACTTTTACTCATCCCACAGCTTCATCTTAAATACTCCTTCCACCATGTAGGACTATGTGATACAAGAAAGCACCTAGCTTCTGGGAGCAGGCCTGCCTTCATGATCACTGCTCAGCTAGGGCGGGGCAGCCAGGGACTGGACATGGAGTTTGGTGAAGTCTCATTCAGCCTGGAAAGTGTCTCACAAATTGTGACCACAAGTCCTTGCCCCAGCCATGTCACCAGGCACACTCCCTTTCATCCTTCAGCAAGGCATGCCAGAGGGCTGAGGAAAGTGCAATCTGGCCTAATATAAGGGTCTTCCTAAAAGAAAAAAAGTAAGTGATGACCATATGGAATGATTTTTTCCACTTCAAAGGATAAGGATGTCTCTTGGGAAATATAGAAGTTGACTTTGATGATTGTGACTTGTCTTCTAAGAATATCTATAGGCAATGAATATGCTGTTTAGTTTGGTCATTGAAACAATAAATTCTTGTTTTTCATGAACAAATTGGAACTCCTCCTCTGTCTACCTCTGTTATGTTTGTATATTTATTATTCATCCCTGCACATTAACAGTGATTGTTTGGAGAATCATGGTGCTGAATCACATTTAACAGTACTTTTCAACACCACTTACATCTACTAACTTAGTTTTCAAAGAAAAATCAAAAAGTTTACATATGGTATGATTCCAACATTCTGGAAAAGCTAAAACTATGAAGACAGTAAAAAGATCAGGGGTTAGTGAAGAAGGGAGAGATGAAAAGCTGGAGCACAGAGGCTATTTAGAGCAGTGAAATAATCTGTATGATACTCTATTAATGGATATATGTCATTACATAGTAGCAGACCCACAGAATATACAACATCAGGATCCAACCCTAATGTAAAGCATGAAATTTGGGTGATTAAGATGTCTTATTGTAGCTTCACTGATTATAACAAATGTACCACTCTGGTGCAAGATGTTGATAATGAGAGAATTTGTAGGTGCCCACAGGGCAAGGAGTATCCAGGAATTCTCTGTATCTTCTACCCAATTTTGCTATGAACATAAATCTGTTCTAAAAGGAATTTGAAATGTTTGTGCTTAAGAATCTCTAAATTAACATAGAGATTTAAAAATCTACAAAAAGTGGTGAAACGGTGAGGAACCATGGTGGAGTGAGAGATGTCCTCAGATCTCTCCCCCTGAAACAACAATAATCTGAACATCTAAAACTCAACAAAAAACACCCAAACTACACACTAGCATTTCTCAGCATGGGATCTGCACATAAGAGCTACCATAGGTGACAGGCGGTGGACTCAGGGAAATAAAGAAGCTGCCTCTCACAGCCCTGCCTGGAAGTGCCAGAACTTCTAGCAGCCGGCATCAGGGCCCAGTCATCAGAGAAGAAAGCAGAGAAGCAGGACAAGATTGCAGAGAAGCAACAGTCGATTTTTACCAGCCGAGGTTGCAATATTGAGGCTTAGCTGCAGCATCTAACTCCCAATCCAGAAGGCCACTCCCCCCATATCCTCCAAGACCTATCACTGTGGAGCCCCAGGGGAATCTGAGCAAATGATACCAAAACTCTTGCTAACACTGACAGGAACTTAAACTGAGAGTAGCAAGTGCAATTAAATACATACCAGAAAATAAAAAAGACTTTTAGGCTTTATATAAAGCAGGGATCCAAGAGGCTTAGTCTCCTTCTACTGGAAACCAAAAGATAAATGCCTTTTTTGCAGAAGACTAGAGAGACACCTTTATATAATAAATCTTCTTTCTGTAAAAACGACAGAATATACTTCCATTAATGTACAAGTACAGAAATAGTCTATTAAACACCATGAACAACCAAGGGGACAAGGCATCTCAGACAGAAAGAGACAAATTTCCAGAAAATAAGCTTACAGACATAGAAATATGTGACTTAAATGACAGAGAATACAGGATGGTACTTTTGAAAAAACTCACTGAGATTCAAAACAACTCAAATCAACAATTTCAGGAACTGAAAAAAAACAACTAGATGAGCAGAGCAAGGAGAGTGAAACCTTCCAAGGGAACCAAATAAAACTGGAGATGAAGAACACACTGCAGGAGTTGAAAAATGAAATAGCAAGCTTGGGAAATAGAGTCGGCCACAAGGAGGAAAAGATCAGTGATAATGAAGACAGAAATCTAGAAATAAAACAGAAAGAAGAAGAGAGAAACTGAAGAATGAAAAATAATGAAAAAGAAATACAAGAACTAGCTGACACCATCAGGGTAGGAAATATAAGACTAATGGACATTACCAAAGGTGAGAAAAAGGAGCAGGGACTAGAAAGAATTTTCAGACAAAAAGTGGATGAGAATTTGCCAAATCTAAGGAATGAGCTAGAACTTGGAATTCAAGATGTCAACGGAACACCATTATCTCAACCCAAAAAGGCCTTCACCAAGACACATCGTATTAAAATTATAAAAAATCAATGACAAAGATAGACTTCTTTGTCTTAGGGTAGCCAAGGAGAAGAAAACAGTAACGTATAAAGGAAACCCATTAGATTATCATTGGACTTCTCAGTGTAGACCTTAAAAGCCAGAAAGAAGTGGAATCAAATATTTAAACTATCAAGTGAATGTAACTACCAGCGTAGAATAATGTATCCAGCTAAGCTCTTCTTTAGATATGAAAAAGAAATTAAGAACTTTCCAGACATGCAAAAATTGAAGGAATTCTCCACTACGAGGCCTGCACTACAGGAAATTCTAAAAGGAGTCAGCTCACCTAAAACAAAATAACAAAACAAAACAACAACAAAACAAAACAAACA
>NW_011889242.1:737118-1093073 GCF_000151845.1 Pteropus vampyrus
CTATCCTTTTCGATTCATATTGGGAACCACACACCAAAGATTCAGAACTGAAGTATATAACATAAAACAAGAAGAACCAGAGGCAAAACCCACAAAAGCCAACCAAAATAAAGAAAACAGAAACACAAGGACAAGGAAGCAATGGAAACACCGAGCTGCCAAAAAACAAAAGATAAAATGGCTATAAAAAACCTCATATTCTAATAACCACCTTAAATGTAAAGGGACTGAATTCACCAATAAAAAGGCACAGAGTTGCAGAATGAATCAGAGAATAAAATCTAATCATATGCTGCCTCCAAGAGACACATCTCAGCTCCAAGACAAATAGACACTCAAAGTGAAAGGTTGGGAAATGATATGACATCCAGAGAAAAGTGGGAGTAAAGAAAGATACTGAGGGACACTTCATAATGATAAAGAGAATTATGTACCAAGAAGACATAACACATTAATATCTATGCTTCCACCTAGGGAGCCTGAAAATATGTAAAGCAATTACTAACAGAACTGAAAGGAGAAACAGACCAAATCACTGTCATAGTAAGGGACTTGAATACCTCACTGTCGGATATGGACAGATCATCAAAACAGAAAATCAATAAGGAAATAAAATCCTTAAATGACACATTACACCAATTGGACATAATTGACATTTACAGAGCCTTCCACCCCTAAACAACTGCTTACACATTCTTCTCTAGTGCACATGGATCTACGACCACATCCTGGGACACAGAGAGAGCCTCAACAAATATAAGAGGGTTGAAATCATACCAACCATATTCTCTGACCATAATGCTTTAAAACTAGAGATCAATTGCAAAAAGAAATCAGGAAGAACCATAAATACATGGAGATTAAACAATATGCTCCTGAATAATAACTGGTTCAGGGAAGAAATGAAAATAGAGATCAACAAATACATAGAAACAAAAGATAATGATGGTACAACATATCGAAACTTTTTGGAGACAGCAAAAGTGGTCATAAGAGGAAAGTTCATATTATTACAGACCTATCTCCAAAAATAAGAACGAGCCCAAATAAACAACCTCATGCTTCATCTTAAAACAATAACAACAAAAAGAACAAATGGGGCCTAAAGTCAGCAGAAGGAAAGAAATCATCAAAATAAGAGGAGAAATAAATGAAATTGAAAACAACAACAACAAAAACAATAGAAAAAAATGCAACAAGGAGCTGGTTCTTTGAGAAGGTTAATAAATTTGACAAACCCCTGGCTAGACTCACTAAAGAAAACAGAGAAAGGACACTATTAAACAAAATCAGGGATGAAAGAGGAGAAATTATGACTGACATCGCAGAAATACAAAGGATCATGCAAGAATACTATGAAAAAGTATATAACATCAAATTTAATAACCTAGAAAAAATGAACCAGTGCTTAGAAAAATACAATCTTCCTAGACTGAATCAAGAAGATCTGGAAAATATAAATAGGCTAATCAGCAGTATGGAAATTGGGACAATCATCAAAACCCTACCAAAAAGTAAAAGACCAGGATCAGATGGCTTCAGCAGTGAATTCTACCAAACATTCAAAGAATATTTAATACCTATTCTCCTCAAACTCTTCCAAAAAATCAAAGAGGATGCAACACTTCCCAACTCATTTTATGAGTACAATATTACTCTATGAGTACAATGTTCAATATTTACCAACGCCTGGTAAAGATAACACAAAAAAAGAAAACTACAGACCAATATCTTTCATGAACACGGATGAAAAATCCTAAATAAGATACTAGAGAACCAAATACAGCAACATATTAAAGATTATACACCATGATCAAGTGAGTTTCATCCCAGGGGCATAGGAATGGTTCAACATACACAAATCGATTAACGTGATACACCACATAAAACAAATTAAAAAATAAGAATCATATGATTACATCAATAGGTGTAGAAAAAGCATTTGACAAGATACAGCATCCATTTATGAGCAAAGTGCTTAACAAAATTGCTATAGAAGGATAGTACCTTAATATAATAAAGGCCATATATGACAAACCCTCACCAACATTATACTTAATGGTGAAAAACTAAAAACCTTACCTCTAAGATCAGGAACAAGGCAAGGCTGTCCACTATCACCAATGCAATTCGATATTACATTGGAGGTCCTAGAAAGTGCAATCAGGCAAAGAGAAAGATATAAAAGGCATCCACATAGGAAACAAAGAAGTCAAACTGTCACTATTTGCAGATGACATGATTCTCTATATAGAAAACCCTAAAGACTCCACAAGAACTCTAATAGAAACAATAAGCAAATAAAGTCAAGTCTCTGGATACGAAATCAATGTTCAATATTTTATAGCATTCCTATACTCTAAAAATGAAGCGTCAGAAAAAGTGGAAAAAATAACTCCTTTTGCAATTGCAATGAAAAGAACAAAATACTTAGGAATAAATTTAAAGAAACACGTGAAGGGCCTACATAATGAAAACTATAAGACTCTATTAAAAGAAATCAAAGAAGATACAAAAAAAAAGGAAAGATATTTCATGTTCTTGGATTGAAAGAGTCAACACAGTTAAAATGACCATATTACCTAAAGCATTCTACAGAGTTAATGCAATCCCTATCGAAATCTCATCAGCATTTTTTAAAGAAATAGAACAAAAAATCATCAAATTTGTATGGAAGCACTAAAGACCCTGAATTGCCAAAGCCATCTGAGAAAAAAGTATGAGGCTGGAGGTATCAATCTGCCTGACTTCAAATTATATTACAAAGAGACAGTAATCAAAATGGCATGGTATCAGCAGCAAAACAGATGCATGGACCAGTGGAACAGAATCGAGAGTCCAGAAGTAAACCTATATTTATATGGGCAAATAATTTTCAACAAAAAAGCCAAAAACATACAATGAAGAAAGGAAAGCCTCTTCAATAAACGGTGTTGGAAAAATTAGAAGGCCACCTGCAACAGAATGAAACTAGACTGTTGTTTATCACCACGCAGCAAAAATAACTCAAAATAGATTAAGGACCTGCATATAAGACCGGAATCAATAAAATGCATAGAAGAAAACATAGAAACTAAACTCAAAGACCTTGGACTTAAAGAGGATTTTATGAATTTGACCTCAAAAGCAAGGGAAGTAAAGGCTAACAAAAATGACTAGGGCTACAACTAACTAAAAATCTTATGCTCAGCAAAATAAATCATTCAACAAGGTAAAAAGACAACCATCCGAATGGGAAAATATATTTGCAAGCAATGCCTCCAATAATGGCCTAATATCCAAAATATACAAAGAACTCATATGACTCCATAATACCAAAAAACAAAAACGAAAACAAATAATCCAATCAAAAATGGGCAGAGGACCTGAGCGGACACTTCTCCCTAGAGGACATACAAATGGCCAACAAATATATGAAAAGATGCTCAACATCACCTGCTATTAGGGAAATGCAAATCAAAACCACAATGAGATACCATCTCACACCTTTTAGAATAGCTATACTTAATAGAACATGTTATAACAAATGTTGGAGAGGATGTAGAGAAAAAGGAACCCTCATACACTACTGGAGGGACATGAAAATTGGTACAGCCACTATGGAAAACAGAATGGAGGATCCTCAAATAACTAAGAATTAATCTACCATATGATCCAGCAATCCCACTACTGGGTATTTACCCCAAAGACTTAAAAACCCATATCCAAAATATATTTGCACTATTCATAGTGGCCAGGACATGGAAGCAACTGAAGTGTCCTACAATAAAGGATTGACTAAAGAAGCTGTGGTACATATATACAATGGAATATTACTCAGCCATAAGAAGAGATGAAATACTGCCATTCGCAACAACCTGGATGGACTTTGAGATAATCATGCTAAGTGAAATAAGCCAGACAGAAAAAGTTGAAAATCACATGATATCACTTATATGTGGGATATAAATCTAAAAACAACAAATGAAAAGGAAAAAAAGAGACTCGGGGACACGGACAATGGACTAGTGGATACTGTTGTGTCCAGAATAACCAGACCCAACTTGAGTGCTCTTAACCTGGAGACAGTTTATTAGCCGGCGGCTGTCCTTGCAAAGGAGCAGCCCCGAATTGCCAAGATACAAGATTTTTAAGCCCCAAATCCCATTCCTCATTCTGTCTTAAACACAAAGGTCCATCTTTCTCCTATTCATTACCTGTCAACCCACTGGTCAGGTGTGCAAGCGGGAAGTACAGAAGCAGAATGCTTGTTGTTAGAATGTTATATTCCTATGGGTGATTGCCTATGTTCCCACGGGCAATAGCCAGTGTTCCCATGGGCGATGGCCAAACAGTAATTTTCAGCTTATATACAATTATTTTTCATGCCACGCAAGCAAGCAGGGTTACACAGGCTAAAATTGGCAGTTAGCGTATGAGCTCATTGTTACAAGTTTCATGATTAACAGAATGTGGTTAGGGGTTCCAGAAACTAGGCCTAAGTTATGGCCTTCCTTTGTCCAGTTTCAGGTTTTAATTATTCTTTCACCCTTTCACATTTCAGCAGGCTATTACAGATACCAGAGGGTAGGGTATGTGGGAAGAAGGAAGAGGTAGACAGAGTAAAGAGGGTCAAATATAGGGGGGCTGAGGGAGGGTGCATTGGGGAAGAAGATAAAATATAATGTAGCTGAAGGAAACTGGACTCTGGATGGTAATTCCACTATAGAATATATAGATGTAAAATTACAAAGTACAGCCTAAAATTATATAATTGTTTTAACCAATGTTTCCCCAATAAACTTAAAAAAAAATCTACAAAAAGATATCAGACATGTGCCTGTTATGCTTACTGCACTAGCAAGTGCACTTTTAATTCTATCAAAAGCAACCCAAGATTGACCTCCTTATTCCAATATTTAAGATGAGGAAGTGTGGTTTTAAGCGTTATCTTGTTCAGGGATCACACAGCGATAATAGGATTCAAATTTGTCTGTCTGAATCCATAATCTGAGCTTCATTTCTAAACTATGCTCTTTGGGTAGAAAGTATAAAACTCTGGCCTCTTTATGATTGGCCCTACTAACTTTGGGCCACTAACTTCGCTTATGTAGAATATTTATTATTCATTTAATATTCATAATTTTCACTCTCTGAGATGGCTTATATCATTTAGTTCTCACCACAATCCTAGAACATAATTTTTATTACCTCTACACATTAAATGTGGAAACTGAGACTGGGAAAGATTAAAATATTTGTCCAAGCTGATGTTTCAAAACCACTGTTACATGAAGTTAAAGCTCCTGTCAAAGTGACATATTTTTTGCAAGACTCAAAAGTTGCCTAAGTTTTCTCATTTATAGTTCATGTGCACTTAAGAGGTATAAATCATATAAATTGATGTGAAGTTATACTTTTAAGTAGCCTTTTTTTTAGTTATTATTAATTTCACCTCATCCTAAAGAAAGGGACGTCATGATTTTGCTTGTATAAAGTTTTCATTAAGTAAAATTGTTGAGTGCCTTCTATCTAACTGGAATTATGTCAGTGAAAAATAGATTTCCTAGCCTCATGGAAAATTGACATATAATAAAAATATGGGCTAATGCTTTGGAAAAAAATAGAAAAAGAATAAATATTAGAGATTGAAGAGAGTGTCATCTCTTTTGGATAGTGTGATGAAAGAAAGCCTGTCCCAACAGATGACATTAAAGCAGCTAAGAGAAAGGCATAATTCTAAAATTTTCAGGTGTAATCAGCTATTATTTTGATATGAGTTAAACATATATAAAACATTTTTGAACATGTGAACAAGACACTGCATGACTGACGTTCCATGCACAAATATTGATAATCACCTCATTAGTAGGACAGTTTATGTGACGGCCAAAAGGTCAATTTCATAAAATGCCCATAAATCATTGTTATAAAGCACGCATGCCTTTATTACAAGAGAATCATTCCTGCCTTAATCAGTGTCTGTTATATTTTATTTGATGCATAATTACTAAAAGTTTAGTTATCTATCTGAAGCTTCTCCCCACAACTCAGAGGTGAGAGATATTTTGCTAGAGAGAGGCAGATAAATGGTGCCATTGACATCTGTCAACATGAACTCAATAGAAGACCGAATAATAAATAAATATTAATTTAGAAATTGTGAAATGCTGACAGACTAGGTTAGAGTAGTTAAGAGTGAAATAGTAAAGATATTTTAATAATCATTAATAGTATTCAGAATATTTGAGAACATGTAGCTTAATAAATAATCACAACTTTGAGTGGACAATATGTTCAATCATGTTCATTGTAAACAATTCGAAGGCAGAGAGGCATGACATATATTTCAGAATAATTAAAAACATATTGTTTAAAATTTATCATTTTTTGAAAGAATAAGCTTTAGGCATCTAGATACACTACTTTGAGAAATAGCATTCTCTAGGCTACCTGAGTTGCTTAGATAATGAGCTATCTGAATAATATGGAGCCCTGGGAATCATGATTTACATTAAAATAATTAATGTATGATTTATTTCTTACATGCTGCATTTGAGGTTATATTGACATATCAGTTAAAGCATTCTGAAGAACATCTTCTCATATCTAATTTTCATTCTTATTTGAAAGTACTCTCAGAATCTTCACATATTTCAAATAAAGCTACGTATTTCAGGAAAAGCTCAAGCTAGCTAAATTATCATTAAGACCGTGTTTTAAAATGCATATTTAATCGAAATAGTATACTGATTTAAGTGATCTAATCCAATGAAAATTATATCCATATGAAAATAAATCTATAAGTCAACAAAAATCCATTTTTTTAGTAAGATCTTCTATCTCTTGTTCCACTAGTGTTAGGGGTACATTAGAAACAATGACTTGCATATCTACCTGATTGACCACAGAGACCTGAAAACAGAAAAAAAACCCAGCATTTTAATTCTATAATTAAAAATAACATTTACTTCTTCCCTAGTATGCATTGACATTTTTAAATTAGGAGTAAATTTTATTATTGGTTAGGCAGTCTCCACTAGATATGGAGACATGTTGAGAACGATAGGTTGTTGTTTACTTAGAAGTTACAGAACCCTACATGACTTTGACTATTGTAGATTTTGTTAATTTTTTTAACGATCATTTACTAGGACATGAGAGAAGGTATTTTCGTTTGTTTTTTTTAAGGACACAGAAGAATGAAAAACAGCCTTTAGATTTTATAAATATCATGAGGTCATGTATTCATTGTGACTATGAATCTGAGTTATGACTACTTAGAATAATTCTATCCATCTAATCATCATAGATAGTCTTTACGTCTGCTTTATCCAAATTTATGTTTGTGTAGATCAAGAGATACAGGCATACAAATTTACATATAGGTAAAATAAATTTTATCAGCTGTTTATGAATCACTCCTATTGATTTAACAATTACAGAATACTTTCTATTCTTTAGAAAAATAAAGAAAACTAAGAGCATTTATTTCCCACTTACAGCATACACCTTCCTTTTTTCTCAGTATTCTATAGGCTTTAACTCATTTATTTAATAACTACCATATCGGGTAGTTATAACTATTATTCCAGTTTTAAATAAGAAAACTGATAAAGCAAAGAGACATTTAATAACTTGGACCTGGTTAGCACAGGCTATCTGACTCCTGAACATGTGCTCTTTACTATTGCCTGATACGGATATAGAAAAATGGAAATTCAAATCATATATTGTCCTGCATGTACATTACACACTATTAAAATTATATAAATACATATGCATCAGGACCATAAACTGAATATTCTAGATTCAGTATATTTATCACCATATAGCTAAACATAATTTATCCTAGGGGACAATTTTTGTTCATAAGTATTTTTAATATAGCTGCTCACAGATTCTCTATCAGGAGTCCCAAATTCAATGTCTTCAGGGACCAAAAGGTAACTTAAATAAGTGAAGTAGACAAAAGAATGAAATGGTAGGGATAAATAAAAGTGAGCCTACGACTTGTCTGAAGAGGTCAACTACTAACTCATCTCTAGTAAATGTTACCATGTGATAAAACAGGTCCAGATATGAAATATTTACAACTAATTAGAAATTTTTCAGACCATGGTTTGAGCTCAAGAGTCATGTTTTGCAGTATCTGTTCTACTTCCACCTATGAGCAAAGTATCTGTTCTATTTCCACCTATGAGCAAGGAGTTAACAATGCCTATTATAACCCTACATCCCTAACTCATTATAGGTTTCTAGAGCTAAAGGTTTAAACGTTTTTAAACACGATGATGAATCTTGATTGTGCCTTCACAAAAAAAGTATATAACTTCATTAGAGATGGGATTATCACAATTTTTGTGTAACTTTTTTTCTTATCCGTCCTGAGTAAAAAAAAGAGACAGAAGTTATATAGAAGTATTTTTGTTTTGTGTCAGTTTGTTTATTTTTGTTTTTAGTAGGATGAACACATGGCCAAAATCTCTAGAAATATGTATATGATAATTACGAAACTGTTTTCTCCCTCCGTCCTCCTTTGCTTCCTTTTTTTCCTCCTACTATCCCTCTCTTAAACTTCTTTTCTTATATTTTTCCCTTTCTTTCAACATCGAATCAAAGAATGTAATAAAATGAAATGAAATGAAATGAAATGGTATAAAATGAAATAAAATAAAATAAAACTAAAGTAAGTTAAATTAAGTTAAATCAGATTAGATTAAATTAAATTAAATTAAATTAAATTAAATTAAATTAAATTAAATTAGATTAGATTTCTGGTCAAAAGAAAATGGCCTGAAACAAATTTTAACCATCAGATGTTATCTCAACAAGAATAGATTCCTCAGTCTCCTCTGCAGTTTGGTGGAACCATGTGATGGAGTACACTGATCAATGTAAAGTAAATGCAATCGAAGAAATTCGTATTCTTAAATCTCTGTGAACCTATTTTTTCTCTCCCAAACTCTATCTGAATAAAGAAGTCAAAGAAAAGGGCAAAAGCACAAGTTAAAGAAATTGAGTCCCTGAATCTCTACATGTAGAAAAGTTGTCAAGAACATCACTCAACCATATACATGCTCATTGTTATTTCATGTGAGAGAAACATCAAATGTGTTTGTTTAAACCACTGAAATTTTGGAGTTTTTTGTTATATCATCAATCTACGATGATGAACACTCATTTGTCATGCTGTTTGCCATGGATTCATTACACATAGGCTCTATTACACATAGCTAGTAGATTCTTACTAATTGTAGAACATTGAAAAACTAGAATGTTAATTACACATGGGTTCAGGGATTTAACAGAATTTCTCCTTGTATATAAATAAGTTCTGAATTTTGGAAGTTCATACTCAAGTAAACTTTTGGAATGCAGTCAGTTCATGTGCTAAGGCCTCTATTTGGAAGCAAATATAGCCTAGCAGATATAAGTAATCCTATTGTTGGCCTTTGAAGGATCATCAGTAATTTCCCAGAAAGATAAATTACTTATCCAAAGGGAATTTTCAATTTGTTAATGAGCTTAGGAACTAAATTCTGACTGAATTAACAAACACACACATATATATATTAGGCTTACAATTTATCAAAAAGATCTCCTAATTTTCATAACCTTTGAAAGCATGCTTTTGTATTTTTAAGATATCAAAATCATGTAGTTCTAATTTTGATAAAAAACAGAAGTCATACTGTACTTAACCCCCAAAATAGTCTCATACTTACCTATTAATTGTTGTCTTTAAAATTTTAAATCTTTTAAATGTGTTAATATATGATTTATGTACAACCTACATATTTTTCACTATGCAAATGGAGAATAAGATTTTACAGTTTAAATTTTGATTTTTAAAAGAAATCTAACATCTCTGAATCTCTAGTTTCTTCTATTATCTATGGCTAAGATATTTAAAGCTTGAATAACTAGATATCATTTATGTTACTTTTGTAGTATAGCTTTTCTACAAAAAGTTCCAGAAATATGCACGACAGCATATTATACCAAATGTTAATAAAATTGTGCTTATATAGCAGAATTTTTTAATGTATGGTGTAATAAACATACACTTGTATTTTCGGAACTATTTGCAAATGTCTAATCAATGTGCTGGGTAATCAAAACTGATATAAAATAATATTTATGTCAATGTAATTAAAAAATAAAAAACTATTAAAACATTCTTATAAAATTGCTTAATTTTATTATTTATGTGTTGATTACTAATAAAAATGTTTTAAAAAATACTCCTATCTTTGGAATCCATCCTTTGTTGCTAGGTATAGCCACAAAAATAGAAAAAGAAGGAACATTTGTGAAGCACAAAATTCTAAAAACAGAGATTGCCAATTTACACGTTTATTTCTAAGTCCTTTATATTCTTGTTAAGAAAGTGCTTTTTTTGTTTCCTTTTTTTCCCCATTCGTTCCCATATAGTTTGGACATTGCCTTCCAATAGAAATATAATCTGTGTCACAAATACATACAAGATATATAATTTAAAATTTTCTGGTACCCAAAATAAAAAGATAAAAAAATAGTGAAATTAATTCAACAATACATTTAACTCGATACATTCAATATATTATCATTCCATTGTGTATTCAATATTAAACAACTTATTAAGAAAAAATGTACATTTTTCATGCTAAATCTTCAAAATTCATTGTGAATTTTATGCTTCTAGTACTTCACAATACAATTTAGCCATATTTCAAGTGCTCGTTGGCAAATATCTAATATATTAGATCCTCTGGACATCCTCTGTAGCTCTAGAGACCATCATCATCTTCTGCTTGGACAGATCACTGTCTCTTTTAAGTGGTTTCTGGTACAACCCCACTTTCCTTAAAAAAGAAGAGATATTTTAACAGTCTTTTGAGACAAATGCGTATTTTTTTTTTAAATAATATACTATGATACTACATTTGGAGAAGGAGCATTTTAGGTAGAGCCACTTCAAAATCTCTAAAATGAGAGCATATCTGGCTGTTTGAAAAACAATTTGATCAACATTATCTAGTTTGAATGACTTAGAAGAAAAGTAGAAAATGAGGCCATTGGAGGACATATTATGAAGAGCTTCATGGTCTTCTGTAATGACTTGAAAACTTTTTCTGAAATCATGGAGGTGACATTAGAAAGTTTACATCTAAGAAATAAGAGGGCCTGAGTTAAATATGAATGACTTTGGCTGTTATATTAAAACCAGACTTGAGCGGAACAAAAATGGAAACATTAGGGCAACTTAATGAGTTTGTACAATGATATAAGTGAGTAACAATGGTAATTTCAACCAAGTTGTAATAGTACGAGTGTTAAAAAATGTTCAGATAACCTGTAGCTCTATATCTATATTTTATCTATGTCTGTAACTATAACTATATAACAACAGTATTTGCTAAGGGATTGAATGTGTGGTTTGAGAGAAGAAGAAAACATAAATTTTTGTCCTAAGGAACTCAAAGATGAGAGTACTGAGAAGAAGCAAACAGTGAGGTAAGAAGTAAATGAGAAAGAATGGTGGCCTGAAAGCCTGGTAAAGATAACAATCAGTCAAGTGCTGCCGATGATTCAAATAAGATGAAGGCTGAAATTACTAGTGCATTTAGTACCAAGAAACAATTGATGATGTTGACGTAAGCTGTTTTAGATGAGTGTTGAGAGTGAAATTATAATTAAAGAGGTTATAATAGTGATTAGATGCTGAAAAATGAGAGTCAAATCTAACAATGATATTCTCTGGAAAGAAGAACTGAAATGGCATGGTAGTTGTATGTCAAGAGGGTTTTTAAATTAATTTTTGAAGATAGAAAAAAAGGATGGTTATGGAATAACCAAACAAAGGAAGGAGACTGATATTGATAATGTATATAAGAAATGGGAGAGCTACTCAAACAATATCTTAGAGCTGGTGAGCAGAGGACTGAATCTGTTGCATAGGTGGAGGTAATGGCTCTAGAACAACACATAGAGTATCCATCTAAAAGAACAGAAAATAAGGCAAAGAATGTTGGTGTACATTCTGGTAGGTAGATGGATTTAGTAATGGGAGTGATGAGATCACAGCAATAGTGTGAGGCAATGAGTGAGTGACAGTCAGATGGTGAGAATAAAGTCTGGTTTCACAAGAAAGAGGAAGGGTATAAAAATAGCAACATGGTGCACCGAGAATCCTCCTTTGCCAGTAGGTAGTTTAAAGACTGTGGCAAACAAATATAGAAAAGTACACAAAAGCCATTCCTTGACAAGAAGCAGAAATAGTAACCTCAGGGAAAGTCCAGATTTGCATCATGCAGGGTTTTATCCTAATTAAAAATCTTGTCTGAAAACACTCTAAGTAAAATTTTTCAATAGTTTTCTTTTGCTTTTCAGAAAAAGTTTCAATACTTTTAATATGACCTAAAGCTTTTATATGAACCAGCTATTTCCATCTTCAGAGCTTTCTCTTATTTACGTTCTCTCTCTCTCACTGAGTAATTATCTATTAGTTATTTAGATTTGCCATCATTTCTCTTCCTTCTCATTTTTGGCATATTTTGTTTCCTCTACATAAAAGTCTTATTTCTCTTCATATCTCCCTTCTTCATTTAAAAAATTTCAGATCTTATGAAGAGCTTTTAGCTGAGATAGCTTCTTTGTACATATATATCATAATTTATAAATGAATATCATTATGATTTCTTTGAATTAATTTTTCTACATGTATTTTGTATCATTTTAAAGTTATATTTTATAATTTACACACAATAGTTTATAGAGTTCAAATAAAAATCCCATAAAATTCACATTGCTTATGTACATATTATATACAAATATATGTATATTTCATTTGTTTTTTATAATGTATTTAGTATACTTAGTGAGCTTATTAGTCTTAAAGCCTCACAATGTGCCTATCTTAAATAACAGGAAGAGAAATAACGTTATTTCACATAATGTTTACAGATATAGATTTGATTGAAAATCTCTGTCAACCATAATATAGCCTATGCCAAAAGCTTATTGGCTTGGACTGGTCTTTGTTTATTCTATGCAGCTTTACTGTTGTTATGTGTGAGAAAGTTCTGGCCTTCAATCACAATCATGGTGATTGGTTTTTCCTATTATCTAAAAAGAATAATATTTGGTCACTGCTGTCTGCATATATACAAAGGTTAAACTTGTCCAGAGAACTAAATAAGGAAACTGTGAAAGATCAAGATTTAATAAGATGTAAAGAGCAAAAATAAAATTACACTTGATTCTGTATGCAAGTGGCAGACAGTTCCAATAATAAATATATTTTCTGATGAATCTAATCAGAGAAAAGTCCATATAATGATAGATATTCCATAGAATAAATGCACTGGTATTGAATATTTTGAAGAAGTGTTAATATCAAACTACTCTTGGGAATAATCTACCACTGAGCTTCTGTAGAATGAGAAAAAGCTGACTAGAAAGGTGATGTTACAGACTTAAGCAAAATATAACAGTCATGGGTCAATAAAATCATCAATGGAGAAACAAGAAAAATCATCCATTGGGACATAAACTTGCTTCAGAATATTTTCTTTGTTTTCTTGATTACAAAAGGCCTAAAAGTATTTTAAACAGTAATAAAAATCTTTTAAATTCTACAGCACAACTCTATAAAGCATTTTATAATTTTAAGTAGCTTCAGCCAACTCTCTATTCAAAATGAGATCCAATGACCAAATAGAAATCTAAAGCTTATGACACTGCTGTCATAATCATATATAAAAATATATGTTGTATTTCCCAAATGACAAAAAAACCTATATATTTTATATGCTAAACTATAGCTATCAGAAACCTGGTTTCAATTTAATCACATGTTATAGAAAACGGATATCGAAAGAATTTAAGTATTCTAAGTTAAAAACACCTGAGTAGTATTTTACAAATCCTCATTTTCCCTTTTTAATCAGAGGTATCATGAGTCTGTATGCCATGGCACTATAATTGCCAGTATCTTTATCAGTAGCCTAGGAGGGGGAAAAGCACAGGTTATAAATAATCAAGAAAAAATAACTTTTAGCACAGGACTTATCTGTTTGCAAGTGTGATGTTCCCTGTGTAGTAATAATACAAAAACAGACTATTTTTTCTGGACATTATATAGATTTATAGACTTTATGTCCACTTCATGTCAAATAGTTGTCATTAGAATGACACTGAACTCTGAATTAAAGGGCATGGACACTAACAAGAGTCCAGTCCATGAATCAAATGTTTTGACTGGTTTGTCAAATGGGTTCTTCTCTGGGCTGTGGTCCATATTGGTTTGAGCGTGGGACTGATCGTTTACCTAACCATTGCTTTGTGTATAAGCATATTATGCTATTGTGTGTGTGTTTTAGCAAACCAAGTTCTTAAAGGGAAAAACAATGAAATAAACACATTTATACCTCAAACGACCATAAGACAAATCGAAATTCGGAGATTTTAACCAGTAATCCCAGAGATGCATGAAGATATTCTAATTAGTTAATGCCATATCATAATCTGAGAGGATTAGAATACTAATACATCTTCTTTTTTCAGTATCTTGTATTCTGATTAACCATATTTAATCCTGGTGGCACGTGCTTACAACCTACATGTTAAGGTTTCTTAATATTTAGAATTTTTAAAAAGTAAATAGTTGCTTACTATATATTGTGTGTGAGTGTGTGTGGATGTGTATGTGTGTGTGTGTGTGTGTGTGTGTGTGTGTGTGTGTGTGTGTGTGTTTAATAAAGCTATGAGCATAATATATTAGGCTGTCTTTATGGCTTCTACTTCAGAAAAATTTTTCAGAATGCCAATATAAGAATTATTTCATAGTGAAATATTTAGAAGCAGAATTAATCTTAGTGTATTAATACAGAGATATATACACTCTATTCATGAAACCAGCTGTGTAAATTTTATATTTTCATTACTGTTTTCTTTATCTGATTGTTCTTACTTTGACCAGTGACATTATTGCTAAATATCATGTATCAAGCATTTATGTTTTGCCAATACAATACTAAAAGTTCTACAAAATAAACATTTTTAATACAACACAAACTCTCAGAGGAATGTATTATTCTAATTATATATATATATATTAGTGCTGTCTCTTAGCTCTTTCTGCAATGATGGAAAAGCTCTAAGTCGTTCTGTGCAATACAGTACCCACTAGACACATATGACTATGAACACTTGAAATGAGGCTAATGTGAGTAGGGAACTGAAATTAAAGTTTAGTTTAATTTTAATTAAATTTAAATAGCCAAAGCCTACATAGTAAGCAGTAAAGTCATGATATACTAATGGCAATAATAGTAAATAATATAAATGTATATTAATATGCAGCATGAGCCTGACTCTCTAGCTTCGAATTTGATATATGTGCTTAACCTGTTAGACAAGATCACTTAAAACAAAGAAACAAACAGATATTTTACTTCAGGATAAATATTTCCTCAGTTTTCTAAGAAGTTAAAAATCTCAGCTTTAGAAAAGAACAAACTCTGATGACTACCAGCTCATCTCTTTAGATGATCTGGATGGTTTACATAACAACAGAATTTAGTTTTGGCATTAGAGGAATGGTACTTAGATTTCAACATTAGGTCACATTATTACTTCAAGAGAAAAATAAGAACAAAGAAAAAATAGTTACCAAATATTTTCTTTTTAAGTTTTGAACGTCAGAGCTTTTATTCACTTAACAAAGCACAGCATAAGAAATAAAAAAGTACTTTTCCAACTAAAGTTAAAATCAGAGTTTGAATAAAGTCATCAAAGACATTTCTTTATATACTATGAGCAAATATAGGACTAATGCCAACTCACTCTAAAATTTGGTTCAATATTTTCCTTTAACTTATGATTAACAGTGGCATTTCCCCTAATATAAACATTTTATTGTTAATGAAAAATGTACCGAGGTACAACAAACACACACACACACACACAAATGGAAATTTCTTAAGTGTACAGCTCAATAAAATTTTGCAAAATATACACATCCATGAACCAGCATCTACAACAAGAAATACATTACTAACAGCCCAGAGTGTCTATTATTCCCTTGCAGTCATAATTAGCTCCCCGAGGAAACCACTATCCTAATTTCTAATGCTATAGACTAGCATACTTTTTAACTTTATGTTGAACTTTATATTTTTAAAAATGGTTTACAAATATCTGTTCTAACTTCTTTTACTCAATTTTGTGTTGTGCGATTCTAAACTTTTATATTTTAAAATAGACCTGGGAACATAATAACACAATCACATTTAGAAAAGAAAAGGTGGGTACAGTGGAATTTTTATGATTGCTTGGTATATTAAGCTTCTTTGCACAGTTTTTAGTTATTAACTTACAATTTCAATAAAGGAGTAATTTTATTTTATAGTATTGCTAATGTATTAAATTATGATAAGCACAATATAGCCATATGTTTTTTGAACAGATTAAGGTGCTCTTTTAAACATACTTTTCATGAAACAGAAATCATTTAATGCAAAAGTTTGGGTATGGAATGAATAATTATAACTCAGGGATATCTATTTTCTTTTATAATTTTGCACAGCATATTTGGAGTAAATTGTCAAAAACGAGATAAACAATTTTTTAAAAAATCATGTTTACTGTACTTTTTTTTCAAAAATACAAAACTCTACCTGTTGTTAGTAATAACTCCAATTTAAAATTCTATTTCTTTGAAGGGATTTGATCCTCTCTGAAATCTCAAAGTTCTCATTTCAGAAAACTCTTATTGAGGATGCTTGACAGAATCATTAGCATTCTTTCAAATCTCTCTGTTCTCTCCTAAATATATGTAGTGGAATACTAGTAATTTAAACAGTCAATGAAAAAAAATTCAATACTTTACTTTTAGGATTTACTTTCCAGTACTTATATTTTGAGGATTTTCAAGTTTAACGTTGAGTCTATTCAAATTTAAATGAACAATGGACATAAGAATGAAACCTTTATATAAGATGTGACTTAAAAATGTTGGGTGTATAGTACAGATATGCATAGTTAACACTGTTCTTTTTATAACTCAGTTACAAAATATGATTCATTTAAATACATACTAAGTCACAAAAAATATTGACAAGAAAATCAAGAACTCAATTTTAAACCTGGTTTAAGATCTGAGAATATTGATCAACAAATATTACTTTAAGATATTAATAGCCAAGTACAGTATAATGTCATAATTATCTTAATTTTGATAACATTAAAAAATGATATTTTTCCACCTAGACATTTACCAATGAATATGCAAATTCAACCACTAAACCAAAAAAACTCTTATTACTTCAGATATATTATCATAAAATTGTAACTCTCTTAATATAATGCATCATTTTTTTTCTTATTAAGATCAAGATATATGTACTTTGCTCTCCTAATATATGTATGTGTGTGTATATATATATTTCTTTTCTCTTCCTTTCTTTTCTTTTCCTGTTCTTCTTATAGCTTCCTGGTCACTGTTGAAACAACCATGTACAAGTGCTCTCTCAATCTAAATCTATGCATTTATATGTAGTATACATTTTACCCTTGCTTGTTGCAGAATATAATGAAGTTGTAGGTATCTACCTCTTTAACTTCACCTTTATTTTGTATGAATTTCAATGTTTATGTAAATGACACACTCAATAACCCATTTCAAAATCCTAAGCATGAAAAACCTTCAATCTTTGAACAGACTGACTGCATCAATTCAATTCTATAACTACACTCCAGTCTTTGGTTTTTTGGAGATATTGTTTCTAATAGTTTGCACCAACTCTGGAAACATAAACTTTAATGTATAAATTTCTGACCACAGCCTCCCTTCACTTTCTGATTCAGTTAAGACCACTTCTAAAATAACTGAATTTTTAGTTCCAAAATATCTTCTCTGCTCTCACTATCTCAGGGTTTATGTCCCTTCCCTCTCCATCATAGATATGGCAGTCACCTGGTTCTAATTTGTTTTTCCTTTCTACACCTGGAACTTCCTCCTCTTGAATTAATTTAATTACCAACCTTGTCTTGGGTGATGGGAGAGTAAAGAAAGGAATTAAATAACCAGGCAGATTAATGCTACTATAAGTCCATGATTTCCGACTGCAACTGTGCTTTTATGTATTTGAAAAAATCATGTTCTATGTTCTTTATCTTGCTCCAAAAGTTCATCCTTTTTTTCAAATCACATATATTTTCAGTCTCCTCCAGTGAAGTTGTAATTCACATAAAATCAAGGATATCCAGGTGAGATAGCACAACTTCTCAGCATATAACTAGAAAAGTACCTATATCTATACTTATTTTCTTTCTTCAAATCTCAGAGGAACAAACTGACTCTTCTGTTCTAAAGATCGTATGCCTTCATCTGAATCTCTCCCATATATTTGATGTTTTATGCTTCATCGACTCTGTCTCTGTACTTCCAACCTTTTCCTCTACAGACTATAAGACATCTACCTTTTTCTTATTAAAACAACTTTTCTTGTACTCTGTACCAACTTCTGACACTATCACCACAATTTTCATATCTATTTTGCACAGTTATGTTTCTCAGAAAATATTCCTACAACCATTGCCTCCAGTTTTTCACTTCATAACTATCCCTTAACTACAGTTGGAATTCTGCCGCTATCTTGTCACTGAATCTGTTAAAGTCAATGACTGAGGCTGGCTCAGTCTCAGATCAATGATCAGTCCAGTGTTCTTTAAACCAAAAAGTCCATTTGCATTATTTGCATGATGTTATTGCTGATGCTGCAAGCTAACCTATATCTAACACTTACAGTTGTCTAGGTGATACATAAATACATACATTATTGTACAACAAATTTTCATCGAGTAAATTTTATTATCATTTTATAGCCAAAGAAGTGGAGGAAGAGAGTGATTAGTAATTTGCTCATGATCACACAAATAGTTGATAGCACAGCTGGCTAGGTCTCACTTTAATACTGCTACGTAGAATATGTCAGATTAGGTACCAGGACTAATTCTCAATGTAAACTACATTAAATACTAAATGAAATGTCTTTTAAAAACTCAGATTAGTTTAGGATTAGAGTTTGGGTGCCAGTTAGGGTTAAGTTTATGTTAGGATTAGAGTTTAGGTTTAGAGTTAGGGTTAGGGTTAGGGTTAGGGTTTAGGGTTAAGGTTTAGAATTAGGGTTAAGTTTAGGGTTAAATTAGGTTTTAGGTTTAGGTTTAGGGTTAGAGTTTGGGTTTGGGTAGGGTTAGGGTTAGTGAGAGCTTTAAGGATTTGTTTAGGGTTAGGGATAGTATTGAAGTTCGGGTTAGTGTTGTTGAGTTTAGGATTTTAGGGTCAGGGTTGGGGTTATGGTTAGAGTTAGGTTTTGTTTTAGGTTTAATTTAGGGTTAAAACTAGTGTTGGTTTCGGTTTAAGGTTAGGGTTAGGGTTAGGATTGGGTTAGGGTTAGAGTTAGGGTTAGGGTTAGGGTTAGGGTTATGGTTAGGGCTAGGGTTTAAGGTTAGGGTTAGTGTTAGGGTTAGGGTTAGGAATAGAGTTTGTTTTTTGTTAAGGTGAGGTTTAGAGCTCGGTTAGGGTTAGGATTGTTGGGTTAGGGGTTAGGATATATTAAGGGTTAGGTTTTGTTTTATGTTTAGTTAGGATTAGTGTTGGGTTAGGTTTAGGGTTAGGGTTAGGGTTAAGGTTAAGGTTAGGGTTAGGAGTGAATAAGGGTAAGGGTTAATGGTAGGGTTAGTGTTAAGGTAGGGTTAGGGTTAGGGTAGGGTTAGCTTAGGGTTTATATTTGCCAAATTTTCATATTGTTCTTCATTTACAATGTGATTTTGTATTTGTTCTTTTTAAAATTAAAATTTTTATGACCTATCTAAACATCGTTGGATAAAAAATATAGGCTCAGTCTGTCGGTTTGATGAAATTCTAGTTCATAAGGCAGTCTTCAAAAATTTGTTTTATATTCAGTATCTAATTTATCTATACTTAAATATGAGTATTAGTTACAGCATAATTCATAGCCATAATTTTCATTCTAGTAATCTTAGACTATAAAATAATTCTTCTAAAGCCTCATCCTTATGCATTATCTTTTTCTGTTTATTCTATGTCAACTGCCTAGATCAAGAAACATGAATTTGTACACATTAAAAATATACAGCTTGATATGCATGTTATCTAGTTAAACGCAAAAGAAATATCAATATATAATGTAATCTACACATAAAAAAGAATATGTGAGAAGACGTATTAATAACAAGAAAATTCTCTAAATTACTTCAAAAGCTGTCCATAAAGAAAAGCTCCGGGCTCAATGGCTCATCTGGTAAATTCTACCTAACATATATGGTGAATAATTAACACAGAATTATCCCAAAATCTTTCAAAAATAGAATTTGGAATTCCTCCAGTTATTTGATGAGGCCTTTATTGCCCTGCTATGAATAACAGAAACATTATGAGAAAATAAATCATCAGATCATAATCTCTCCTGAATGTGGACACAGAAATTTTCACAAAATACTAGCAAAATGAAATTTGAGAAAAATGCTGAAAGTTATTATGCACCATGATGATTTGATTTTATTTCACAACTGCAACGTTTGTGTATGTTAAAAAAATCAATCAGCTACCCGACGAAAAATAAAAACGACTCTTCTTTTTCCAATATGACATAACCCTTTATAAAATGTTTTGAGATTAATTCAGTAAAAATCCACTAAAACTAATGAATAAATTAAAAAGTTTACAGGATACAAAATCAAAATTCAAAATTGAATTATACTATTGCATAGTAATAGTAAATGATGTGAAAATACCATCAAATTAAGAAACATTTATAAATTTAAGTTGTTCTAATCTTCTACACTGACAGTTTTTTTTGAAATCATAAATTAAGTAAATGTAAAACATTTGAATTAACATAAGTCATCAAGGTTCAATATTAATTTCAATAACGGTAAGATCAAAATAAATTACAAATTGACCTACAAATTTAATGCAGTTTTTTAAATTACCAAAAGATTTTTTAGAAAAACTGACAAGCTTTTCATAAATTGGATACACAAATTTAAATTAAACTGCACATCCAATGTAATCTTTAAAAAGAAAAACAATATGGAATGACTCACATTTGCATATATCAAATCATACTTCAATGGTCTTATAATTAAGACTCTGTAGTACTAGCATAAGTATCGATCTATGTAGACCAATCAGGTAATTTTAAGGCTAGTAATAAACTCTATTAAAATTGATTTCAACAAAAGTTCAACTTAAAAAGAACTATCCTTTCAATAAATAGTGATGTAAATATTGAATATTTATATGGACAATGATGAAGTTGGTCCCCTAACTTAAATAATACAAAAAAAAATACCCTCAAAATATATGACACATAAATTTAAAGGTTAAAATTATAAATTTATAGGAGAAAAAGACATTGCGTAGATGATAGAGGCTCTGGCCATCCCTCTGGTGACCAAATCAAAGTTGTGACTGAAACAAGGAGCAGCAGCAAGAAAAAATCGCCTTGGATGAACAAGTCATAGAACTAAGTAAAAATCCTAGAGGTCACCTTGCAACGGTAGAATTTAGGACGGGGCAAGGACGTGGGGCTACCCGATCTTAAGCCGCTAAGTGAGACAGAGGCAGCGGCATTGGCAGAAGCCTCTTAAAGGGGCCACATCCGTGAGTTGATTTTTGTGGTGACTGACCTGCTCGCTCTGAGAACCAGTGCCAATTAGATGCTCACAGGGGCCAGCAGGTACTTACAGGGAGACATTGTCAAAGTGAAGGCTGAGGCATGACTCGCTTGGTCCCTGTCCAGTCCTGTCCCCTCTTAGTGTGTAGGCACAGCAAGGCCATAGCTGTGACTTACATCATCAAACTGGATAACAGAGGTCGCTCTACTTAGAGGATTCCCTGAAACCCCAACTTCCAAACCGTGTGGCCTCACCTAAGCCACATCCAGGTGTATCTTCAGTGAGTCAGGTGCTCCTTGCTGAGCAGTGCCTAGACCCACACGGGAGGCAGCTGCCTCGGTTTCTGGTGTGGCCTTTTGAGGCAACTATAAGCACATCATTTGAGAATGGCTTGCTGAATCTTAACAGGTGGCCCCAGAGTGGCACAGGATTGGGCTAAATTTGGACTGTCGCTGAACTCCTCAGGACTGTGCCAGTGGACACTTACTTCACAAATCCACAGTAATAAGACTGGGAGACTTAGGAGCTTTGCTTAGTACATAGAAACAGACACAGAAAAACAGCCCAAATGGGAAGACAAAGAAGCAGAAACCATATGAGAAAACAGAACAGAGATCCAGAAACAACAAAGTCAAGCAATCTAACAGATGCAGAGTTCAAAACACTGGTTATAAAGATGCTCAGTGAACTCATGTTAAGTGTACATGAATTCAGTGAGAACTACAACAAAGAGATGAAAAACAAATGTGGAAATTATAAAAGGGAACCAATCAGAAATGAAGAACACATTATCTGAGATGAAGAGTATATTAGATGGAAAAATAAAAAAAGAGTGGATAAAGAAGAGGATCGAACCACGGTAAAGAGGATAAGAAATCCAAGTACACTCAATCAAAATGAGATGAAATAAAAAAGCCAAGACTATAGTAATAATTAAAGAAGCCTACAGGACACTATTAAAGGTAAAAATATTCATGTTATAGGGGCACCTGAAGGAAAACAAGATGTAGAAGAGCTAGTTGAAGAAATGATGATGGAAAACTTCTTTAGCCTGGTGAAAGAAATAGACATAAAACCCCAGAGAAGCCCAGAGAGTCCCCAAAACCAGGAACCAAATGAGGCCCACACCAAGACACATCATAATTAAAATATCAAAGGCTTTCAAAGATAGAATCTTAAAAGCAGCAAGAGAAAAGCAGTTACTTACCTACAAGGGAGCACCCATAAGACTAGCAGTGGATTTCACAAAAGAAACTTTGAAGGACAGAAGGGCTTAGCACAAAATATTCAACAGGATGAAGACACAGGATCTACAACCAGGAATACTTTATCCAGCAAAGCTATCATTTCGAGTCAAAGGACAGATAAAGAGCTTCCCAGACATAAATAAGCTAAAGTAATTTATTACCACCAATCTAATATTATAGGAAATGTAGGACGGACTTCTTTAAAAAGAAAAAAAAAACATGTATCTAAACACGGGAATAAAGAACGGTAATAACTATGTTATTACCAACAACTATCTCAAATGGAAAATAATTAATAAAAAGATAGAGTGACTGAATGGATAAGAAAAGAAAAACCCTATTTATGCTGCCTACAGGAGACTCACTCCAGATTGAAAGAAACACACAGACTAAAAGGAAGGAGATGAAAAAAATTATATTGCCTTGATGGACATAGAGGGTATTACGTTCAATGAAATGGGTCAGATTAAGAAAGACATATATCACATGATTTCACATACATGTGGAATCTAAAGAAGAAAATCAACAACAACAACGAAAGCAGAAATAAACTCATAGATACAGAGAATATTTAGATGGATACTAGATGGGAGGGTGTTGGAGGGACAGACAAAGGCAAAGACATTAAGAAGTACAGATGGATAGTTGCAGAATAGACATGGCAAATTAGAGTGTAGCATGGGGAAGATGGTTAATAATGTTGTAATAAATATCTAAGAAGGAAGAAGGGTACGAGACTTCCTGGGGTGATCACTTTGCGAGTTATGTGAATCTCTGATCACTATGCTATATAGCTGAAACTGGTATATTATTGTATGCCACTATAATTGAAAAAAACTAATTGAATTTTACAATGTAAACACAAGCTACCAATGATCTATTATATTTAATAAAAATAAAATGAGAACTGTTAAAAATTTAAATTTGTTATCTATTAAAACTGAGCAAAATACAACAAACTCCATTCACAAATCACGCACACTAGTCTCTGTTTAAGTATTAATTTACGTAATTTTAAAATTTCAGTCAAAATTTGTGGGAGTTGTTTAAAACAGCCAATAAAGCCCAAAAGGTTGCTTTTGGGGAAAAAATAGGAGCTAGCGCTGCCATCAGGAATATGTCTGGAACATGGACATCAAACCCAACTTAGACAAGCCTTGTGAAAGAGTTTCTGATGAAGGCCTTTCTGGAGGACATTTTTAAAATATGAAACCATCTTTCTCTCCATTGTGCTAGGTGCATATCTGATAAAGATATAACCATTTCCTCTAGCATGGTCTTAGCAGTCCTTTTCTGGACAGTGGGAATCCAGTTGAACTCTCGACTTTTAAGCTTCATCACTAAAGCTGTGTAGTTCCACTACTGAGCCCTATCTGTTTCAAGTGCCTATTTTATTGTAAAAGTTTTTTTTTTCTCAATTATATCAGTAGTAAATTTAGCTTTAAAAGGTAGAATTCTTGCATTTCTGACACTCAACAGCTACTTGTTTTGAATCAGGTGTTAAAAAGTTAAGTGGAAGAGAGTTAGTGATGTACTATTTATTATAAAATAATGAATTACGACTATATGAATTAACAGCAAGAGAAAGATTTTAAATTTTTTTTTGAGAAATCCTTTATTTGGTCATAATTCTTGGCTTCTGAAATTAATCAATAGATTTTGATTGTACTCAACAGAAAGAAAAGAAGAAATGGTAAATCACAATATATCAGATTCAGAATGGTAGAACTGAAAAATACATTTCAGATAGTTTAAGTCTTATAAACTGTCATTCAACTCATAGGTCAAACCCATAGATCAAACCAAGTCAGGTGATGCTGTAATAAGAAAACTTCATTGCTTGCCAAATGTAAAGTTTATGGGATTCACATAAAATTTTGAATTTACTTTCCACTTTAAAATTCCACTGGACTTGCATTATTGCATAGTACTTACCCTCATTAAATAGAACAGGAAACATCCAGTTCTTTACATCCACCAATTTCCCTATTAAATTATGTTCAGTTCATTTTATTCAATTTTATTATCTTTCTATCCTCTCTACCATCTGATTTTATGAATCTTGACTTCTTTTTGCTTCATTTTGTATTTAAATTATATGTGACTCCAAAGGAAAAATGTAATTTGCTGTAATCGTGTAACTGGTACTTTCCAGGGCATAAAACAAAATAAAATGTGTCCTGTCTGGTAATAAATAGAAGAGAATTAAAATTTTATAATCTAATGCTCATTTTCATAGAGGCTCATTTAATTCTAGCCTTGAGAAAATTGCATAAGGAGCAAAAGGCTCCTTATGAAGAGGTATTGACACATTGTTAGAGCCTTAATGCTGGGGTCTCAATATGTTTACTCAGGAAGTTAGGTCACTTAGGAAAAAGTGCTTGAGGCAATAACTTTGAATTGAACCCCCTCCATGCTGCAAGCTTCTGTTTCTTAGTGATGCTCCAAACGCATCCTTTATGCCAATTAAAGTAGGACTTCGTCCATGCTTCAATCAAGGATCTCCATTTCAGACAGACCAAGAATTTTATTCAGGAACTGTGCCTGAATGGACCGCTGTCCATGCCACAGCCCAGGATTATGCAGTTGGAGCTTCATGCAATGTACACTGACAACCAGTGGTGGGTGTACACCCTGCCTACGATAAGGAAAGAAAACCCCGAAGAACTAGAAACTCCTGTGGCCAACAAGCGGAGCCCCATGCGGTCTTTGGGGCACATGGGGGCCCAGTCCTCCTGAGGCCAAAGCTTGATCCATGGCACTGATGCCTGAGGAGGGTCCTGGTTGTGGCTCATCTTGGTGTGTACTGCACCAGCTGCCTGTTGGTTGACTGTCACTCTAGCGCTGACCTACTTTACTTGAGCCATTGTCCTCCCTTCACCTGAGGATCTGGTCATCCCCGGTTCATTGTCTAAGCCTAGGAATTTGCTTTTGCTTGTTCTACTTCTTAAGGTCTTCCCATCTGTCCTAGGTCCACGTGGAAGTGAAGCCAGAAAGGCCCTGATGCTTTCATCAACAACTTTTCATTCCCTTGGGGGACTGGTGGATCTGTCGAAAGAGCCGAAGTAACAGCATGTTAATGTGAAGTGTGCATCCAGTGAGTGGCAGTGGCTAGAGAACCATGAAAACACAGCTCAGAAATTTTCAGGGCCATTCGGACACCACCTGTATTCGGACTAAGGACTGGTGGCTACACGAGCCAATGGGCCCAAGGAGTCAGCCTGTGGCATTGAGGCAGACAAAATGCATATGTAGACATGAATTGAGTGGACAAAGGGTTTGATGCAAGGCAGTTGTGTCTGGCCTCCCTGTCGGCTTGTGGCTAAGGGCCTACCCTCTGGCAGGAGACAATGCAGAAATCCTGATCCTTGGATCTCATGAGATTTCCAGGAACACTGGAGCCAGTGGAGAGTGCACACCCTGTTCCTCTGGTTTGGTCTAGGCTAAATCTGGGAAAGCGGTGGTGCGATTTTGTAGTGGGGGCGGCCATAACACAGTTTGGTATGCATGATGTCTCAGCTGTAGGCAGAATCCTGAGCACTCCTTTGAATTTCAGGACACACACATGCATCTTTGGCTTTTGAATTCAGCCCTCTGCTCAGGGTGCTGTCACAGGGATTATCACTATCCTCCCACTATCAATGCCATCAGGGATGCAGAAACTGAGTCTCGAGGAAGAACCAAGGCAACAGCTCGCCAGGTGCTCTCTTTCAACCAAGGGTCAGGCCTACAAAGGTCCTGGCACTGGAGGGTCTAGGAGTCATTGCCTGGCCCCCACCTAGGAAATCAGCACCTGGACAGGCACCAGGGTAACTGTGGGCTAGTTGGCCACTTGGGTTCCAGTTCCCTCCCTACCCTGACTGGTGCTCTGATATTCATGCTTTCACTCCAAGTCTCTGGGCTGACAAACAAGGGACAGAAGCCATCGTTTCAACTGGGCATGTTCGCTGCTGGAGGTTTTTCTTTCCCCCTTGCCCTGTATTCGCTTGGCTCTTCTGCATTCTCAAAATGGTCAGACCCACGGCAGGCGAAAGCCCAGGGTGAAGCTCTGGCCAGGCAGGGGCGATTTGACATCAATTTAGCCTCTTGGGTCCCCTGGACTGATTCAGGTGAATTGGCCAATTAATGTTCCTAGGAGAGAAGGTCAGCTCTCCTTAATCACAGCTGTTGTAGATGGCGGCCAGGCCTGAACTCTACCCTCCCCAGCCTTTTGCTGTTTAAGCATCATCCTCAAGCCCTGTCTTTTTTGCTGACTGCTTCATTCTCTTTGCCTTCTACTTTCAGCTTCCACCCTCATGCCCTGCCCATTTCAACTCATGTGTATTTTCCAGCAGGCCCTTTCGACTTTCATTCAGGTTTCTTTAACACTTGCAGGCAAAACTACATTCCTCTGCACCCTCATTTTCCCATCTTCCTCTCCCCACCTGTTTAACAACCGAAATCTGGGCAGTTTTCCCTCTCCCCCATTCATAGCACAGTCTTGCCCTTCAACAAGCACTGTGGTACACAAAGCACTCAGTTTCTGGGAGCAGGCCTGCCTTCAGGACACTTCCCAGCCAGGGTGTGGCAGTCAGGGACTGGATTCTGGGAACGTGAAGTTTGGTGATGTCTCATTCAGCCTTGCAACTGGCTCAGAAAGCAAGTCCACATGTCCATGCCCCAGCTGTGCCACCTGGCATACTCTCTTTGGTGCTTTTTCAATGCATGCAAGAGTGTTGAGGAGAGTGAGGCAGGCGCGGGCCTACAGCGGCATGTGTCGTCAAGGGCTTGATTGCCATACTGGCATGACTTTGTGTGTCTTTCTGTGTCTGGGTCAAACAGGTACAGCCAACTCCTGCCTCCTCGACTCTTCCTACTATGGGAGATATGTAGCTGTATAACATCCTTAAATGTCAGGGGAATAGAGTTCAAAGAACCGCCATACTGGCTATGTTAGATATCATTCTGTATGTGTGTGTGTGTGTGTGTGTGTGTGTGTGTGTGTGTGTGTGTGTGTGTGTGTGGATGTGTGTGGTATGTGTTTGAGAGACAGACAAACAGACAGGCAGATGGTGAGACAGGTACAGAGTGAGAGAGAGAGATGCAGGCGTGTGGCTAACCAGGCTGGCGGATTTGCCTGAATGTCTGCATCTGTTTGCCTGTGAGAAAATTATCTTGAATGCCTAGGTATGTTTTCAGGTGTCTAATGATGCGGGCCTTTGGTGTTTTGCTAAAGTTTGAGTGCAAATCATCGTATGAGCATAAAGCGGCCTTTGTGTGTATCAGTGTCCAGAAGATTGTGTGAGTGTTTCCTGTATTTTTCACCAAAGAGGCCTGTAAACATTGGGCTGGCCCTATCTAAAGGAAGCATGTCTAAAGGGCGGGGAATCATCTCAGGCCTATTGTGAGAGTTTGCTGGGTGTGAGTAGATGGCTTGACTCTTTGCAGGGAACACATGAAGAGGTGTGCAACTACCTGATTGAGACTTCGAGGACCTGAAACCAATTAAAGTAAGACTCTGTCTATGCTTCAATCAAGGATCTCTATCAAACAGACCAAGAATTTCATCCAGAAATTTTGCCTGAAAGGACTGCTGCTCACACCACATCCCGGGATCATGCAGTTGGAACTTCAAGCACTGCACGCTGACAGCCACCTGTGGGCGCACAACCTGCTCCAATTTTGTGGCCTGCCCAGGATAAGGAAAAACGCACAAATAGAACTAGAAACTTCTGTGGCCAACACGTGGGATCCCCACATGGCCTCTGGTGCCCATTCCTCCTGAGCACAAAGCAATGTCTGGGGCCACAATGCCTGAGGAAGGGTCCTGGTTGTGGCTCTTACATGCTTTTCTACAAAGTGAGTACAGAACCTTTCCTTTGCTCTGAGGTGCCCTCAGGCATTATCACAGCATTTCCCTCATAAGGCTTCGGTGAATTTCAGATGACTATGGTAACATGGTTGTCCAAGTTGCCCTGAATTTCTAGTGGCCGGCCTTGAAATATTAGCATTCCCCGTGAGTCAGCTGTGTGCAGGAAGACAGTTGATCACCCATCATCCTACAATCCAATCCCTAGGTCCATTACTCCCTCCTGCTCCCACATTCTAATCTACTCCTTGACTAGCATTTGCCCTTAATTAAACTACTGCTAAGGGTTTGCCTCCCAGAGTCAGAGCATCCAGGAATATTCCTTATTGGAATCAGGATTGCTTTAGGGAGGAATCAGAAGAGAGTTGCAGAGTGGCAAAAACTTTATGGGGCAGGAATATCCAAATGTTGGGGACTGCCTGGGTTCCAGGAGCCCTATTTTCACCCATCTCCTAGGGGACAGTTGCCTCCTCAGTAGTTATAGTCCGTGACGAGGATGTTCATTTCTCCACAACGCTCCCTTTTCTAGTCTGCTATTGAGGAAAGGAGCATCGAGTCAGCATCACAGTTTTCTTTTCAAGTCTCCATTCTGGGCTACCTGATCCAGAAAGTATTAATCTGTAACACCTCTGGCCTTTGAGAAGTCTCCTTCTCACTGAGAGACGAAGCCCTCCCTTTCAAGTTCATCTTTCGAAATCAAAGGACTCACGTGTTGCCCATGCTCATATGACAATGGTCATACACCCGATGTGCCAGTCATTTTCACCTTCCTCTCACCTTGTGCCAATGTCCTTTGCTACCATCTCTGTGACTCAATGTAAAGTCATCCCCTTAAATCCACACAGTGATACAGTTTCTTCCCAGTTCTGTTGTCACCAGAAAGCCCACTCGGCGTTGGTACCCCAAACCCTGTTGCGATCTGTCATTTGTAGCAAATGAAACATAGACGAATTACATGGCTTCAGAATCTTAGGAAAATGTCAGGTGTGCTAACTCATTAGCCATCAGCCATTTATTTTGTGGCATACTCAGCACCACTTTTCTGTTGGTTGACCATTTCTCTGGCGCTGACCCTCTTTACTCGAGCTGTTGTCCTCCCTTCACCCTGAGTCTCTGGTCATCCCCAGTCCATTGTTTGCACATAGGAATTTGCTTTTGCTCGTTCTTCTTAAGGTCCTGCATCTGTCCCAGATCCACATGAAAGTGAACCCAGAAAGGCCTTGATACTTTCGGCGACAACTTTCCCTTCTCTTGGGAGTCTGGGGGATCGGTTGAAAGGGCCTAGATCACAGCATGTTAATGTGAAGTGTTCACCCATTGAGTGACAGTGGCTAGAGAACCAGAAAAATGCAGCCTTGGAATTATCAGGCTGTTAGCAAACACCCGTTTTCAGACTAAGGACTGTAGGCTGCACAAGCCACTGGGTCCAAGGCGTCAGCCTGTGGCATTGGGGCAGATAAATTGCACATGCACACACGAATTGAGTGGACAAAGAGTTCAATCCTTGGCAGGTGTGGCTGGCCTCCCAATCGGCGGCTCACGGCCTGCCCTCTGGTAGGAGACAAGGCAGAAATCCTGAAATTTGGATCTCTTTATGTCCCCAAGAACACCGGGGCCAGTGGAGAACGCACGCGCTGTTGCTGCGGTCTGGCCTAGGCTAAGGCTGAGGAAGAGGTTGTGCCATTCTTTACTGGGGGATCCATAGCACAGTTTGGTATGTATGAAGTCTCAGCTGTAGGCAGGAATCCTGAGCACTCATTTGAATTTCAGGACACACACATGCATCTTTGGCTGTTAAATTAAGCTCTTTGCCTAGGGTTTTGTCACAGGGCTTATCACCTTCCTCCCACCATCAATCCCATCAGGGATGTAGAAAATGAGTCTCAAGGAAGGACCAGGCAAGATCTGGCCAGGTGCTCTCTTTCAACCTGGAGCCGGGCCTACAAATGTCCTGGCGTAGGAGGGTCTAGGAGTCATTGCCCTGCCCCAACCTGGGAAATCATCACCTGGCCAGGCACCTGGTTAACTGTGGGCTAATTGGCCATTTGGCTTCCAGTTCTCTCCCTGCCCTGACTCTGATTGTCTGATATTCATGCTTTCGCTCCAAGTCTCTGGGCTGACAAACAAGGGACCACCGTTTCATGCAGGCACCTTCCCCACTAGAGGTTTTTCTTTCTCCTTGGCCCTGTCTTCACTTGGCTCTTTTGCAATCTCGAAGTGGCCTGGCCCAAGGCAGGCAAAATCCCAGAGTGGAGCTCTGGTCGGGCAGGTGCGAGATGACATCAAGTTAGCCTCTCTGGGTCCCTGGACTGATTCAGGTGAGCTGCCCAATTAACATTCCTAGGAGAGAGGATCAGCTCTCAATAAATCACAGCTGTTGGGTATGAGATTATTGCCAGCCAGGCCGTGAACTCTCCCCTCCCCCAGCCTTTTGCTATTCTAAGCATAATCCTCAAGCCATGTTCTTTCCCCTGACTCTCTCATTCTCTTTGCCTTCTACTCTCAGCTTCCACCTTCACACCCTATCCCATTCCAACTCATGTGAATTTTCCAGCAAGCCCATTCAAGTTTCCTTCAGGTTTCTTTAACTCTTGAAGGCATTCTACATTCCTCTGCTCCTCCATTCTCCCATCTACATGCCCCCGATAACCACGTTTACGGTCCTCTGCCCAATGTTTTAATAGACAAAACCTGGAGCATTTTCCATATCCCCCATTCATACCACACACAGTCTTGCCCCCCATAAAGGGTTGTGGTACACAAAGCACTCAGTTTCTGGAAGCAGGCCTGCCTTCAGGCCCACTGCCCAGCTGTGCTGTGGCAGTCAGGGACTGGATTCTGGGGACATGGAGTTGGGTGACGACTCATTCAGCCTTACAAGTCGCTCAGGAAGTGATATCACACGTCCTTGCTTGAGCTGTGCCACATGGCACAATCCATTTAGTCCTTTTACAAAGCATGCAAGAGTGCTGAGGAGAGTGAAGAGGGCCAAGACCTGTAGCGGTACATGTCATCAAGGGCTTGGTTGTGATCCTGGCATGACTTTGTGTGTCTTTCTGTGTTTGGGTCAAACAGGGACAGCCAAGGCCTGCCTCCTCGGCCTTTCCTGCTGTGGGAGATATGTAGCTGTACCACATCCTTAAAAACGGGAATAGCTTTCAAAGAACCGCCATGCTGGGTATGTTAGATATCACTCTGCATATTTTGTGTGTGTGTGTCTGTGTTTTTGATAGAGAGACAGACAGTCAGACAGATACAGAGAGAGAGATGCAGGTGTGTGGCTAACCAGGCTGGCAGACTTACCTGAATGTCTGCATGTGTTTGCCTGTGAGAAAATTATCTTGAGTGTCCATTTTCAGGTGTCTAATAATGTGGGCAATCGGTGTTTTGCTAAAGTATGAGTACAAATCATCATGTGAGCATAAAGTGTCCTTTGTGTGTATCAGTGTCCAGAAGATTGTGTGAGTGTTTCCTATATTTTTTGCCAGAGAGGCCTGTAAATTTTGGGCTGGGCCTCATCTGAAAGAAGGGTGTCAAAAGGTAGGGGAATCATCTCAGGCCTATTGTGAGCATTTACTAGGTGGCAGATGATGGCTTTCCTCTTTGCAAGGAACACATGAAGAGGTGTGCAACAATTCAATCATGACTTTGTGGACCTGAAACCAATTAAAATAGGACTCTGTCCATGCTTCAATCAAGGATCTTCATTTCAAACAGAGCAAGAAGTTCATCCAGGAATTCTGCCCAAAAGGACCGCTGCCCACACCACAGCCCGGGATGCAGTTAGAGCTTCACGTGCTACACGCTGACAGTCACCGGTGGGCGCACAACCTGCTCCTGTTTTGTGGCCTGCCAAGGATAGGGAAAAATACACAAATAGAACTAGAAACTTCCATGGCCAACATGTGGTATCCCCTCACAGCCTTTGGTGCCCATTCCTCCTGAGAACAAAGCAATGTCCTTGGCCACAATGCCTGAGGAAGGGGCCTGGTTGTGGCTCTTCTCACGTGTTTTTCTACGTAGTGAGTACAGAACCTTTCCATTGCTCTGAGGTGTCCTCGGGCATCATCACAGCATTTCCCCATAATGCTTTGGTGAATTTCAGGTGACTGTGGGAACACGGTTGTCCGAGATGCGCTGAATTTCTAGTGGCCGTCCTTGAACTTCGAGCATACCCCATGAGTCAGCTGTGCATAGGAACACACTGGATCACCCATCATCATACAATCCATCCCCTAGGCCCATTACTCCCTCCTACTCCTGTATTCTAATCTAATCCTTGACTAGCATTTGCCCTCAAACAACCTCCAAATTTTTTGCCTCACAGAGTCAGAGTGTCCTAGAATATTTCTTATTGCATTCGGGATTGAATCTGGTAGGAATCAGAGCAGAGTTGCAGATAGAGGGAAAAACTCTGATAGGGCAAGAATATCCAAATATTTGGGACTGCCTGGATCCCAGGAGTTATATTTTCACCTGACTTCTAGGGGATAGTTGCCTTCTCAGTAGCCATTGTTGTGACAAGAATGTTCATTTCTCCACAACTCTCCCTTTTCTAGTCTACTCCTGAGGAAAGGAGCATCGAGTCAGCATCACAGTTTTCTTTTCAAGTCTCCATTCCGGGCTACCCGATCCAGAACGTAGTACTCTGTAACACCTCTGGCCTTTGAGAAGTCTCCTTCTCACTGAGAGACGAAGCCTTCCCTTTCGAATTCATCTCCTTTTGAAATCAAGAGACTCACGTGTTGCCCATGCTCACATGACATGGTCATATACCCAATGCGCCAGTCATTTTCACTTTCCTTTCACCTTGCGCCAATGTCCTTTGCTACCATCTCTGTGACTCAATGTAAAGTCATCCCCTCAAATCCACACAGTGATACAGTTTTTTCCCAGTTCTGTTGTCACCAGAAAGTCCACTTGGTGTTGGTACCCCAAACCCTGTTGCGATCTGTCATTTGTAGCAAATGAAACATAGACGAATTATATGGCTTCAGAACCTTAGGAAAATGTCAGGTGTGCTAACTCATTAGCCATCAGCCGTTTGTTCCGTAACATGCTCAGCATCAGCTGCCTGTCGATTGACCGTCACTCTGGCGCTGACCCTCTTGACCCGTGCTTTTGTCCTCCCTTTATCCTGAGGCTCTGGTTATCCCTGGTAAGTTGTTTGAGCCCGGGAATTCGCTTTTGTGTATTCTGCTTCTTAAGGTCTTGCCACCTGTCCCTGGGCCACATAGAAGTGAAGCCAGAAAGTCACTGATGCTTTCAGCAACAACTTTTCGTTCCCTTGGGGGCCTGGGCGATAGGGAGAAAGGGCCCGGTTCACAACATGTTAATGTGAAGTATTCATCAAGTGCGTGGCAGTGGCTAGAGAACCAAGAAAATGCAGCCCCGAAATTCCCAGGGCTGTTTGGCGACCACCAGTTTTCAGACTAAGGAATGGTGGCTGCACAAGCCACTGGGCCCAAAGAGTCAGCCTGTGGCATTGGGGAAGATAAATTGCACATGCAGACACGAATTGAGTGGACAAAGTTTACGGTGCAAGGCAGGTATAGCTGGCGTCCCAGTCGGTGGTGGCTAACAGCCTGCCCTCTGGATTTCTTATTGAATCAATGATCAGGATTTCTGATTGTCTCCTCTGGCAGGAGACAATCAGAAATCCTGATCATTGATTCAATAAGGTCTACAGGAACACTGGGACCAGTGGAGAGTGCACACCATGTTCCTCCACACTGGCCTAGGCTAAGGCTGGGGAAGAGGTGGTGCGAATACATACTTGGTTGGTTTGCATAGCACTGTTTGGTATGCATGAAGTCTCAGCTGTAGGCAGAAATCCCGACCATTCATTTGAATTTCAGGACACACACATGCATCTTTGGCTGTTGAATTCAGCCCTCTGCTCAGTGTGCCATCACAGGGCTTATCACCAATCTCCTGCCATCAAGACTATCATGGATGTAGAAACCGAGTCTCAAGGAAGTACCGGGCAAGAGCTGGCCTGGTGTCTCTTTCAACCTGTGGCCAGGACTACAAATGTCCTGGCATTGGAGGGCTTGGGAGACATTGCCTTGCCCCCACGTGGGAAATCAGCACGTTGCCAGGCCATGGGGTAACTGATGGCTCCTTGGCCATTTGGTTCTAGTTCCCTCCCTGCCCTGACTCTCTGGTTCTCTGATATTCATGCTTTCACTCTAAATCTCTAGGCTGACAAACAGGTGACCAGGATCCATTGTTTCATGTGGACATGTTCCCCGCTGTAGGTTTTTCTTTTTCCGTGGCCCTATCTTCACTTGGCTCTTCTGCAATCTCGAAGTGGCCAGGCACTAGGCAGACAAAAGCTCAGAGTGGAGATCTGGCCAGGCAGGGGCAAGGTAACATCAATTTGGCCTCTCTGGGCAACTGGACTGATTCAAGTGAGTTTCCCAATTAACATTTGTAGGAGGGAGGATCAACTCTCAATAAATCGCAGCTGTTGTATATGAGCTTGATGCCTGGCCACGTTGTGAACTCTGCCTTCCCTCAGCCTTTTGCTGTTCTAAGCATCATCCTCAAGCCCTGTTCTTTTACCTGATTCCTTCATTCCCTTTGCCTTCTACTCTCAGCTTCCACCTTCACGCCCTGTCCGTTCCAACTTATGTGAATTTTCCAGCAGGCCCTTTCAACTTTCCTTCAGTTTTCTTTAACTCTTGCAGGCAATTCCACATTCTTCTCCCCCATTCTGCCATTTTCATCACCCCGACAACCACACTTACGTTGCTCTCCCCATCTATTTAACAGCCAAAATCTGGGCAGTTTACCCTCTCCCCCATTCATACCACAGACAGTCTTACCCCACAAGAAGAGCTGTGGTACGCAAAGCACTCAATTTCTGGGAGCAGGCCTGCCTTCATGCCCACTGCCCAGCCATGCCGTGGCAGTCAGGGACAGGATTCTGGAGACATGGAGTTTGGTGATGTCTCATTCAGCTTTGCAAGTGGCTCAGAAAGCCAGACCACACAACCTTGCCCCAGCTGTGCCACCTGGCACATTCCCTTTGGTCCTTTTACATGACATGCAAGAGTGCTGTGGAGAGTGAGGAAGGTCCAGGCCTGAAATGGTCCATGTCGTCAACAGCGTGATTAGGATTTTGGTGTGACTTTTGGTGTCTTTCTGTGTCTGGGTCAAACTGGGACAGCTAAAGCCTGCCTCCTTGATTCTTCCTGCTGTGAGAGATGTGTAGCAGTACCACGTCTTTATTTGCAGGGGACGAGAGTTCAAAGAACCACCATGCTGGGTATGTTAGATAGCACTCGGTATATGTGTGTGTGTGTGTGTGTGTGTGTGTGTGTGTGTGTGTGTGTGTGTGTGTGTGTGTGTGTGTTTGAGAGACAGATAGATAGAAAGTCAGACCATGGTACAGATAGAGAGAGAGAGAGAGATGTAGGCGTGTGACTATCCAGGCTGCTGGACATGCATGAATGTCTGCATGTTTTTGCCTATGTGAAAATTATCTTGAGATTCCAGGTATGTTTTCAGGTGTCTAATGACGCAGGCATTTGATGTCTTTGCTAAAGTGTGAGTGCAAATCATCTTGCGAGTATAAAGTTTCCTTTGTGTGTATCGATGTCCAGAAGAGCGTGTGAGTGTTTCCTATATTTTTCCCCAGAGAGGCCTATAAATGTTGGTCTGGGCCTGGTCTGAAGAAAGTGTAAAAAAGGGAGGGGAATAATCTCAGGCCTATCTGAGAGTTTTCTGGGTGGCAGATGTTGCCTTGACACTTTGCAGAGAACACATGAAGAGGCAGCAACTATCTGATTGTGACTTCATGGACCTGAAAGCAATTAAGGTAAAACTTTGTCCATGCTTCATTCAAGGATCTCCATTTCAAACAGACCAAGAATTTCATCCAGGAATTCTGCTGGAAAGGGCCTCTGCCCACACCCACATCCCAGGATCATGCAGTTGGAGCTCCATGCGCTGCATGCTGACAGCCACCGGTGGGCGCACACCCTGCTCCTGATTTGTGGCCTGCCCAGGATAGGGAAAGAAACCCCAACAGAACTAGAAACTCCTGTGGCCAACAGGTGGGAGCCCCGCACAGCCTTTGGGGCCCAAGGAGGCCCAGTCTTGCTGAGGACCAAGCATGGTCCAGGGCCCTGATGCCTGAGGAAGGGTCCTGTTTGTGGTTTGTTTCATGTGTTTTTCTACATAGTGAGTACAGAACTTCTCCTTTGCTCCGAAGTGTCCTTGGTCTTTATTCCAGCCTATCCCTCATAATGCTTTGGTGAATTTCACGTGACCATGGGAACACAGTTGTCCGAGACCCACTGAATTTTTAGTGGCCGGCCTTGAACTACAAACATTCCCCATGAGTCAGCTGTGCTCAGGAAGACACTGGATCACCAATCATAATATAATCCATACCCTAGGCCCCTTTCACCTTCCAGAGCCCACCCTAATCTAATCTTTGACTGGCATTTGCAAATGTTTACCTCACAGAGCCAGAGCATCCTGGAATATTTCTTATTGGATTCAGGATTGCTTCTGGGAGGAAGCAGTGCAGAGTTGCAGACAGAGGCATAAACCCTAGTGGGGCAGGAATATCCAAATGTTTGGGACTGCTTGGGTCCTGGAAGCCATATTTTCACCCGACTTCCAGGGGACAGTTGCCTCCTCAGTACCCATTGTTCACAACGAGGATGTTCATTTCCCCACAACGTACCCTTTTTTGGTCACTATTGAGGTAGGAGCACAAAGTCACCATCACTGCTTTCTTTCATGTCTCCATTGATGGCTACCTGAACCCGAAAGTATTTTCTGTAACACCTCTTGCCTTTGAGAAGCTGCCTTCTCACTGAGAGATGAAGTCCTCCCATTCCAGTTCATCTCCTTTCAAAATTAGGGGACTCATGTGTTGTCCATGCCCCATGACACAGTCATACACCAGTGTGGTAATCATTTTCAGCTTCCTCTCACATTCTACCAGTATCCTTTGTTACCATATCTGTGATTCAATGGAAAGCCATCCCCTCAAATCCACAGTGCAATTCAGTTTGTTCCTGGTTTTGAATCTCCAGAGAAACCACTCGGCATTGACACCCCAAAACATGCTGCCAGCTGTCATTCATAGCAAATGAAACATAGACGAATTACATGGCTTCGGAACCATAGGAAAATGTCAGGTGTGCTAACTCATTAGCCATCAGCCGTTTGTTCCATGGCGTGCTCAGCACCAGCTGCCTGTTGATTGACTGTCACTTTGGCCCTGACCCTCTTGACCCATGCCATTGTCTTCCCTTAACCCTGAGGCTCTGGTCATCCCTGTTCCATTGTCTGAGCCTAGGAATTCACTTTTCTTCATTCTGCTTCTTAAGGTCTTGCCATCTGTCCCAGGTCCACATGGAAGTGATGCCAGTAAGGCATTGAAGCTTTCAGCACCAACTTTTTGTTCCCTTTAGGGCCTGGGTGATCGGTAGAAAGGGCCAAGGTCACAGAATGTTAATGTGAAGTGTTCATTTAATAAGTGGCAGTGGCTAGAGAACCAGGAATACAGGGCTCCCAGATTTCCAGAGCTGTTCGGCGACCACCCATTTTCAGACTAAGGAATGGCGGATGCACAAGCCACTGGGCCCAAGGAGTCAGCCGGTGGCACTGGAGAAGAAAAATCGCACAAGCAGACATGAATTGAATGGACAAAGAGTTCGATGCAAGACAGGTGTTTCTGGACTCCCAGTCGGCTGGCGGCTAACGGCCTGCTCTCTGTCAGGAGACAAGGCAGAAATCCCGATCCTTGGATCAGTGTGCTATCCAGGAACACTGGGACCTGTTCTTTTGCACTGGTCTAGGCTAAGACTGGGGATGAGGTGGTGCGATTCTGTAGGTGGGGGGTGGGGCATAGCATAGTTTGGTATGCATGAAGTCTCAGGTATAGGCAGAAATCCTGAGCTCTCCTTTGAATTTCAGGACACACACATGCATTTTTGGTTCTTGAATTCAGCCCTCTATTCAGGGTGCTGTCACAGGGATTATCACTGTCCGCTTGCCATCAATGCCAACAGAGATGTAGAAGCCAAATCTTAAGAATGGGCTGGGCCAGAGCTAGCCAGGTGCCTCTTGCAACCTGGGGCCAGGCCTACAAATGTCCTGGCATTAGATGGTCTAGGAGACATTGCCCTGCCCCCACCTGGGAAATCAGCACCTTGCCAGACACCGGGATAACTGATGGCTCGTTGGCCATTTGGGTTCCAGTTCCCTCCCTGCCCTGACTCTCTGTTTCTCTGATTGTCATGCTTTCACTCCAAGTCTCTGGGCTGAAAAACAAGGGCTCAGGAGCCCCGTTTCTTATGGGCACATTCCTCGCTGGACGTTTTTCTTACGCCCTTGCCCTGTCTTCGCTCAGCAATGATAAGATATCTGAGCATTCAATAGAATGGTGTATTTAATAACATATGCACTGTACATGCTGAATTAGAACATTTTTGAGACATAGATTACTATTATCTTATAGGTAAAATAAATATTCTGATAAAATAGATAAGGGCAGTGAACATTTATTGAGAGATTTCAGGGAGCTAGGCACTTTACTCAGGACTTTATATGCACTTTTTCCACTCATATTCATAAGAAATTTGTAAGATAGTATTGTTATCAGTGGCAGACCTGATGGCTACAGAATTTAAGAAACTTGTCCAAGGTTATCCAGCCCAGTAGTGGTTAAAAGACAAAAATGTAGGTTTGTCTTCATCATTATGCTTTTGGAAAAGAGAAAGATATAGATTTAAATATTAAAACTTTGTTTTAATGGCCTTTATATTTTGTATTCATTAACCTTATTCTCACAATCTTTGGATTTAGTATATTTATAACATTTGATTAAAGTGTAATCAATATTCTATCAAATGAAAAGTTCCCGAGGTCACTTAGTAATTGACAGAAGAAGCAGGATCTACCATTAATTTCTTGAATACAGATGTTCCTTTTATTTATTTATTCATTTATTCATTTATTTATTTAATTGATATTTATTTATTTCTGTATTTACATATTTATTTGTGCATTTGTTTGTTTGTTTGTTTCTTTATTAAACCTTTGGTTTCAACCTCATCTCAGTCTAATTTTAGCTCTAATCTAAAATAGTAAATCCACAAGGAGCCTCTCTCTCTCAAAAGTGGTTGCCTCAGTATCATCTGGCTGTGCCCTGCTCAGATGGAACTTCTCCTGCCACAAGTGTGTTCTCAGCTCACTGCCAGCGTGTTCTGTGTCTGAAGGGCACACTGTTCTTTTCCTGTGATGCCTGTTCTTTCCTGAGTGCCTAAGTCCTTCTTCTAACTTCAGTCATCTGTTCCTTTCACTTATCCTTTCTACCTAGCTCAGATTCCTCATGAGTGCCCTATAGTATACAACAGCAGAAAGGCCTCTGCCTGTACTCATGTGTCCTGCAAGACTCAACAATCTGTTTCTGACCTGTGAACATGATCACTCAATTTTCAGGTCATAAACCCATTCTCTGGATTACTATTCTGGATTCTGAAACCTAGAACTAGATAAATCCATGTGCTTTTTCATCGTAACTTGCATTGCCACCTTCAACCCCATCTTCCAGATCTAACCTACCATGATTGATTTCTGTCATCTCTCAGTCACTGCTATCAATAATATAGTACTCCATTCTCCCAAATCATGCTTCTTTTCTAGAAGTCATAACAAAACTATGTGGCATCGTTTTACCAAGCATTAAAAATAGATAACTACTTAATATTAACTAAACAAAAAACTAACAGAAAAAAACGAACCCTACTTTTGTCAAAATTATTTTATTATAACTTCCATGAAAAGCTTAAAATTACCAGAAAGTTGAATAACTTTCCTTTTATATCTATAGATTTAGAGCTTTATAATCATTTTGATAATTTTATTTTTTAAATTATATCTCTAGAATTAACTAGCATCTAGAACAAAGAATAGATCATTATCAGTCTTCCACTCAAAATAACAACTATTCTGACTGGATTAGTTTCTCCTGTTTTAAAACTTGACATAAATTGACTTAGGAAATTTGGATTTGTCTTCCTGAATTCATTTGCTCACATTATATTTCTAAGAACCATCCAAATCATTGCATGTAGTCATATTCATCTCCACTACTCTAGAGAATTCCATTGCACAAATACACTATGGTTAATGTATACTATGAACTGTTGATTCATAGGAAAAATTCTGAGTAAGGGGATATGCATATGTTCACACATAACAGAAGATGTCAACTTTTTTCCAAAATGTAGTACTAATTTATATCACATCAGCAATATCTGAGAACTCCATTTGTTTTCAATTTGGTTTTGCCTAACTTTTTTTATTTTAACCCTTCGGATGAACATGTGGTGGTTTCATGTGGTTTATTTTACAAATCTCTGAGTAGTTAATAAAGTTGAATGCTTACACACACACACACATATGTATATATGTGTGTGTATATATGTATATATGTGTACATATATGTATATATGTGTTTATATATGTATATATGTGTATATAAATATAAATATATATTATTTGCCAATTTTTTATATCCTCTTTAATCTGTGCCTATTCCAATCTTATTTCTGTGGTTTGGTTTTTCATCCTCGGGCCTTTTTTTTCTTCACTCATCAGTGTGTCATAATTTTTTATATGCTCCAAAAATCTTTGATTAAGGTTGTAGCATATCTTGGGGACTACTGGCTTCATGTGGTAATAGAGTATTACTATGAACTTCATTGATTTTGTCTTTTTATGTTACTAGGATCTTAAAAAGCCATGGTCATCCAAGAAAATACATCCTGGGAACAAATAAAATGAAACAAATACAAAAGTGCTGTAAGTTTACAAAAACTAGTGTAGTCACCAAATCAAGTTGCAAGATCTACCCAATCCATTTTTCCTATTCATTAGAATGTACTTTGGTGAAGCAAGACTTCTCTTTGTCTTCTTTTGGAAAAAAAAAAAGGCAATATTTAAAGGCTCTTTGAAGTTTTCAGATATACGGTGTAACTTACGAACTAACTAATGTAAATTATATTATTGTCATATACATAATCTTGCTGCAGCCTCACTCATCTTGTTGATATAAATGCATTAGAACTACTGGGAAGTCACTCATTTTTTTATGGTATATTTGGAATTTTATTTATAATATATTTTAAATAAATCTGGCACTTCATTCTTCTTATAGGCAATATAAATAGGCAGTTCAAAATAAAAATATATTTAGAGACATGTGAAAAAAATTTTAAAAGGCTCATTTTAATCATTTTTGCTTAGATTTGTGTTAAGCGTCAGGTCAGTTCAACACAAAGATAACTGGAGGATGAAGAAATCACAGGACACTTCCAGACAAAAGTATTCATTATTTGCCTGAACTATCTTTGGGATTGTGTCTTGCAATGCCATCCTCCATTTCAAAAAATTCTGAGAGTTTTAAAATGAGTGTCAATATTCCAGACAGATCTCCACCAGATGATGCTAAATACAGTTCTTGTAATATGATATAGGAAAATTATCTCTGCTCTGCAACATATAAAATCTGCTACAAAAATGCAAAATGACTTGGGTTTGTCCACTCATACAAATAACAAAACTAAAATTTGTACTTCTTCAGACCAATAAAGATAAATATATATCAGAAACTGGTGCTAATACCTCACAGCTCTCGACTGAAACAGGGGGAAAATGTAGGCTTAAAAAGCACAGACTCTTAGAAACAGAGTATTTAGTAATCATATGTTTGCATACAACCCACAGAACTGCAAAATAGATATGAACTCTTTTCTAAAAATACATAAGAATATAAAAATAGCTGAAGGGAAAGAAAGCAAAGACTACGACAGAAACCAGAGAATAAGTTATCATGATACATGTGTATTGCCTTCAGATTGTAAAATTGCATACCTGAATCAAATATTTGACTCTGAGTCTCCAGCAGATCAAAGGAAAACATTAATTATTAACTACAACATAGGCTGTGACCACATAACAAAAATATACCAGTTGTTAGGAAAAAACAATTTTCTTCACATTTGTTTTCTCCAGCGGGGTTAAATAAATGAAAAAGCCGTGATAGATGCATAACTTTCACAAAGATATTATTGAATCTAAGCTCTGAATTTTGACAAGAAGGGACATTTCTATGAAAATGATGGGTCACGTTACTCAATGTTGTGATGAGGCCCAAGAAAGTAATTGGAAGAATATTTTATGTATCTGAAAATAAATAATTAAATCAAGTTTTACATGGAAAGTCTGGTTAAAAGGTATGTCTATATGTAAAAATAAATGAACATATAAAATTTGAAATGAATGCCAATTTGAGATGTTAAGTTTATGGGGTAATATGGCACCTGCTTAGGTGAAATTTGAATTCTAGGAGAGAAAATTGGCACATAGATAAATGATAACAGTATAATGTGTTTAAGCACCCAATTAGAACTACACATAGTAGTTCAGTTATAGGGTCATAGCCCAGAAAGCAATAAAACCTCAGGTACCTATGCATATTCACTTTGTTCAAGGCACAAACTATATGAGGTCAGATGGCATGGCAATCATGAAGAAAACCATGGTTAGTGAGATCTCCTAAGAGATAATACTCTCTCGAAATAATGAGAAGTGTTTGTATGGGTGTCCCATAGTTGGCAAAGGAGAATCACAATTAATATTTTATGAGACCTTAATTCAGACTGGTACTTGTTTTTATCTCCATTATATAGAGCAACTAGGAAGAAAATTGTCACAAAATATTGCACTAGCTTCAAGTGACATAGACCACAAAATCTGTGATACATAAATGGTGCTTTGAATTACAAAATTAAGTAATTCCGACTCTTTGAAGTTGAAAATATAACTCTCAAATATAGTAGTATTTTTAAGACACTTGACATTTTTCCCATGCCATTATTTTCCTAAGGTAAATAACATACAGACTACGAGAAATGGTTAAGACATTCGAAGGCTCCTAGTTCTAAATCAACATTTGCATAATAGAAGACAACAGTGGCCCAGAGTAATAAAATCCAGCATCGAATGGAGAATTAAGAGCAGATCTGGGTCTGAAAGCAAGTGATTTGATTCCCAGCCCAGCGTTCCTCCACCTGGGAGGCAGAGAGCATAGTCTCCAGGCCAGAGTGCATGGCTATGAATCCTGGCCTCACCTTAGGCAGGTTACCTGTTGTTTCTCTGACTCAGTGTTCTCATCTGTGACTTGAGAATAATCATAGTAGCTACCTCATGGGAATTTTGACAATTTTTTTAAGACCGAATACTATTCCATTGTATGTATATACCACATTTTGTTCATCCATTCATCTGTTCATGGTTGTTTTCACATTGTAAGTTACTGTGAATAATAATGCCATGAGTATTGACATATAAACACTTGTTTAAGTCTCCGCTTTTAATTCTTTTGGATACATACTAAGAGATATTCTTTTAGCTGACTATTAATTCTTGTATTAAAGGCTGAAGAGAGAATTTACCACTTGATTTTTCCCCCTATTTTGCAATTAAAACGACTGAATGCTTGTGACCAATGAAAATGAATTTAGTGGATCTAGCTGTAAGTTATCAGCCTGAACCCATAGTAAATATAGTGGATATTCCCAAATTAATTCTTTTGTTCTGTGTCCTTTTGACACCGTCCCAGAATTTCTTTAATATGGCATGAACATTCACATTTTTGAGTCAGAAACTAAATCCCTACATGTCTATATAAATAAAAGCCTTATTTATTTACTTTTTATTTTTGGCTGAGTTTACTAGAATGCCAATTCTCTAAGAGCAGGGGGACAGTCTTTTTTGTTTTCTCTGTATTTTTAGCACATACTAAGGACTCAATATATATTTTCTAAAATTAACATTTGACAGTCTCTAAGCACATTAGATGTACCATTTCAGATATATATACATATATATACATATACATATATATATACATATACATATATATATATACAGATATACATGTTATATATATATATATGTAACTTTCTCTATTACTTACATTGGATAGTTCATTTCAGTAATGCTTACATTGTGTTGCTTTTCTCTAACAGAATTTTAGTAATGCCCTTGATCCACTATCCATAGTTTAATCTAGTAAGTATAGATTTATTCATTGATATTTCGGTCTCATCTTTCTTGGTAAATTCTATATGTTTTCACTTCTTTTTCTTGCATATAACATCATTTTTATTTAATATTTATGAATATGCATTTTGTGATAACTAAAAAATTAACATGCATGTATGGTAGATGAAATACTACATTAAACGAATATTATATAGCATGTGGTAGAAAAGCCTCTTTAAAAATCCTAGGCTTCTCCCTTATTTTTTAATTTATCTTTCCATCAAGCACCAGAGCTTGGTTGGCCCTGATTCAGGGTCATTTCCAATAAGAGTTTTGCTGCTCTAAGTATGAGTTGAGAATTACTTAACTCACTTTTGCTCTGATTAAATTTGGAATGGCAGAAGATTCCAGGCTTCAAGGCTAAAGGCAGAACTCGAAAATGTTCACCACTGAAAGATTTATTACTCTCATCGCCCACAGGATACCTGCCTTTTATCAATGTTCCACAAACACACTCTGCGCTTTGTTTCATCTGGATTTTGGTTCACTGTGTTTCCTCTGCTTAGACAATCATCCTCCTTTAAGATTCACTGAGGTTATTATGCTGAACAAAATACGTCAGACAGAGAAAGATAAATACCATATGATTTGACTAATATACAGAATCTAAGGAACAAAAGGAACAAACTAATTGGGAACAGACTCATAAATATAGAGGACAATCTGGTGATAGCCCAAGGGAAGGGGCTTGGGGTGAAGGCTTAAAAAAGAAGGCTTAAAAAAGCAATGAAGGCTTAAAGAAGAACAAATTATTATTCAATAGATTGTCATGGCATTGGGGAGCACAGCATAGGGAATGTAGTGAGGAGTAATGTAATAGCTATGCATAGAGCCAGAGGGAGTAATTGGGGAGATCATTTCATAAAATATACAAATGTCTAACCTATGTCCTGTTTACTTGAAACTAATAATAAACTAAACTACTAAAATAAACAAGATTCACTGAGGAATTCTAACCACCCTTCAGTGTAGCACAAATGCTTCGCCCTCTCGGAGACCATTTATGTTATTTCACCAATTGAAATGTCTCCTTCTTTTGGAATCCACATGGCAATTTGTGCTTTCCTAATTGAATTACTTATAGCATATACTTGCTTCAATACGGTGCTAAAATTTCTATCTCTTTATTTCTCTCTCTCTCCAACTTATGTAGAATACTACATCACATGAAAATGTTTTCCTGAAAACACCCCTTTCCCTATCCTGAATAACCAACTGATAGATTGACAGGAGGAATGTCCTGGAGAATTCTCACTAGTCCTAGAGAAACAATCAATCCTATCATGCTTATTTATCACAAGAAATCCAGGTGTTCACTCTGAGACATCTCTCATCACCCAGATACTTCTTCCCATGTAGCTCTTTAAACATCCTCATATGACTCAGTTTTCTACCTCATCTTTACGTCCAGCACAAAACTTTCTCCGATACCTTCTGGAATTTATAGTCCATCATTGGCAATATCTCCTAAATATTCAACCTTACCTATCCATATTACTTTCTGATTCTTCCCACCCTGCACCTCCCCTCAACACAAGACACTGCTATCTCAAACAATTGCTCCCATACTTTACATAGTGCAGATCTTGGCTAAGGATGGATGGATAGCGGGTATACTTCTGTCTCTGAATTGCTTCTAGGATATTATTCCATCTCCTTTGCCACCTTTCCACATTCCTCTGAAATAAACACCATCATCTGAATTTATCACCCACTAAAATCTCTTGCTATAGTCACCTACAGATCCTCTTAATGACATCTTGATTAATGAGATAATTTAGCATTTGGTTTATTGTTTTTTTTTCTTATTGCAATATACTTTGATTATTATAAGTGATCATGTAAACAGCCACAGGGGCATTCTATTCACAGCAGCAGGTGACAGTTGATCATTCCCTTCCATTGTGAATCTTGTTCTTTACATGGTGCACAAATTCTACATTTTCCTCGTATTCCTGCTACCTCATGAAAGTGAATTCTCAGAATCTTTTGATGAATCCTCTTCCTAACTTCTAAGTATTGAATAACTAGTGTTACTAAACACTTAGGGTGTTGAGAGTTACTTCTAAGTGTTGAGTAATGAAATCGCCTATAAAATGGGTGCAGATAGAAAAATCCTCTGTTTCTACTTCTGTCTGATAACACTTACTCAACCCCACTTTCAATCCTAAACAAAATCTAGGCTAATCCTTTGAGATTGGATTATGTTACCCTCTGGACAAAACCATTCAACACATTTCTTTCTAAAATTTTTAGAATAAATCTCATATTGTAGTCCTGGACTACAGTTCCAATCTCATTTCCAACCAGTCTTTCAGTCACACTGATCTCCAAGCTCCCTCTAGCTTCAGGGACTTAATACTGGAATGCTCGGAATGATCCATACCTAGTAATCAAGAAGTCTTTCTCTTGAACACATAAATTTCTACTAAATAACCACTCATTTCCTTGATATATTATTTCTGTATTTCCATAGTTTGTATTAGTAGGGTGGTAATTCTTTGTTTGCTTAATTGCTATGTCCAACTTCTAGAACAGTGCACACTTTAAGTACTCAAAAAATATTTACTGATTAAATAAATGAGCTGAATCCATGAATAATTATTAGGATTAAAATATAAAATAAGATAAAAATCAACTCCAAAGGAATATTACTTGTAAATTATAATGTGAAACACACATATAATTATATATAATATGAGTGATTTAAATTTGTGGACCACTTTTAGTTATAACTGGTCATTCAGATCAGATGTCAGTATTTGGCACTGTGGAAGAGCTATTTGGCACACACTCGAGCAAGCTATTTTGCAAGCTTTATTTGCCTGGTTGATTTTTCTCTCTTAGGGTGTTTAAGGTGATGAAACTACATGTAAGAAGTGCTCTGATAATAGGGAAAGAAACTCAAATGTTCATGTGTAAAACTATAAGCAATCAATAGCTGGTTTTGCTTAGGGAAATTTAGGTTTTATGCAGGTATGTTAATAGCTATTTTATAAAAATATTGAAATACTTTTAGAAAATAACTGTAACAGAGAATCTAAAATGCTCTAATTGCTAAACTTTTACCCCAAATGCAAGTAATATTTATAAATTTATTTCTTAGTAATAAAACTATTGCAGCTTTATGTACCTTCACCCATTAAAAATTCTTAAACTTAGTTCATAATAACAAATTAGGAAATAATGGAAAATTAGCAACTTTAGTCGTGGACTGGGTTTTTTTTACATTCTGTTGGTTAGCAGATTTTTTCTAACACATCTAAGTTTTTAAAATTTTAGTAAAGTACTAAAATCGGTAGTGTTGTTTTACATTTATTTAGCTAGCATTTTGAATTTTAATTATTATTTCATAAAAAATAATTTCAGAACTTATTACATTATTTCTTCCATTAGAAAATGGCAACTTTATATTTGCCATTAGAAGCTCCATTGTGAGAGTCTTTGGAGTTACCTTGAATGAAACCTATTAGAAGCATACAAATCTATGAGGAAAACACACATTTTAAATCTCTTCTTCAGTATAACACATCAAATAATTTGTTCTTATTTTTGTAGTAAAAATAAAGCCCAGAAGTTTGCTTAGTATTCACCTCATAATTAACCTGCATTTAGTTTGGCTAAGTAAACTGACATATCTCCAAGTTTAAGATTTTGTTTAAGCAGGAATAAGTACTCAGTTAAACCGAACAAAATGGTAATATTTTATCTACAAATTTTCAGCCCTTCACTATTACTTTAGTTTAGTATCTTAATAAATTTGCTCATGCCTTAACTCAGCACAGAAGCAAACATGCTTGCATCTTCAGAAACATCTCCAATATAGAATTTTTTCTGAAACACTGAAGGATAATCATTTTCATCCTGAATCTCAATATATAATTTTGCCATATTACCTAAAGGATAAGAAATAATATGTATTTTTACTGGTGGTTATTTATGCTAAAAAATTCAATGGAGTAAATAGCTATCATACTTTATTTTTTTCTGAATCAATAGAAATCACTTAAATAAAAAAAAATGTTATTCCTAAATGACATGTCTAATAGTATAAAATGCACAGATGACACTGATAATGAAGTTTCTGGCACACTAATATTAAGTTGTTGTTGTTGTTGTTTTAATTACAATGTACTGGTAATTCATTTTACTTGATTTAATAAGCACTAAAGTATTGTGATCTAATAATTTTAATGATACAACTCAACTGTTTATGTTTACAAATACTTCACACACATTACCAAGTACACAAATTGACACAAATATATAAATACCTTACGAAGTAATGGAAACTGCCATAAACTATATATATACTTTTTTCAATTACATTTACTGGGGTGACATTGGTTAATAAGAATATATAGGTTTCAAGTGAACAGTTTGATAATACATTATCCATATATTGCATTCTGTGCTTATCAACCAAAGTCAAATCTTCCATCACCATATATTTGAGCCCCTTTACCTTTTTCTACTATACCCCTTTCATTCTAGTAACCCCTAAACTATTGTCTGTGTCTATCAGTTTTTGTTCATTTGTCTTGTTCGTTTTTTCTTTCAGTTTTACATCCTACAAAGAATGAAATAATATGATTCTCAACTTTTTCTGTCTGGCTTATTTCGCTTAGCATGATTATCTCAAGGTCCATTCATGCTTTCGCAAATGGCAGTATTTTGCCTTTTATTATGGATGGGTAACATTTCATTGTATATACATACCATATCTTCTTTAGACATACATCTATCGAAGGGCATTTCAATTGTTTCCATGTCTTGGCTACCATGAATATTAAAGATATTAAGTCTATGCATTTATAAACTCCAGAGAGAGTACAGTAAAATAATCATTTAAAATATCAATTGGACAGTTATGAGAAAACTCCTAAAATTAACATCTATAGAAATATCTCAGTAAATATTTACAATATTGATTGTCGATGACTGTAAATTTTCTATAAAATAATTTATCCAACTTTAACCATTGAATTTAAATTTTTCAAGTTTTTTTATAATATGTTCATCTAACAAACATTATTACAATATTAGATACCATGCTTCCATATCAATTACTTTTAAGTCCATATTTACTATGAGACTAATATAGAATTTAATCAAATTTAATTTAATGCTTTAAATAAACCATAGAATTAAAATTGTGATAGTATTTCCATGTCATAAATTATGAAAGCGAGTACAATTATGGAAAGATAATTATTGTATATACTTAAATATCTATCTATATTCTTTTTAAAATTTTTATCTGCCATGTTTGGGCATCTTTAACTTTATATGCATAATAACATAGATAATAATAAATGTATACATATAACTTATGTACTTATCTCAGTTTTTAAAAATCCGTTGCTCTTCTTGTCTGTACCTTCTTTTCAATATGGATTATGCGTTAGATTTGCCTCTTGATTTAAAAAATATTTGACTAAATATTTAATTTGTATAATCAAATTTTATTAGAATTGAATTTTAATAAATTAGAATTAGAATTCAAATCTAATTCTCTAATCTCCGTTTCTTAACTGTGTGGAAAAGAATGTCCTCTTATTTGTCTTGAATTTATCTTTATCCCTTTAGAAATGTCCTCTAGTTGTCAGGTGTCAGATTTGGTCACAAAACAAAAGAATGTCTTAAAGATACAGTACCTAATCTAGAAAACAAAGTACAGGAAGGGCAACATGGATGAACCTACAGGGCACTGTGCTAAGAGAAATAAGACAGAGAAATAAAAGTAAATATTGTATGACCTCACTTATAGGCAATAAAATAGTGTAAACAAAACTATTGAGCAGGAGCTTAGGTCAAATACTAGTAATTCTCCATGTATGCTGTGGGACCTTAAACGGGTCACTTACCCATTCTGAGCTAGCTAAAGTTTCTCATCAATAACCTATTAATCCCATAGAACTAAATAGATTAAATGAGCAAATACATGGAAGGCATTAAATACATTGTAGCTTCACCATTTCAAATATGACTCAAAGCTTACTGACTCTCAAGGTGGAGAGAAAGCATTAGTAATATTATTATCATCATCATCACCATCATCATTATTATCAGAAAGAGGAAGAATATCAATGCCATGGAATTAAATAAAAGTCCCAGTACTGAGTTATAAAGAAAAATTGTTTTCATATGGGGTGTTATATAGAGAATATCAAATAATTTAGCAGAAAATAAGTATTTTCACTATAATTAGAATAATTAAATTATTAATAAGCACTAATAGAAAACATAACAAAAGTGTCTTATTAAACATCCATACTTTTGTTTACATGGCAAGACTACAAATTTACTGAAAACTCATTTTAAAAAGTAAAACAGTCTTTGAGAAAAACAGACACACACTGTAAACTACTTGATGTAAAAATATTCCGACATTAAGAATAATTTTATCTTAAATGCAGAACCATAGCTGAGACAAATCATGTTTGAATAAACCATTAAATAAACTATATTTTTGACATATAATTAAAAACAAATTATATTTTAAGCTCAGAGCTGTTTTGTTTACATAGAAGCAATGATTGATATATTTGGTAAAATATATAAATAAACAAAAAATTTCAAACCAATAGCAACAACAAAAGATTGGATCTTGGATATGCAATTTACCAAGCCCTTGAAAAGGTACATTGACTTTATCGACTCCTATCACACAGGCAGTCTCGAATGGTCATACATACCCTACAAACACAAATACACACACACACACACACACACACACACACACATACACAAGCAAAATCAGAAAGAAATATTATATCTTTCTTTCTTGAGACTATAAAGTAATTAAGGTTAAATGAGATCATAATGGAGAAGCAGTGGTCCAAAAGGATTAGTGTCCTGGTTTCTGACATAGAGCTCCTAAAACTCCTTGTAAACTGGGGTGACAGGAGAACATTTTCTTCTAACATTTAGTCTGTGACCCCAGTTCCTAATGCATAGCTCCTAAGACCGTTCTAATTTCTTGAGTGATAGGAACATCTGATACTGAGCTCCTAAATTCCAGAGAATTTCCTGTGTAATAGGAATATCTTTCATACTAATGAGGTGACCCTTGTGGAATTCAGGATGGATGCAGGTTACAGAAAGAATGAGTCATGATTTAGATTTAGTCATTTCTATACCCCGCTCTCTGGAGAGGGAAAATAGCTGAAAATGGAGTTAATAATCAATTACACCTATGTGATGAAGCCTCCATAAAAATCTCTAAAATATGAAATTTGGAGAACTTCCAGGTTGGTGAAAACATCCACCTACCAGGAGGATGGTACACCTGAACTCTATGGAAACAGAAGCTCTTGAACTGGGATGCTTCCCAGTCTTACACTATGTATCTCCTCATCTGGCTGTTCATCTGTATGCTTTATCACATCCATTAGTGCATAATAAACTAGTAAATGCAAGTAAGTGCATCCCTGAATTCTGTGGGCTGTTCTAGAAACTGACTGAATTCAAGAAGGGGCGTTGTGGGAATTTCTGATTTATAGGCAAGTCAGACAGACAAAAGTTGTGAGTGTCCTGAGGACCTACTATTTTTGATTGGCATCTGAAATAGAAGGCAGTCTTGTGAGACTGAGCCTTAACTTGTGGGGTCTGCACTAACTCCAGTTAGTATCAGAATTAAATTGAATTGTAGGACACCCAGCTTGTGTTGCTGAGAATTGCTTGATGAGTGGCAACCCCATATATCTGATGTCAGAAGTGTTGTAAATGTGGTAGTATTGTGAAAGTAAAGGAGAAATGCACAAGTGGAGCATGTTTTTTCCTACATAGTATATATGAGGATGCTAGCAAATTTTTTTAATCATTTTGCTAAATCCTTTGAAAAGAGTAAGAAAAGAGATTTAATCAATAGGATATGATTAGTAGCTGAATTGATGCATCCTCATTTGATATAAGTGTAAATTTGAATATTTTTATGAAAATTATGGACCATATCTCCATAGAAAGAACTAGTAGGCATATGAGTAGACTTTTCATTTTAGAGCAGTAATGGGCTCCATGGATCTTTAAAAACTGCTGCTTTCAAATGCCACTTGTGAAAAAACTAGATTTTCAAGAATATGGGAAAAGCAAATTACAATATGTCCACATGGTGGAATATTAAACATTCATTAAAATAATGTTTCTGAAGAATATCTAATGATATATTTTTGATATAATATGAACTAAAAGGAAAAGAAAAATCAAGATATTAAAACCAAATATGCATGATCAAAAATTATGTATTTGTATGTGTGTATATTGGTGTGTGTGTGTGTGTGTGTGTGTGTGTGTGTGTGTGTGTGTATCTATGTGTGTATGTTTGTGTACCCCTGGGCTTGTCTTAAATATGCAAATTTTAAAAGCTTTCAAAAGTACAGGGATTTGGTGTACCTCTTTAAAGAATTGGTGCATATAATAGTCCCTCCTTTCACTTTTCATGGTTTCAGTTATTGTCATCTGAAAATATGATATGGGAAATTTCAGGTATAAAAAATTCAATAAACAATTCATGATTTTCAAATTACGCATTGTTCTGAGTACCATAATGAAAGCTCTCCCCCGTTATCCAACCTGTGACTTGACTCAACCCTTTGTGCCGTGTCTCCACGCTGTATACACTCCCTGTCCATTAGTCACTTAGTAGTCCTGTGGGTTTTTGAATCAACTTTTCAGGTTATCATGTTGCTCGTATTCAAGTTACTCTTTTTTTTACTTAAAGATGCCCCCAAAGTACAAGAGTAGTGATGCTAGCAATTCGGATATGCCAAAGAGAAGCCATAAAGTGCTTCCTTTAAGTAATTAATGAAAACATACCCAATGTGAATATCTACTGTAAGAACAAATCTTCTATCTATGAAAGTGTGAAGAAGGTAAAAGAAATTTGTGCTAGGGTTGCTGTGTTGCACCGCAAACTGAAAGTTATGGTTACAGTGCATGACAAGTGTTTAGTTAAGATGGAAAAGACATTATATTTGTGGATAGAAGACATGAATCAAAAATGTATTCCAATTGACAGCATTGTGTTGCATCAGAAAACACTAAAACATCAGCAAGAGATGCCCTGAAATGAGTAACCACATTCATGTAACTTTTATTATATTGCTATAATTGTTCTATTTTATTATTATTACTCTCTTACTGTGATAAGTTATAAGTTAAACTTCATCATAGGTATAAATGTATAGAAAAAAAACATGGTACTTATATGGTTAAGTAGTATCTGAGGTTTCAAGCAACTACCGAGAGTCTTGGAAAGTGTATACCCTGAGGATACGGGAGATACTGTATCATCTATGATTTATTTCTAAAAACAACAACGAAAACCTGGATCTAATCAGGACTCTAAGATCTAACTACTGATTTATCGGAAATAGAGGAGACAGACAAAAATCTGAAATGAGCCACTGAACATATAGTCATCAATATCCAGCATTTTATTCCATATTGTTTAAGCCAGTTATTCTGATTTTTATTGTGCGGTTTGATATAAATTCTTAAGCAGCCGTTCTTTTTGCAATGAAGAGGTATCCTTACAATGACTCAACATTTTTCCTACAATACAGCAATATGGTAACTATGGTATCAGCAGCTATCTATTCACTCCTCACAGCAGCTATCTATTCACTCCTCACAGCACACTCAGTTGTTTTTTTTTCTTCAGATTCTCCTGAAAATTAATGTATCTGTAATCAATTACATTTGGGAACAATGCATACGATACCCCTCAGATGGCCCCCTACTGTACTAAGGCCTTCAGAAATTCTGTTTTAAAGAAACTCATACAATTTTCTTTAACCAAGTAGTTTATAATCTTAATAGATTATTATACTTACTATGATATAATGCATCTTATTACCCTGTATATTCTGCTATGAACAATTGAGGGAAAGACAGATAATTTAATATGTTGGTTATTTAGAAAACTTGATTTACTATTTTAAATAGCTTAAAATATTTTCCCCACTGTTCATTTTTAAAAATAAATTTGCTCATATATAATTGAGTAAAGAGCGGGGTACATTGGGATATTTTATTATATCCTACTTCTTTCACTCCTGGTATCTTGTCCTCATTTTAGTTTTCTCCATAGCATTTATTACTACCTAAATGCTATATATTTATCAGTTTAATAATTTTATTGTCTAGCTCCTCTTATTGATGGTTAAATTCTATAAGTTCAAGGATCTATTTTTTTCATTGCTCTTTCTCTCATGGCTAGGAGAATACATAGTATGTAATAGATGTTCAATAAATATTTGTTAAGTGAATTAACAAATATTTGTTGAATAATTTGATAAATAAATGAATCAATTGTAAAAAATAATCATTGTGAGGGAAAGAGGGTAATAAGTAGAGCCACTTTGCTATCTTCAAGGAAGAGAGCTGAAAGAATCACAGAGAGAAAGTATCAGAACAGCCTTTTGCCTGAACCACCATCTTCCATTATCTCCTCAAAATGACCAACACAAAGAGAAGGAGGAAAGGCAATCACTCGCTGTACGTTCTCTAGGCTTTTAGAAAACATGGAGCTGTTCTCTTCACATGCATGCAAATCTACAAGAAAGGTGGTTTTATAGACCTCAAGGGAATGGGAAATGTTTGAATAGAAATACCCCACAAATGTTATTATGGCTGAACTGGAAGATATTATAATGTTACCTGGCATGCAGTTGGCATTATTGTAAACTAATTAATGGCAAGATTCCTGCCAAGAGAATGTACGTATTGAACATATGAAGCACTCTTACAGCTGAGATCCCCTTCTGAAACATGTAAAGAAAAATGATCAAAAATAAGAAGGAAACCTGAGTTCAACTGAAGCACCAGCCTGCTCCACCCAGAGAAGCGCACTTTTTGAGAATGAATGGAAAGGAGCCAGAGCTGCTGGAGCCCGTTCTCTATGTATTCATGACATGATAGGTAGAAAATAAAATAAAACAAAAGACCTGTAATCAAGTAAGTGTTCCTTCTCCCAAGGAAATATTTAAAGAAAACCAACTGTCCTAATTCATTGGATGCTGTCTTTATTATTTAGGTTTAGTGATTTTCACTTGCTGAAAGATGTGAGATGATTTACTGTGCAATAAGGTTACACGTAAACTGGTTACACGTCACCAATTTTTCTTTGATACAGTTATTTAAAGGTGACCATAACTTATAGCACCAAGCCTTTCCCCTGGTAATAGAACATAGTTTGGGCACTAAAAAGCCTGGATTAAAACTGTAACTGTTTTATAAGTTATTTGATTAAAGAGCATGTTTTCATTTCCAGAAAGCAGGTTGGAGGCATTGGCACACAGAATCTAGCCTAACTTTACTAAACAAATCTTTAGATATAGTATGTGACACAGAGACGCAAGACCTTCCAGGTAGGAAAAAATGTCGATGGAAGTCCATGGCCCAGGACCCAGTCCTCTGCTGGAACTAGGGTAAGTTGTGTGGACGTGTGAATACACAACACCGCGCCAGTCTCATTTATAGGGTATACTCCAGTGCAAAACAATTCACAAACTGAAGCCCGATTCATTGTAAGAGGAAAGGTAAAAAGCTAAAGCCACAGCAAAAGACGAGTCACCTGGTATTACAAGATTTCTGCAAGGTTCTCCTTGATCCCCGCATAAATCCGTCCAGGTATTCATTTGATCTCTGTGTCATTCCCTAGTGATTATGACATGATTTTCAGGTGACTTCCACCGTATTCTTCTTCCCATATCCTCAAACAAGGGATTTCAAAATACGTCTCGTAAACTCTTATTTTCAATATTTCAGCTTTGAGTCATTAGCCTTTAAGCAAATTCTTCTCGACAGTAGTAGCCTAAGGTTCACTTTCAAGAATAACGTGGATATCCCACCAGAACTGTTAAGAGTTATGCTCACAATGACTCAGCATTTCTGCTACAATACAGCACAATGGCACTTACAGCTTCCACCGCTCTAATGTAGTTTTGTCATTCAGACTCACCCTTTAAATTTCAACATGATTAATGTGTGACTGCTAATCTCATTGTATACAAGCAGGTTGTGTTACCAGAGACAAAACCTCAGGGCTGTTACCTATGCCACTGTCCTCAAGGAATTCTTCTCATGCAGACATAACCTTTCGATTCAAGAGCTATTAGTTGGCTATGTTACACAGGTAATTTTATTTTCTAAGTTCTTATGTGAATTTTAACAAGGAATGTGGAAGGTTAACATAAAAGTGAGTGCCACACCATGACCCCAATTTCACTTGATATTTGAGTGTTGCCCTCAGGCTAGTCTCTTCCTGGTCACCTGCATCCTGGGGGAAATCCTCATGAATATCAGGAGATTTCCTAATTTTTGGTAAGAGATTTTCAGGCAACTTCCACTTACTTTCTCTGCTAGGCAAAAATAAGCCTCTTCAAAAGACATTGATGGAACAGCTCAGTGTCAATATCTCAGTTTTCTTTCCTTGGTGGTTGAGTCAGTGCCTCTCAGATTTTGTAATCTGAGATTTGACATAGAGAAATTGTGAGGCAGCTGTGCTTTCTGTCATCAACTCATATCCTTACAATGACAGCATTTTTCCTACAATACAGGCAAATTGTGGCTATGGTTTTCACCACTACCATTCGCTGCCTTACAGCACACTCAGGTTCAATTATCAATCCCACCAATGTATGACTGTTGCCTCCACTAACAGAAGACAGATTTTGTGACAAACAGACAAAACTAGAGGTGAATTAAAGATCAATAGAGTGCCCGCATATACCGTTGACTTAAAATTAGATTTGTAATGTGGACACAACATTCGATTGGAGGACAGTTAGGAGGCTGTCTCAGTGACCTTCTGTTCCACAGAATCTAATGACTTCTCAGTGTTGATGTGAATTCACTCATTGTTATGCCCTTGTCACTACAAAGAAAGCACTACATCATCCTCAGTTGTACGATATGGATTGTTGACACGAGCTTAAGGCACAAGGCCTGTCTATTCCTAACAAAAGTAGAAGGGAGACTGGGACCCAAAACACTAAGCCTGTCATCTCTAAAAACTTGTAGATAGTAGAAGTTAATTCAAAGGACAAGCATATCCTCATGCATTTTGAGTCTTATCTAGGAACCCAGGACCTTGTCTCTTGCCTCTATTTCCTATTAGGAAGCATGGTGCTAAAGTTGGTTTTGCAGTTGCAATCCCTTCTCCTATTTCCAGGAAGTAGATCTGAGAAATTAGCCCACAGCATTTCTTCCGACTTTCTCCGACATAGACTGAAATGGTGGCGTAAGCTCAAGTTTTAAGCCTGTTTTCTGTAAACAAATACTGCCTGGAATCTTGGCTCAAAGCAAAAGCCTTTCTTATAGAAGAAAAAATAAAAAGGGGACTGTGAAAATCTGAACCAAGCCTGGCCCATCTAATAGGAAGCAATTAAACTCAGGGCCAAAATGCCAAATCATCCAGTTGGTAACAATATCCAATCTGAATACATCTACTCACAAACATCCAGCCTGGCCCCTGCTACCAGAAACTATTGTGACAACTTGACCTAGAGAAACAAGCTGTCATCTTCTGGAAGAAGGAAGAAACATGACTCACTGCACGGTTCCAAGACTTGCCACTCTTTAATATATTTACGATATAAATTGGGCCAAAGACACTAACCTGTGTCGTCATAATAGTACATTCAACAAAAACTGGTTCCAGGTCACCAATTTTCCTTTTAGATAATTATTGAAAGGTGACAATACCTTACAGCACCAAGCCTTTCCCCTGGTAATAGAACAAAGTTGGGGTACAAAGAAACCTTGAGCAAAGACTGCACTCTTTTGTAAATTACTCGAGTGGAGAGCCTAGAAGCACGGCATAGCATTGCTTTAATTTCCAGGATGTAGAGTGTACACCTTGTCACAGAGAATTCAGCCTAACTTTACTTAACAGATCTTTAGATAGAGGACGTGGTGCACAGTCACAAGACCTTCTTGGTAAGAAAAAATATTGATGGAAGTCCATCTTCCAGGACTCAGTCCTCTGCCGGAAGTAGGGTAAGTTGCGTGGATGTTTGAATATACAACACAACACCAGTCTCATGTACTAAACATTTCACAAACTGAATCCTGATACATTGTAAGTGGTAAGGTAAAAAGCTAAAGCCACAGCAAAAGACGAGTCACCTGGTAGACACCAGATTCCTGGTGTGTCTTTTTTGATCTTCCCATGAATCCCTCCAGGTATTCACTTGACCTCCATATAATTCCCTGGTGATTACTAGGTAATCTTCAAGTGACTTCCACCTTATTCCTCTTCTCCTATCCTCAAACAAGTGTTTTCAAAACACGTCTCATAAACTCTTATTTTCAATATTTCAGTATTGAGTCATTGTCCTTTAATCAATTTCTTCTCGACAGTAGTAATCTAAGCTTCACTTTCAAGAATAGCATGGACTACCACTAAAACCGTAAAGGATTATGCTCACATTTCTGCTACAATACGTAATGGCGCTTAGAGTTTCCACCTCTGTCAGGTAGCTTCAGCATGGTGCCTAACCAGAGATGAAACCTCAGGACATTACCTAATGACAAGTGTGTATTAGCCTATGTCAATGTCTTCAAGCAAGTCTTCTCATGCAGATACGACCTTTCAATTGAATGGCTGTTAGGTGACTATCTTACACAGGTAATGTTGTTTTCTCAGTACTTACGTGAATTTTACCAAGGAATGTAGAAGGGTAACACAGAAGTGAGTGCCACACTATCACCCTAATTTCACATTTTTTCATGTGTTGCCCTTAGGCCAGGCTCTTCCTGGTCACATGAATCTCATGGGAAAATCTCGTGAGTATCCTGAAATTTCCTTATTCTTGTACGAGATTTTTAGGCGATATCCACATCATTCACTCTATTAAACTAAAACAACCTTTTTAAGAACATGTTGAGAAACTGCCTCAATGTCAGTATCTCAGCATTTTATTCCATATTGTTTAAGCCAGTTATTCTGATTTTTATTGTGCGGTTTGATATAAATTCTTAAGCAGCCGTTCTTTTTGCAATGAAGAGGTATCCTTACAATGACTCAACATTTTTCCTACAATACAGCAATATGGTAACTATGGTATCAGCAGCTATCTATTCACTCCTCACAGCACACTCAGGCTCAATTATGATCACAGGCCATGTGTGACTTCTGCCTCCACTGACATAGGCAGTTTTCCTGACAAACAACAAAAGTAGAGGTGAATTAAAGATCATTGACTGCTTGCATATACCACTGACCTCACATAAGATTTGTAAGGTGGACATGACATTTGATCTGTAATCAGAATGAAGTTGGCCTTGGCCACCTTTGATTCCATGCATACTAATGATATCTCAGTGTTGGTGTGAATTTTCTCAGTTATATGCACTTGTCCCTTCAAAGAAAGCACTATATCGTCTTCTCTTGTGATGTTGTGGATTGGTGAATGGGTCCAAGGAATAAGGCCATTTTTTCCTAACAAAAGTAGAAGGGACACTGGGAACTAAGACACTAAGCTTATCTGCTTTTAACACTAGAGCTAGGATAACTTAAACCATTGGGCAAGTCTGTCCTCCGGTAATTTGAACTGTGTCTTGAAACCTAGTATCTTGTCTCCTACCTGCATCTCCTATTGACATCCAGTGTACTGTCCTTGGTTGTAGTTACTATCCCTACTTCTATTTTCAAAAAGTAGATTTCTGAAATTAGCCAAGAGCATTCTTCAAACTTTCTCTGACAGAGATTGAAAGGGTGGCATAAACCCCCAGTCCAAGACTCTTCTTTGTGAACAAATGTTGCCTGAAGACCTTGCCTCAAAACAAAAGCCTTCTTTAGGGAAGAAAAAATAAATTAGAGACTGTGGAAATCTTAACCAAGCCTGGACCTCCTAAAAGGATACAGTTAAAGCCGAAGCTCACAATGTCAAGACTATCCAATTGGTAACAATGTCCAGTCTCAAGACCTAGGCCCACAAAAATCCAGCCTGGTCCTTGTTACCTGAAACTCTGGTGGACGCCTTGGCATATAGAATCAAGCTATCATCTCCTACAGAAGAAAGAATGGAAGACGGGGTGCATGCCTCCAATATGTACTCTTTTGAAGGCATTTAAGATGGAATTGGACCAATGGTACCAACCCTGTGTCATCATAACAGTACATTCAGGCCAACCTGGCCCCACTTACCAATTTTTTTTAGACATTTATTGAAAGGGACCATATCTTGCTTCACCAAGCCTTGCTTTTGGTAAGAGAAGGTAGTGTGGGTACTAAGAAACCTGGCCAAATCCTGAACTGTTCTTTAAAAAATTTGATTGCAGAGCTTGGAATCAGAATCAAGTAGTGCTCCTGATTCTAGGAAATAGAGTGTACACCTTGGCCTGCAGAATCTAGCCTAACTTTGCATAACGAATCTTTAGGTAGAGGACCTGGCAAACAGTCCCAAGACATTCCCGGTAGGAAAAGAAAAGTTGTTGGAAGTCCATGGCCTAGGCGGCAGTCCTCTGCTGGAACTGGGGCAAGTTGGGTGGACATATGAAAACAAAAAAAAAATACCATACCAATGTCATATGTAAGGTAAAGTCATTTGCAGCATAATTCATGCTATGAAGGAAGCCTGGTTCATTCTATAAAGTAAAGTGAAAACCTCCGGCCACTGCAAGAATCCTGGTCACTTGGTAAATATCCAATTAGTGTGGATAATCCTTGATCCCAATGTGAATTCCACCAGTTGTTTACTTGATCTCCACATGATTCCCTAGTGATTTCTAAGTGATTTTCAGTTGAATTCCACTTTATTCCTCTTCTTCTATTTTCAAACATTTTTTTTGAAACTCATCTCATAAACTCTTATTTTCAATATTCTGGAATGAATCATTGGATTTTAAGCAGTTTCCTCTCGATAGTAGTAGACTAAGCTTCATCTTCAAAAATAGCGAGGATCTCTTCTCGAACTGTTAAGGGTTATGCTCACAATGACTCAGTATTTCTGCTACAACACAGCATAATTGTGTAATGGTTTCTACCAATCTAAGATAGCTTCGGCATTAAACTCAGCCTCTAAATTTAAACGCAGTCAATATGCGACCATTGCTCTCATTGTAAACAAGCAGGTTGCCTGACCAGAGTTGAAACCTCAGGACAATTACCTAATGACAAGTGTGTGTTAGCCTATGCTGCTGTCCTCAAGCAAATCTTTTCATTCAGACATGAGCTTTTGATTGAAGGGCTGTTAGGTGGCTCTGTTACACAGGTAATCTGATTTTAGTGCTTATGTAAATTTTACCAAATAATATAGAAGGGTAACACAAAAGTGAGCGCCACACCATCACCTAAATTTCACATGATTTTTGTGTGTTGCCCTCAGGCCAGTCTTTTTCTGGTCATGAGCATTTGGTGGGAAATACTCGTGAGTATCGTGAGATTTCCTAATTCTTTGTATGCGATTTCTAGGCGACTTCCACCTCATTAGCTCTACTAGGCTAATACAAGCCTTTTCAGAACACGTTTAATAAACTGTCTTAATGTCAGTATCTCAGCTATTTTTCCATATTGGTTAAGCCAGTTTCTTGCAGATTTTTAGTCTCTGGTTTGATATAGAGAAATTCATAAGCAGCCGATCTTTTTGCAATGAAGAGGTATCTTCACAATGATTCAGCATTTTTCCTACAATAAAGCAGTACAGCAGTTATGGTTTCAACTGCTATCCATTCCCTGCCTCACAGCACAGTCAGCCTCAATTACAAACGTAGCCAATGTGCGACTTCTGCCTTCACTGACACAGGCAATTTTCCTGACAGACAAAAGTAGATGTGAATGAAAGATCATTCACTGCCCGCATATACCGCTGACCTCACATCAGATTTGTAATGTAGACATGACATTCGATTGGAGGTCAGTACGAAGTAGTCTCAGCCACCTTGCTTTCCATGCATAGTAATGGTTTTCATTGTTGATGTGAATTTTCTCAATTATATGCACTTGTCACTTCAAAAAAATCATTACATCATCTTCCCTTGTGAGGATGTAGATTTCTGACATGTGCCCAAGGCACAAGGCCTCTCTTTCCCCATAAAAGTAGAAGGGAGACTGGTAAACAAGGCACTAAGCTTATCCTCTCCGAAAACTATTAGATAGGATAACTTAACCAACAGGGCAAGTCTGTCCTCGGGTAATTTGACTCTTATTTCAATACCTAGGACCTTGTCTCCTGCCTGCATTTTTTATTGGGATCCAATGTGCTGTTTTTGATTGTAGTAATAATCCCTACACCTATTTTCAGAAAGTAGATTTGAGAAATTAGCCCAGAGTTCCAAACCTGGGCTCTGTGAACAAATGTTGCCTGAAGTCTCATCTGAAAGCAAAAGCCTTCTTTAGAAAAAATAAAATAAAATGGAGACTGTGGAAATCTTAACCTAGCCTTTCTTCTGGTAAGCGAAGGTAGTGTGGGCACTAAGAAATCTGGCCAAAGCCTGGACTGTTCTTTAAAACACTCAATTGGGGAGCTTGGAATCATAAACCAACTATTGCCCTTATTTCTAGGAAGTAGAGTAGAGACCTTGCCCCACAGAATCTAGCCTAAATTTACATAACGAATCTTTAAGTAGTGAACTTAGGAAACGGTCAGAAGATATTCTTGGTAGGGAAAAAAAGGGCGATCGAAGTCCAGGGCCTAGGAGGCAGTCCTCTACTGGAACTGGGGAAACTTGAGTGGACATTTGAAAAGACAACACCACGTCAATCTCATATATAAGGTAAACTCGCTTCAATATGATTCATGCTATGAAGCCTGGTTCATTCTAGGAAGTAAAATGAAAACTGATGGCCACAGCAATAGACTGGTCATTTGGTAGATACCAGATTAGTGCGGGGTAGTCCTTGATCCCCTTGTGAATTAAACTAGGTGTTTACTTGAACTCCATGTGATTCCCTAGTGATTTCTAAGTGATTTTCAGGTGATTTCCATCTTATTTTTCTTCCCCTATTTTCAAGCAAGTGTTTTCAAAACTCCTCTTATAAACTCTTGTCTTCAATATTCAGCATCAAGTCATTGGCCTTAAGGAAATCTCTGTCAACAGTAATATCCAAAGTTCCATAAAAAATAATAGTGCGTAGTTTGGGAGTCCCACATGAAACCATTAAGTGTGACACTCAAAATGACTTAGCATTTTTGCTATACTACAGCAAAATTGTGCTTACAGTTTACAACGCTCAAAGGTGCTTCGTCAAGCAGACTCAGCCTACAAATATCAATGTAGTTCATGTTCGACATCAGCTTCCATGGCGTTCAAACAGGTTGCCTGTCTACAGATGAAATCTAAAGTCATTTATTTAACGACAATGGTCTGTTAAACTATGGTGAAGTCCTCTGCGAACCTTCTCATGCAGACATGATGTTTTGATTGAAGGGCCGTTAGGTGGTTATGTTACACAGACACTATCATTTTCTCAGTGGTTATCTAAATTTTACCACGGTTTGGAGAAGGGTAACGAAATAGTGAGCACCACACAATGAACTCAATATTATGTGACACCCTGTGATATCCTCAGGCCTATGTCTTGGCACTTAGGGAATCCCACAAGGAGTCTCATATTGCTAGATTCCAAATTCTTGTTACGAGAATTACAGGTGACTTCCACCTCACTTTCCTCTGCTAGGCTAAAATAAGCATCTTCAAAACACTTTGACGGAACAGCATCAATGTCAATATCTCAGTATTTATCCTTAGTGGTTAAATCAGTCCCTCTCAGAATTTGTAGTCTTAGGATTGGTATAGAGTAATTGTGAGGCTGCCGTTAATTCTGTCATCAAGTGATATCCTCACAATGACAGCATTTTTCCTATTATACAACAAAATAGTGCTATTGTATCTACCATTATCCAGTCACTGCCTCACAGCACATTCAGGCTCAATGATCAACACCGCCGGTGTGCAACTCTTGCCTCCATGAACATAAGGACATTTTCCTGACAAACAGACAAAACTAGAGGAGAATGAAAGATCATTCTCATATTTCATTGACTTCAAATTAGATTTGTAATATGGACACGACATTCGATTGGAAGACAGTTAGGAGGATGTCTCAGGCAACTTCTGCTCCACGTAGACTAATGATTTCTCAGTGTTGATGCAAATTTTCCCAGTGATATGCACTTTTCACTACAAGGAGAGCACTACATCATCCTCCCTTATGAGAATATGGATTGGTGACATGGGCCCAAGGCACAAGGCCTATGTTTTCCTAACAAAATGTAGAAGGGAGACTGGGACCTAAAGTTCTAAGCGTGTCCTCTCTGAAAACGAGTAGATAAAAGTACTGAATCCAAAAGGCAAGTCTGTCCTCATGTAATTTGAGTCTTATCCAGAAAACTAGGACCTTGTCTCTGGCTTCTATTTCTTATTAGGAACCAGGGTGCTGACTTTGATTTTCCAGCTTCAATCCTTACTCCTATTTCCAGGAAGTAGATCTGAGAAATTAGCCCATAGCATTTCATTTGACTTTCTCCAACATAGACTGAAATGGTGGTGTAAGCTCAAGTCCCAAGACTTTTTGCAGGGCACAAATGTTGCCTGGGCACTGGCTCAAAAGAAAAGTTTCTTTATGGAAGGAAAACCAAAAGAAGATGGTGGAAATCTGAACCAAGTCTGGACCACCTTAAAGAAAGCAGTTTAACTCAGGGCCATGACATCAAGATCATCCAATTGATATCAATGTTCTGTCGGAAGACCTAGGCCCACAAACATCCAGGCTGGCACTGGCTACCTGAAACTTTTGAGGACAGGATTCTTTTGGCCTAAAGAATCAAGCAGTCATGGCATGAAAGAGGAAGAATGGAGGACTCAGTGCAGAGTACCAAGCCTATCCATCATTTAAAGTATTTACCATAGATATTGGGCTAAAGACACCAACCTGTGTCATCATAACAGTACATTCAGCAAAAACTGGTTCCACGTCACCAATTTTTCCTTTTAGACAATTATGTAAAGATGACTGTAGCTTAAAGCACCAAGCCTTTCCCCCGGTAATAGAACATAGTTTGGGCACTAAGAAACCTGGATCAAAGCCTGAACGGGTTTGGAAGTTACTCGATTCGAGACTCTGGAAGCTCAGCCAAGCATTGCTTTAATTTCCAGGAAGTAGAGTGGAGACCTTGGAACACAGAAGCTAGACTAACTTTACTTAACGGATCCTTATATAGAGGACTTAGCGCATGGTCACAAGACCTTCGCGATAGGAAAAAATGTCCATGGAAGTCCATGGCCCAGGCCCCAGTCCTCTGTCAGAATTAGGGCAAGTTGTTTGGATGTTTAAATACATAACACTATGCTGGTTTCATTTGCAGGGTATGCTCGAGTGCCAAAGATTTCACAAACTGAAGCATGATTCATTGTAAGAGGTAAGGTGAAACCCCACAGCCAAGGCAACAGGAATAGTCACCTTGTGGACACCAGATTCTTGCAAGATCTTCCTTGATCCTCACATGAATCTCGCCAGGTATTCACTTGACCTCCATGTAATTCCCTGGTGATGACTACATGATATTAAGGTGACTTCCACCTTATTCCTCTTCTCATATCCTCAAACGAGTGTTTTCAAAACATGTATCATAACCTCTTATTTTAAATATTTCAGCATTGTGTCATTGGCCTTTAAGCAATTTCTTCTTGATAGTAGTAGCTAAGGTTCACCTTCAAGAATAGCATGGATTTCCCACCAAACCATGAAGGGTTCTGCTCACGATGACTCAGCATTTCTGCTACAATACAGAATTATGGCACTTAGAGTTTCAACCGCTGTAAGGTAGCTTCATCATTTAGACTCAGCCTATGAAGTTCAATGTGGTTAATGTGTGACCACTGCTCCCATTGTATACAAGCAGATTGCCTGACCAGAGACAAAACCTCAGGACAGTTACCTAATGACAAGTGTGTATTAGCCTATGCCGCTGTCCTCAAGCATGTCTTCTCATTCAAACGTGACCTTTCAATTGAAAGGATATTAGGTGGCTATGTTACACAGGTAAACTTATTTTCTCAGTGCCTTTATGAATTTTACCAAAAAATGTAGAAGTGTAACACAAAAGTGAGTTCCACACCATCACCCCAATTTCAGGTCATTTTCATGTGTTGCTTTAACGCCAGTCTCTTCTTGGTCATGTGAATTTCACGGAAAAACCTCTAGAGTATCGTGAGATTTCCTAATTCTTGGTACAGATTGCCAGGTGATTTCCACACCACTTTTCTCTGCTACGCTAAAAAAAAAAAAAAAAAACTCTTCAGAACACTTTGATGGAACAGCCTCAAAGTCAATTTCTCAGATTTCTTTCTTTGGTGTTTAAGCTAGTCCCTCTACAAATATGTAGTCAGAGTTTTGGAATAGAGAAATTCTGAAGTAGCGGTCTCTCTGCTTCAAGTGGTATCCTCACAATGACTCAGCATTTTTTCTACAATATAGAACAATAGCAGCTATTGTAAGCAGTCACTGCCTCACAACACACATAGTCTCAATGATCAACTTTGCCAATGTGCTACTGTTGCCTCCACGAATATATGGTAGTTTTCCTACTAAACTGACAAAACGAGATGCGAATTAAAGATCATTGATGCACGCATATACCATTGACTTCAAATTAGATTTGTGATATGGACATGACATTTGATTGGAGGAAGGTTAGGAGGCTGTCTCGGCCACAGTCTGCTCTATGTAAACTAATGACTTCTCAGAGCTGATGTTAATTTTCTCAGTGATATGCACTTGTCTCTATAAAGGGAGTACTACATCATGCTCCCTTGTGAGGATATGGATTGGTGACACTGGCCCAAGGCACAAGGTCTTTCTTGTACTAAGAAAAAGTAAAAGTGAACCAGGACCCAAAGCATTAAGCCTGTCCTCTCTGAAAATAGATAGAAGAACTTAATCCAAAGGGAAAGGCAATATTGATGTAATTTTTGTCTTATCTGGAATCCTAAGACCTTGCCTCCAATCTATTTGCTATTAAGAACCAGGGTGCTGAAGTTCGTTTCGCCATTCCATTCTCTGCCCCTGTTTCCAGGAAGTAGATCTGAGTAATTCACATACAGCATTTCTTATGACTTTCTCCAACAGACTGAAATGGTGGCAAAAGCCCAAGTTCCAAACCTCTTTTCTGTGAACAAATGTTGCCTGGAAACCTAGATCAAAGCAAAAGCTTTCTATATGGAAGAAAAGATAAAATGGAGACTGTGGAAATCTGAACCAAATCTGAACCACTAAAAAAAAGCAGTAAACTCAGGGCCACAACATCAAGATCATGCAATTGGTAACAATATCCGGTTTAAAGACAGAGGCACACAAACATTCAGCCTGCCCCTGCTACCTGAAAATACTGTGGACACCTTGGCCTAGAGAATCAAGCAGTCATCACTTAGAAGGAAGAGGAATGGAGGACTCAGTGCACAGTTCCAAGACTGCCCTCCCTTTAAAGTATTTATGCTAGAAATTGGGCTGAACAGCAACTTTTGTCGTCATAACAGTACACTCAGCACAAACTGTTTCACATCTCCAATTTTTCTTTGATACAATTATTGAAAGGTGACCATACCTAACAGCACCAAGCCATTCCCCTGTTAATAGAACATAGTTTGAGCACTAAGAAACCTGAATCAAAGCCTGAATTTTTAGTAAGTTATTTGATTGGAAACCTGGAAGCACGGCCAAGAATTGCTTTTATTTCCAGGAGGTGGAGTGTGGACCTTGGCACACAAATCTAGAGTAACGTTACTTATTGAATCCTTATATAGAGGACATTGCTCATGGTCAGAAGACCTTCTTGATAGGATAAAATTTTGATGGAAGGCCATTGCCCAGGACCCAGTCTCTCCTGGAACTATGGCAAGTTGTGTGGACGTTTGAATACAAAACACCACGCTGTTCTCATTTACAGGGTACACTTGAGTGCAAAATATTTCAAAAACTAAAACTTGATTTATTGTAAGAGGGAAGATGAAAACCTAAAGCCACAGCAACAAGACTCGTCACCTAGTAGAAACAATATTCCTGCAGAATCTCACTTGATCCCCACTTGAATTCTCCAAGTATTCACTTGATCTACATGTAATTTCCAGGTGATTACTACGTGATTTTCAAGTAAATTCTACCTTATTGCTTTTCCCCTATAACTATCCTCCAACTGAATGTTGTGTCTCTACGGCAAATCTCATTTGAAGACAATGGTATATGAGGGCATTCAATGATCTTTTATTCACCTCTAGTTTTGTCTGTTTGTCAAGGAAACTGCCATCTATCTGTGGGGCAACAACGCACAATGCCGGCGTTGATCATTGAGCCTGAGTGTTTTGTGAGGCAGCAACTAGATAGTGGTGGAAACAATAGCCACCATTTTTTTTGTCTTATAGTAATTGCGAGGATACCAGTTGATGGCAGAAAAAAAAAACAGCTGCCTCGGAATTTCTCTATACCGAACCTCAAACAACAAATTCTGTCAGAAACTGGCTTAACCACCAAGGAAAGAAATCTGAGATATTGACATTGAGGCTGTTCCATCAAGTGTTCTGAAGAGGCTTATTTTAGCCTAGCAGAGGAAAGTGAGGTGGAAATCGACTGGAAATGATGTACCAAGGTTTAAGGAATCTCACGATACTCATGAGGCTTTCCCATGGGATTTACGTGATGAGGAAGAGACTGCCTTGAGGGCAAAACACGAAAATCATGTGAAATTGGGGTCATGGTGTAGTACTCACTATTGTGTTACCTTTCTACATTCCTTGGTAAAATTCACATATGCCCTGGGAAAATAACATTATCTGTGTAACATAGCCACCTCACAGCCCTTCAGTTGAAAGGTCATGTCTGAATGAGAAGACATGCTTGAGGACAGCGGCATAGGCTAATGCACACTTGTCATTAGGTAACTGTCCTGAGGTTTTGTCTCTGGTCAGGCAATCTGCTTGTATACAATGGGAGCAGCGGTCACACATTAACCACATTGAACTTCATAGGCTGAGTCTAAATGACGAAGCTACCTTACAGCAGTTGAAACTCTAATGCTGTATTATAGCAGAAATGCTGAGTCGTTGTGAACATAACCCTTAATGGTCCTGGTGGGCAATCCACGCTATTCCTGAAGGTGAACCTTAGGCTAATACGTCGAGAAGAAATTGCTTAAATGTCAAAGACTCAGTGTTGAAATATTGAAAATAATTGTTTATGAGATGTGTTTTGAAACATTTGTGTGAGGATGAAGAAGAGGAATAAGGTGGTAGTCACCTAAAAATCACATAGTAATCACCAGGGAATGACATCAAATTCAAGCAAATACCTGCGAGATTCACGTGGGAATCAATAAAGACCCAGCAAAATCGGGTGTCTACCAGGTGACGAGTCTTGTTGCTGTGGCTGTAGGATTTTACCTTACCTCTTACAATGAATCAGGCTTCAGTTTGTGAAATGTTTTGCACTTGAGTGTACCCAGTAAATGAAATCGGAGTGGTGCTGTGTATTCAAAGTCCACACAACTTACCGTAGTTCTGGCACCAGACTGGGTCCTGGCCATGGACTACCAGCGAATTTTTTTCTTACCAAGAAGATCTTGTGACCATGTGCCACATCTCCTACCTAAAAATTCATTAAGTAAAGTTAGGCTAGATTCTATGTGCCAAAGTCTCCACTCTACATTTTGGAAATAAAATCAATGCTTGGCTGTGCTTCCAGGCTCTCCAATCCAGTAAATTACAAAACAGTTAAGGCTTTGATTCAGGTTTCTTAGTGCCTAAATTTTGTTCTATTATCAGGGGGAAGGCTTGTTGTTATAAACTATGGTCATCTTTCAATAATTCTATAAAAAGAAAATTAGTGATGTGGAACCAGTTTTTGCTGAATGTGCTGTTATGATGACACAGGTCGCTTGCTGTCTTTGGCCCACTTTCTATTGCAAATAGTTTAATGGTAGGACAGTCTTGGAATCATGCACGGAGTACTCCATTCTTCCTCCTTCTAGGAGATGACAGCTTGATTCTCTTAGCCAAGGTGTCCACAATAGTTTCAGGTAGCAGGGACCAAGCTGGATGTTTGTGGGCCTAGGTCTTCAGACTGGTTATTGTTTCGAATTGGATGATCTTGTCGTCATGTCCCTGAGATTAATTGCTTCTTTTTAGGTGGTCCACTCTAGGTTCGGTTTTCCACAGTCCCTGTTTTATTTTTTCCTCCAGAAAGGTTTTTCTTTGAGCCAGGGCTCCAGGCACCATTCGTTCTCAGAAAAAAGGCTTGGAACTTGGGCTTATGCTACATTTTACTTTATGTCGGAGAAAGTCAGAAGAAATACTGAAGGATAACTTCTCAGATCACTTCCTGGAAATAGGGGTAGGGTTTGGAATTGCAAAACCAAGGTCAGTACTCTGGTTCCTAATAGGAAATAGAGGCTGGAGACAAGGTCCTAGGTTTCTAGATAAGACAAAAAATGCATGAAGACAGTCTTTCCCTTTGGATTAAGTTCTTCAATCTACTAGTTTTCAAAGAGGACAGGCTTAGTACTTTAGGTCCTGGTCTCACTTTTACATTTTCTTAGTAAAACACAGACCTTGTGCCTTGGGCCAATTTCAATCCATATCCTCACAAGGGAGCATGATGTAGTACTCCCTTAATAGTGACAAGTGCATATCACTGAGAAAATTTACATCAACACTGAGAAAATAAGTTTACCTGTGTAACTTAGCCACCTTACAATCCTTCAATCGAAAGGTTATATCTGCATGAGAAGACATGCTTGAGGACAGCGGCATAGGCTAACAGACTTGTCTTTCAGTAACTGCCCCAAGTTTCGTCTCTGGTCAAGAACCTGCTGTATACAATGTGAGCTGAATTCACACATTTACCACATTGAAATTTAGAGGCTGAGTCTGAATGACGAGGCTACCTTAGAGCATTGGAAACTCAAAGCGCCATTATGCTGTATTGTAGCAGAAATGCTGAGTTATTGTGAGCAGAACCCTTAATGGTTCTGGTGGGAGATCCACACTATTCTTGAAGGTGAACCTTGGGCTACTACTGTCGAGAAGAAATTGCTTAAAGGCCAATGACTCAATGCTGAAATATTTAAAATAAGAGGTTATGATACGTGTTTTGAAAACACTCATTTGAGGATATGGGAAGAAGAATACGGTGGAAGCCACCTTAATATCATGTAGTCATCACCAGGGAATTACATGGAGGTCAAGTGAATACCTGGCAAGATTCACATGGGGATCAAGGAAGAACTTGCAGAACTCTGGTGTCCACACAGTGACCAGTCTTGTTGCCTTGGCTGGTGGGTTTCACCTTATCTCTTACAATGAATCTTGCTTCAGTTTGTGAAATCTTTGGCACTCGAGCATACCCTGAAAATGAGACTGGCATGGTGTTGTGTATTTAAACATCCACACAACTTATACTAATTCCATCAGAGGACTGGGGACTGGGCCATGGATTTCCATCGACATTTTTTCCTACCAAGAAGGTCTTGTGACCATGTGTCAAGTCCTCTATCTAAAGATCTGTTAAGGAACGTTGGGCTGGATTCTGTGTGCCAAGGTCTTCACTCTACTTCCTGGAAATTGAAGCAATGCTTGGCCGAGCTTCCAGGGTCTCAAATCAAGTAACTTCCAAACCCATTCAGGCTTTGATGCAGATTTCTTAATGCCCAAACTATGTTCTATTACTAGGGGAAAGGCTTGATGCTTTAAGCTATGGTCACCTTTACATAATTTTCTAAAAGGAAAAATTGGTGACGTGGATCCACTTTGTGTTGAATGTACTTTTATGATGACACAGGTGATGTCTTTGGTCCAATATTATGGTAAATACTTTAAATGACGGACAGTCTTGGTACGGTGCACCAAGGTCTCCATTCTTTCTCCTTCTATGCCATGACTGCTTGATTCTGTTGGCCAAGGTGTCCACAAAATTTTCAGGTAGCCGGTGCCATGTTGGATGTTTGTGGTCCTCGGTCTTCAGATTGGACATTGTTACCGATTAGATGATTTTGATGTTGTGGCCCTGAGTTAAACTGTTTCTTTAAAGTGGACCAGACTTGGTTCAGATTTCCACAGAATTCATTTTGTTTTTTCTTCTATAAAGAAGCTTTTCTTTTGAGCCAGGGCCCAGGCCACATTTATTCACAGAAAAAAGGCTTGGAACTTGGGCTTACACCACCATTTCGTTCTACGTTGGAGAAAGTCGAAAGAAATTCTGTGAGCTAATTTCTCAGATCTACTTCCTGGAAATAGGAGTAAGGATTGGAACTGGAAAACCAAGGTCAGCATTTTGGTTCCTAATAGGAAATAAAGCCAGAAACAAGGTCCTATGTTTCTGATAATACTCAAATTACATGAGGATAGTCTTACTCTTTAGATTAGGTTTTCCTATCTATTAGTTTTCAAAGTGGACAGGCTTAATGCTTTGGTTCTCAGTCTCCCTTCTACTTTCTATTAGGCATAGACAGGCCCCGTGCCCTGGGCCCGTGTCACTAATCCATATTCTCACAAGGTAGGATGTTGTAGTGCCCCCTTTGTAGTGAAAAGCGTATATTACTGAGAAAGTGCATATCACTGGGTACTGGGCCATGGATTGACTTGGGCCAAAGATATTGACTTTGAGGCTGTTCGATCAAAGTGTTTTGAAGAGGCTTACTTTCGCCCAGCAGAGGAAAGTGAGATGGAAGTTGTCTGTAAATCTCATAACAAGAATTTGGGAATCTCGCGATACTCACGAAACTTCCCTGTGGGATTCATTTGTGTACCAAGAGACAGGGCTGAGGGCATCACAGGGTGTCAAAGGGTGATATTGGCTTCATAGTGTGGCGCTCACTTTGAATTACCCTTCTCCAAAACTTGGTAAAATTTAGATAACCACTGAGAAAATGGTAGTGTCTGTGTAACATAACCACCTAATGGCCCTTCAATTGAAATGTCATGTCTGAATGAGAAGGTTCGCAGAGGACATCACCATAGGTTAACAGACAATTGTTGTTAGATAACTGGCCTTAGGTTTCTTCTGTGGTCAGGCAACCTGCTTGAACACAATGAAAACAGCTGTCAACATGAACTGCATTGATATTTGGAGGCTGAGCCTGCTTGACAAAGCTACTTTAGAGCATTGTAAATTTTAAGTGCCATTTTTCTGTATAATAGCAAAAAATCTGAGTCATTGTGAGTATCACACTTAGTGGTTTCATGTGGGACTCCCGCATTATTATATTTTGCAGAACTTTGGCCACTGCTGTCAACAGAGATTTCCTTAAAGGCCAATGACTCGATGCTGAATATTGAAGATAAGAGTTTATAAGACGAGTATTGAAAACACTTGTTTGAGGAAGAGGCTGTCTCTGCTTTCTCTTAGGTAATGACTTCTCATTGTTGAGGTGAATTTTCTCATTGCAATGTACTTGTCACTTCAAGGTGAAAATTACTTAGAAATCTCTAGAGAATCACATGGGGATCAAGTAAACACCTGGTTTAATTCACATGGGGATCAAGGAATACCCAGCACTAATCTGGTATCTACCAATTAACCAGTTTTATTGCTGTGTCCATCGGTTTTCACTTTATTTCCTGGAATGAACCATGCTTCAGAGCATGAATTGTATTGAAAATGAGTTTACCTTATATATGAGATTGGCATGGTGTTGTCTTTTTCAACGTCCACCCAAGTTACCCCAGTTCCAGCAGTGGACTGCCTCCTGGGCCATGGACTTCCAATGCCTTTTCTTTTTCTACCAAGAATGTATTTTCACTGTTTGCTAAGTCCCCTACCTAAAGATACGTTATCTAAAGTTAGGCTAGATTCTGTGCGGCAAGGTCTCCACTCTACTACGTAGAAATAGGGGCAATAGTTGGTTTATGATTCCGAGCTCCCCGATTGAGTGTTTTAAAGAATAGTCTAGTCTTTGGCCAGGTTTCTTAGTGCCCACACAATGTTTTGCTTACCAGAATAAAGGCTTTGTCCTGCAAGAAATGATCACCTTTCAATAATTGTCTAAACAGAAAATTAGTGATGTTGTACCAGGATTTTGGAATGTACTGTTTAGATGACACAGGGTTGGTATCATTGGCCCAATTTCTATCATAAATTCTCTTAAGGGAGTATATACTTGCAGGTGTGCACAGAGACATCCATTCTTCTTCTTCCTAGGAAATGACAGCTTATTTCTATCGGACAAGGTGTCCACAAGATTTTCAGGAAACAAGGGACAGGTTGGATGTTTGTCGGCTGAGTTCTTGAGACAGGACATTGTTCCCAATTGGATGATCTTGACGTTGTTGGCCTGGGCTTCAACTACGTCTAAGCTCGGTTAAGATTTCCACAGTCTCCATTTTATTTTATTTTTCTAAAGAAGGCTTTCGCTTTGAGATAAGACTTCAGGCAACATTTGTTCACAGAGTACAGGTTTGGATCTCTGGGCTAATTTCTCAAATCTACTTTCTGAAAATAGAGGTAGAGATTGTTACTGAAACCAAAAATAGGACACTGGATCCCAGTAGGAAATGCAGGTGGGAGGCAATGTCCTAGGTGTTGAGATAAGACTCAAATTACATGAGGACAGACTTGCCCTGTGGGTTCAGTTATCCTATCTACTAGTTTTCAGAGAGGATAAGCTTAGTACCTTGTTTCCCTGTCTCTTTTCTACTTTTGTGAGGAAAGAGAGGTCTTGTGCCTTGGGCCTATGTCAAAAATCCACATCCTCACGAGGGAAGACGATGTAGTGATTTTTTTGAAGTGACAAGTGCATATAATTGAGAAAATTCACATCAACAATGAGAAATCATTAGTACACAAGATGGCCGAGACAACTTCATACTGACCTCCAATCGAATGTCATGTCTACATTACAAATCTGATGTGAGGTCAGCGGTATATGCAGGCAGTCAATGATCTTTCATTCGCATCTACTTTGCTCGTTTGTCAGGAAAACTGCCTATGTCAGTAGAGGCAAAAGTTGCACATTGACTACGTTCATAATTGTGGCTGAGTGTGCTGTGAGGCAGCAAATGGATAAAAGTTGATACCACAGCTGCTATATTGCTTTATTGTAGGAAAAATGCTGAATCATTGTGAAGATACCTCTTCATTGCAAAAAGAACAGCTGCTTATGAATTTCTCTATATGAAAACACAGTAAAAATTTGCAAGAGACTGGCGTAACCAATATGGAAAAATGCTGAGATACAAATATTGAGGCAGTTTCTTTAACATGTTCTTAAAAGTCTTGTGTTAGCCTAGCAGAGGTAATGAGGTGGAATTTGACTGGAAATCTCACACCAAGAATTAGGAAATACTCGCAGTACTCATGAGGCATTCCTGCAGGATTTGGGTGACCAAGAAGAGACAGGCCTGAGGACAACTCTCGAAAACCCTTTTGTGTTACCCTCCTACATTCCTTGGTAAAATTTACAAAAGCAATGCGAAAATAAGATTACTCGTGTAACATAGCCACCTCACAGATCTTCAGTAATTGGTCATGTTGGGATGAGAAGACTTGATTGAGGACGGCGACACAGGCGAACACACTCTTGTCATTAGGCAAGTATCTGGAAGTTTCGTCTTTGGTCAGGCAACCTGCTTATACACAATGAGAGCAGTGGTCACACGTTAACCGTATTGAAATTTAGGGGTTGAGTCTTAATGATGAAGCTACCTTAGAGCAGTGGAAACTCTAAGCACCATTATGCAGTATTATAGCAGAAATCTGAGTCATTGTGAGCATAACCCTTAACGGTTCTGGTGGGAGATCCACGCTATTCTTGAAGGTGAACCTTAGGCTACTACTGTCTAGAAGAAATTGCTTAAATGTCAAAGCCTCAATGCTGAAATATTGAAAATACTTGTTTATTAGACATGTTTTGAAAACACTTGTTTGAAGATAGGGAAAGAGGAATAAGTTGGAAGTCATCTAAAAATCACATAGTAATCACCAGGGAATTACATGGAGGTCAGTGAATACCTGGAGGGATTCATGTGGCAATCAAAGAAGACCCTGCAGGAATCTGGTGTGTATCTCATGACAAGTCTTATTGCTGTGGTTGTAAGTTTTTACCTTACCTCTTACAATGAATCAGGCTTCAGTTTGTGAAATGTTTTGCACTCGAGTGTACCCTGTAAATGTGACCAGTGTGGTATTGTGTATTCAAAAATCCACACAACTTACACTGGTTCCGGCAGAGGACTAGGTCCTGGGTCATGGACTTCCGTTGATAGTTTTTCTACCAAGAATGTCTTGTGACCTGGTGCCACGTTCTCTATCTAAAAAACATTAAGTAAAATTAAGCTAGTTTCTTTGTGCTAAGGTCTCTTTTTCTGGAAATAAATGTAATACTTGGCCGTGCTTCTAGGCTCTCCAATCAAGTAACTTACAAAACAGTTCAGGCTTTGATCCAGGTTTCTTAGTTCCCAAACTATGTTCTATTATCAGGGGAAAGGCTTAGTGCTATAACTTATGGTCACCTTTAAATAATTCTATAAAAAATAAATTTATGATGTGGAACTAGTTTGTGTTGAATGTGCTGTTATGATGACACAGGTTGGTGTCTTCGGCCCAATTTCTATCCTAGATACTTTAAAGATAAGACAGTCTTGGAACTGTGTACGGAGTCCTCCTTTCTTCCTCCTTCTAGGAGATAGCTTGATTCTGTTGGCCAAGGTGTCTACAATAGTTTCACTTAGTAGGGTCCAGGTTGGATGTTTTCGGGCCTATGTTTCAGAATGGATATGTTAACAATTGAATGATCTTGACATTATGGCCCTGAGTTGAACTGCTTCTTTTTAGGTGGACCAAACTTTTAGTGGACCAATCTTGGTTGAGATTTCCACAGTCTCTGTTTTTCTGTTTGTTTTTGTTTGTTTGTTTGTTTGTTTGTTTGTTTTTCTTCCAACTAGAAGGCATTTGTTTTGAGGTAGGCCTCAAGGCAAAATTTGTTCAGTGAAAAAAGGCTTGGAACTTGGTTATGGCACCATTTCAGTCTATTTTGGAGAAAATTGAAAAAATACTGTGGGCTAATTTCTCAGATATACTCCTGGAAATAGGGGTATGGATTGGAACTGCAAAACCCAGGTCAGTACCCAGGTTCCTAATTGAAAATATGGGGGACCGGAGACAATTTCCTAGGTTTCTAGATAAGATTAAAATTACATGAGGACAGCCTTGCCCTTTAAATTAAGTTCTCCTATCTACTAGTTTTCAGAGAGGACAGGCTTAGTGCTTTGGGTCCCAGTTTCCCTTCTACTTTTTGTTAGGAAAGATAGGCCTTGTGCCTGGGCCCATTCACCAATCCACATCCTCACAGGGGAAGACAATGTGGTGCCTTAGACCTGTGTCACTGATCCCTATCCTCAGTAAGAATGATGATGTAGAACTCCCTTTGTAGTGACAAGTGCATATCACTGAGAAAATTCACATCAACACTGAGAAGTAATTAGTCTACGTGGATCAGAATGTGGCTGAGACAGCCTCCTGACTGTCCTCCAATCAAATGTCATGTCCACATTACAAATCTAATTTGAAGTCAACGTTATATGCGGACAGTCAGTGATCTTTAATTCACCTTTAGTTTTGTCTGTTTGTCAGGAAAACAGACTTCTGCTTGTGGAAGCAACAGTCTCACATTGGCGTCATTGTTTATTGTGCTTGACTATGCTGTGAGGTAGCAACTGGAGAGTTGTGGAAACAATAGGCACCAATTTTCTGTATTGTAGGAAAAATGCTGAGTCAGTTTGAGGATAACCCTTGATGGCAGAAAGAACGGCTGCCTCAGAATTTCTCTATACCAAACCTCAGACTACGAATTCTGAGAGGGATCGCTTAACCACTAAGGGAAGAAAACTGAGACAATGCCATTTAGTCTGTTCAATCAACGTGCTCTGAAGTGGCTCATTTTAGCCTAGCAGAGGAAAGTGAGGTGGAAGTTGCCTGGAAATCTCGCAATACTCAGGAGACTTTCCTGCCAGATTTACATGACCAGGAAGAGACTGGCCTGAGGGCCACACACAAAAATCACGTGAAATTCAGGTGATGGTGTTGCGCTCACTTTTGTGTTACCCTTTACTTTCCTTGATCAAATTCACATAAGCACTGAGAAAACAAGTTTACCAGTGTAACATAGCCACCCTACAATCCTTCAATTGAAAGATCATGTCTGCATGAGAAGATGTGCTTGAGGACAGCGGCATAGGCTAACACACACTCGTCGTTAGGTAACTGCCTTGAAATCTCATCTCTGGTCAGGTATCCTGCTTGTATATAATGGGAACAACCGTCACACATGAACCATTTTGAAATTTAGAGGCTGAGTCTGAATGACGAAGCTACCTTTGAGCGGTAGAAACTCTAAGCAGCATTATGCTGTATTGTAGCAGAAATGCTGAGTCATTGTGAGAATAACCCTTAACATTTCTGGTGAGAGATTTACGCTATTCTTGAAGGTGAACCTTGGGCTACTACTGTCAAGAAGAATTTGCTTAAAGGCTGAAGACTCAATGCTGAAATATTGAAAATAATTGTTTATGAGACGTGTTTTAAAAATACTTGTGTGAGTGTAGGGGATGAGGAATAATGTGATAGTCACTTTAAAAATCACATAGTAATCACCAGGGAATGACAGAGAGGTCAAGTGAATACCTGGAAGGATTCACGTAGGGATCAAGAAAGACTCTGCAGGCATTGAGTGTCTACCGGATATGATTCTTGTTTCTGTGTTTGTAGGTTTTCACCTTACCTCTTACAATGAATCAGGCTTCAGTTTCTGAAATGTTTTGTACTGAAGTGTACCCTGTAAATGAAACTGGAGTAGTGGTGTGTATTAAAATTACGCACAACTTACCATCGTTCCAGCAGAGGAATGGGTGCTAGGCCATAAACTACCAGTGACATTTTACTAACGAGAAGGTCTTGTGGCCATGTGCCATGTCCCCTATTTAAAAATTTGTTAAGTAAAGTTAAGCTATATTCTGTGTGTCAAGGTCTCCACTCTACTTCCTGGAAATAAAAGCAATGCTTCGCTATGCTTCCAGGCTCCCCAATCAAGTAAGTTACAAAACAGTTCAGGATTTGATTTGGGTTTCTTAGTGCTCAAACTATGTTCTATTACTAGCGGAAAGGCTTAGTGTTATAAGCTATGGTCACCTTTCAATAACTGTTTAAAAAGAAAATTGATGACATGGAACCAGTTTGGCCTGAATGTACTGTTATGATGACACAGGTTACTGTCTTCGGCCCAATTTCTATTGTAAATACTTTAATGGTAGGACATTCTTGGATCCGTGCACAGAGTACTCCATTCTTACTCCTTCTAGGAGATGAAAACTTGATTCTCTTAGCTAAGGTGTCCACAATAGTTTCAGGTGCAGGGGCCAGGCTAGATGTTTGTGGGCCTTGGTTCAATCTGGATATTATTCCTAATTGAGTGATCTTGTCATCGTGTCCCTGAGATTAACTGCTTCTTTTTAGGTGGTCCACTCTAGGTTCAGTTTTTCACAGTCTCCGTTTTATTTTTTCTTCCATAAAGAAGCCATTTGCTTTGAGCCAGGTCTCCAGGCACAATTCATTCACAGAAAAAAAGACTTGGAACTTGGACTTACACCACTATTTCTGTCTAGTTCAGAGAAAGTAGGAAGAAATACTGTGGGCTAATTTCTCAGATCTACTTCATGGAAATATGGGTAGAAATTGGAACTGTAAAACCAAGACCAGCACCCTGGTTCCTAATAGGAAATAGAGGCTGAAGACAAGATCCTAGATTTCTAGATAAGATGAAAATAACATGAGGATAGGATTGCCCTTTATTATAAGTTCTCCTATCTACTAGTTTTCAGAGAGCATAGGCTTAATGTCTTGGTTCCCAATCTCCCTTCTACTTTTAGTTAGGAAAAGGCAAGCCTTGAGCCTTCGGCCCATGTCACCAATACCTATCCCCATAAGGGAGGATGATACAGTGTTCTTTTTGTAGTAACAAGTGCATATCACTGAGGAATTTCACATTAGCTCTGAGAAGTCATTAGTCTACGTGGAGCAGAATTGGCTGAGGCAGCCTCCTAACTCTCTTCCAATCCAAATTTGTGTCCCCATTACAAATCTAATTTGAAGTCATCGGTATATGAGGGTAGTCTTTAATTCGCCTTCAGTGTTTTCTGTTTGTCAGGAAAACTGCCTTATATTCATGGAGGCAAAAGTGGTACATTGGTGTCGTTAATAATTGAGCCTGAGTGTGCTGTGAGGGAGCGACTGGGAAGTGGTAGAAATAATAGCTGTCATTTTTCTGTATTGAAGGAAAAATCCTGAGTCATTATAAGGATGCTACTTGATGGCGGAAGGAACACTGCCTCAGAATTTCTCTAAACCAAACCTCAGACTACAAATTCTGAGAAGGACTGGCTTAACCACCAAGGAAAGAATCTGAGATTTTGACATTGAGGCTTTTCCAACAACATGTTCTGAAGAGGCTTATTTTAGCCTAGCAGAGGAAATTAAGGTGGAAGTTGCCTGGAAATCTTGTAGCAAGTATTATGGAATCTCATGATACTCAATGCTGAATATTAAAAACACTCATTTGAATATAGTGGAAGAGGAATAAGGTGGAAATCAACTTAAAATTACTTAGAAATCACTAAGGAATCACATGGAGATCAAGTAAACATCTGGTGTAATTCACATCTGGGTCAATTAATACCCCACATTAATCTTTTATCTACTAAGTGACAAGTCTTGTTGCTGTGTACGTAAGTTTTCACTTTACTTTGTAGAATGAACCAGGCATTAGATCATGAGTCATACTGCAATTGAGTTTTCTTTATATATCAGATTGGTGTGGAGTTGTGTTTGTAAATGTCCACCTAACTTATACTCAGTACCATCAGAGTACTGCCTCCTAGGCCACAAACTTCCAATGACTTTTCTTTACGTGCCAAGAATGTCTTGTGACCATTTGCCAAGTCCTCTACCTAAAGACTGGTTACGTAAAGGTAGGCTAGTTCCTGCGGTCCATGGTCTCCACTCTACTTCTTAGAAATAGGAGTAATACTTGGTAGTAATTCCAAGCTCCCCAGTTGAGTTTTTTAAAGAATGGTACAGGCTTTGGCCAGATTTCTTAGTGCCCACACTACCTTCTCCTACTAGAAGAAAGGTTTCGTGCTGCAAGGTATGGTCACCTTTCAATAATTATCTAAAAGAATAATTGTTAATGTGGGTCCAGATTGTGTTGAATGTGCTGTTATGATGACACAGGATTGGTGCCATCACCCAATTGCTATCGTAAATGTTTTCAAGGGAGTACAGTCTTGGAGGCATGCACCAAGTCTTCCATTCTTCTTCCTCCTAAAAAGATGAAAGCTTTGTTCTATAGGCCAAGGTGTCCAAAAGAGTTTCAGGGAACAAGGGCTAGGCTGGATGTTTGCAGGCCTCAGTCTTGAGACTGGATATTGTTACCAGTTGGATGGTCTTGAAGTTATGGGCCTGGGCTTTAACTATGTCCTTTTAGGAGATCCAGGTTCAGATTTCCACAGTCTCTGTTTTATTTTTTCTTCCCTAAAGAAGGCTTTTGCTTTGAGACAAGGACTTCAGGCAACATTTGTTTACAGAGAACAGGATTGGAAATGTGGGCTCATGCAACCCTTTAGTCCTGGTCTGATAAAGTAGTAAACAATCCTCTAGGCTAATTTCTCAAATCTACATTTTGGAAATAGAGTTAGGGATAGTAACTGCAACCAAGAAGAGCACGCTGGATCTCAATAAAAAATGCAGACAGAAGACTAGGTCCTACATTTCAAGGTAATTCAAATTACATGAGGACAGACATTCCCTGCAGTTTAAATTATCCTATCTGCTAGTTTTCAGAGAGCATAGGCTTAGTGCCTTATTTCCCTGTCTACCTTCTAATTTTTGTTAGGAAAAGACAGGACTTGTGCCTTGGGCCCATGTCACCAATCCACATCTTCACAAAGGAAGGTGTTGTCGTGCTTTCTTTGAAGTGACAAGTGCATATATAACTGAGAAAATTCACATAAACACTAAGAAATCATTAGTATGAGTGGAACCGAAGGTAGCCGAGACAGACTTCGTACTGACCTCCAATGGAATGTCATGTCCACATTCCAAGTTTTATGTGAGGTCAATGGTGTATGCGGGCAGTCAATGATCTTTAATTTGCCTCTCCTTTTGTCTGTTTATCAGCAATACTGCCTATGTCAGTGGAGGTGGAAGTCGCACATTAGCTGCATTCATAATTGAGCCTGAGTGTGCTGTGAGACAGCGAATGGATAGCAGTTGAAACCATAGCTGCCATATTGCTTTAGTGTAGGAAAAAAGTGGAGTCATTGTGAGGATATTTCTTCATGGAATACAGAATGGGTGTTTAATTTTCTCTATATCAAACCACAGACTAAAAGTCTGTGAGAGACTGGCTTATCCAATATGAAATAAAACGCTGAAATACTGACATTGAGGCAGTTTCTTCAACATGTTCTTAAAAGGCTTGTATTATCCTCGCAGAGGTAATGAGGTTGAAGTCAAATGGAAATCTCGTACCAAGAATTAGGAAATCTTGTGATACTCACGAGGCATTCCCGCAGGATTCTGTGACCAGGAAGAGACTGGCCTGAGGGCCACATATGATAATCACCTGAAATTGGGGTGACGGTGTGGCGCTCACTTTGGTGTTACCCTTTTACATTCCTTGGTAAAATTCACATAAGCACTGAGAAAATAACATTATCTATGTAAGATAGCGAACTAATAGACCTTGAATCGAAAGGTCAAGTCTGCTAACACAAATTTGTCTTAGGTAACTGCCCTGAGATTTCTTCTCTTGTCACGCAACCTGCTTATATATAATAAACGCAGCGGCCACACATTAATCACATTGAAATTTAGAGCCTGAGTCTGAATGACTGCCTCAGAGCGGTGGATACTCTAAGTGCTATTATGCTGTATTGTAGCCAAAATGCTGAGTCATTGTGAGCATAACTCTTAAAGGTTATGGTGGAAGATCCACGCTATTCTTGAAGGTGAATCTTATGCTACTACTGTCGAGAAGAAATTGCTTAAAGACCAAGGACTCAATGCTGAATATTGAAAATTGAGTTTACAAGACGTATTTTGAAAATACTTGTATGAGGTTTGGGGAAGAGGACTAAGATGGAAGTCAACTGAAAATCACGTAGTAATCACCAGGGAATAACACAGAGATCAAGTGACTAGCTGGAGGGATTAACCTGGGGATAAAAGAAGACCCTGCAGGAATTTGGTGATTAGTCTTTCTGCTGTGGCTTTAGGTTTTCACCTTACCCCTTACAATGATTCAGGCTTCAGTTTGTGAAATGTTTTGCACTGTAGTGTACCCTGTATATGAGACCGGCGTGGTGTTGTGTATTCATATGTCCACAAAACTTACTCTAGTTCCGGCAGAGTACTGCCTCCTAGGCCACAAACTTCCATCAACATTTTTTCCTAAGAAGAATGTCTTGTGATGGCGTGCAACATCCTCTATCTAAAGAACCATTAAATAAATTTAGGCTAGATTCTGTGTGCAAAATTATACACTCTACTTCCTGGAAATGATAGCAGTGCTTGGCCATGCTTCCAGGTGCTACAATTGAGTAACTTACAAAAGAATTCAGGCTTTGATCCAGGTTTTTAGTGCCCTAACTATGTTATATTACCAGGAGAAAGGCTTGGTGCTGTAAGATATGGTCACCTTTACATAATCAAAAAAAATTGGTGATGTGGAACCAGTATATGCGGTATATACTGTTATGATGACACAGGTTGGTGTCTTCTGCTCAATTTCTATTGTAAATACTTTCAAGAGAGGACAATCTTGGAACCATGCATGGAGTCCTCCATTCTTCCTCATTCAAAAAGATGACAGCTTGATTCTGTAGGCCAAGGTGTCCACAATAGTTTCAGGTAGCAGAGGGCAGGCTTGATGTTTGTGGGCCTAGGACTTTAGAATGGATATTGTTACCAATCTGATGATCTTGACATAGTGTTCCTGTGTTTAACTGCTTCCTTTTCGGTGGTCCAGACTTGGTTCATATTTCCGCAGTCTCTGTTTTACTTTTTCTTTTATAAAGAAGGCTTTTGCTTTGAGCCAGGATTCCAAGCAACATTTGTTCATGGAAAACAAGCTTGGAACTTAGGCTTATGCCACCTTTTCAGTCTATGTTGGAGAAAGTCAGAAGAAATGCTGTGGGATAATTTCTAAGAAATTCCTCCTGGAAATTAAGGTAGGGATTGAAACTGTAAAATCAAGGTCAGTACCCGGGTTTCTAATAGGAAATAGCAACCAGAGACAAGGTCCTACATTTCTAAATAAGACTCAAATTATATGAGAACAGGCTTGCCCTTGGGATTAAGTTCTTCTATCTACGAGTTTTCAGAGCAAACAGCCTTTGTGCTTGTGTCCCAGTCTCTCTACTACTTTTTGTTAGGAAAAGACAGGCCTTGTGCCTTCAGCTTTTCTCACCAATCTGTATCCTCACAAGTAAGGATGATGTAGTACTCCCATTGCCATGAGAAATGCATATCACTGAGCACATTTACATTAACACTGAGAAGCTATTAGTCTACATGGAGCATAAGGTGGCCAAGACAGCCTCCTAACTCTCCTCAGTTGAATGGCATTTCCTCATTATATATAATTTGAAGTCAACGGTATGCGGACAATCAAAGATGTTTAATTAGCCTCTAGTTTTATCTTTTTGTCAGGAAAACAGACTTCTGTTGGTGGAAGCAACAGTAGCACTTTGGCGGCATTGATAATTGAGCTTGGGTGTGCTGTGAGACAGCGACTGGATACTGGTGGAAAATATAGCCGCCAATTTTCTATATTTGGGAGAAAATGCTGAGTCATTGGGAGGATACCACTGGATGGCAAAAAAAACAGCTGCCTCAGAATTTCTCTATAACAAATCTCAGACTACACATTCTGAGAGGAACTAGATTAACCACCAAGGAAAGAAAACTGAGATATTGACATTGAGTGTGTTCCTTCAAAGTGTTCTGAAGTGGCTTATTTTAGCCTAGCAGAGGAAAGTGAGGTGGAATTCCTCTGGAAATATCGTACCAGGAATTTAGGGATACTCACGACACTTTCCTGTGAGATTCACATGACCAGGAGAGACTGGTCTGAGGGCAACAGAAGAAAATCTCCAAAAATTGGGGTGATCTGTGGCACTCACTTTTGTGTTACCCTTCCACATTCCTTGGTAAAATTCAGATAAGCACTGAAAAAATAAGATTTCCTTTGTAACATCCACCTAATAGCCCTTCAATTGAAAGGTCATGTCTGAATGAGAAGACTTGCTTGAGGACAGAGGCATAGGTTAAAACACACTTGTCATAAGGTAACTGCCCTGAGTTTTCATCTCTGGTCATGCAACCTGCCTGTATACAGTGAAAACAGCAGTCACACATTAACTGTGTTGAAATTTAGAGGCTGAGTCTGAATGATGAAGCTACTTTAGAACAGTGGAATCTCTAATCGCCATTATGCTGTATTGTAGCAGAAATGCTGAGTCATTGTGAGCAGAATCCTTAACAATTCTGGAGGGAGCTCCTCGCTATTCCTGAAGGTGAAGCTTAGGCTATTACTGTCCAGAGGAAATTGCTTAAAGGCCAATGATTCAATGCAGAATATTGAAAATAAATGTTTATGAGATGAGTTTTAAAAAATTGTTTGAAAATGGAAGAAGAGGAATAAGGTGGAATTCAACTGAAAATCACTTATAAATCACTAGTGAATCAAACAGAGATCAAGTAAACTACTGGTGGAATTCACTTTGGGATCAAGGATTACCCCGCACCAATCGGATATCTACCAAGTGACCAGTCTTGTTGCTGTGGCCGTCCGTTTTCACTTTATTTCCTAGAATGAACCAGGCTTCATAGCATGCATCGTACTGCAAATGACTTTACCTTATATATGACATTTGCGTGGTGCTGTGTTTTCAAAAGTCCATGCAACTTACCCCAGTTTCATCAGAGGACTGCCTCCTAGGCCACGGACTTCCAACGACATTTCTTTTCCTACCAAGAACGTTTTTGACCATTTGCAAGGTCTTCTATGTAAAGATACATTATGTAAAGTTAGGCTATATTGTGCAGGCTAAGGTGTACACTCTACTTCCTAGAATTAGGAGTAATATTTGGTTGAGATTCCAAGCTCTCTAATCGAGTTTTTTAAAGAACAGTTCAGGCTTTAGCCAGTTTTCTTAGTACACACACTACCTTCTCTTACCAGAAGAAAGGCTTGGTGATGCAAGGTATAGTCACCTTGCAGTAAATGTCTAAAAGAAAAAATTGGTGAAATGGGACCAGGTTGTGCTGAATGTACTGTTATGATGATACAGGTTGTTGCCATTGTCCCAATTTCTATCGTATATACTTTCAAAAGAGTACAGTCTTGGAGGTATGCACCGAGTTCTCCATTCTTTCTCCTCTTAGGATGACTGCTTGATTCTGTTGGCCAAGGTGTTCACAAAAGTTTCAGGTAACAAGGGCCAGGCTGGATGTTTGGGGGCCTAAGTCTTGAGACTGGACATTGTTACCAATTGGATAGTCTCAATGTTGTGGACCTGGGCTTTAACTATGTCCTTTTAGGAATCCAGGCTTAGTTCAGATTTCCACAGATTTCGCTTTATTTTTTCTTCCCAAAGAATGCTTTTGCTTTGAGACAAGGACTTCAGTTAACATTTGTTCACAGAGAATAGGCTTTGAACTGTGGGCTTACGGCACCCTTTCAGTCTATGTTGGAGAATGTCAGTTGTAAGAAATGCTCTGGTGTAATTTCTCAAATCTACTTTCTAGAAATAGAGGTAGGGATTGTAACTGCAACCTAGGACATGACACTGGATCCCAATAGGAAAAGTAGGCAGGAGACAGGTCCTAGGTTTCGAGTTCAGACTCAAATTACGTAAGGACAGACTTGCCCTGCGGTTTAAGTTACCCTATCTACTAGTGTTCAGAGAGGATAAACTTAGGGCCATAGTTCCCAGTCTCTCTTCTAATTTTTGTTAGGAAAAGACAGGACTTGTGCCTTGAGCCCATGTCACCAATCCACATCCTCACAAGAGAAGATGATGTAGTGCTTTTTTTGAAGTGATGAGTGCATATCACTGAGAAAATTCACAACACTGAAAAAAAAAAAACATTAGTATGCATGGAACAAAAGGTGGCCTAGACAGAATCCGTACTGACTTCTAATTGAATGTCATGTCCACATTCCAAATCTTATGTGAGATGAATGGTATATGCGGGTTTTCAATGATCTTTTATTCGCTCTCTTTTTGTTTGTTTGTCAGGAAAACTGCCTATGTCAGTGGAGGCAGAAGTTGCCCACTGGTGGCGTTCACAATTGAGCCTGAGTGTGCTGTTAGGAAGCGAATGGATAGTGGTTGTAACCATAGCCGCCATAGTGCATTATTGTAGGAAAAATGCTAACTTACTGTGAGGATACTTCTTCATTGCAAAAAGAATGCTGCTTAAGAATTTCTCTATATCAAACAATAGACTAAAATGAGACTGGATTAATCTATATGGGAAAAAAAGCTGAGATACTGAAATTGAAGCTGTTTCTTCAACCTGTTTTGAAAAGTCTTGTATTAGCCTATCAGAAGTAATGAGATGGAAGTTGTCTGGAAATCTCATATGAAGAATTAGGAAATCTCACGAAACTCATGAGGCTTTGCCACGTGATTCATGTAACCCGAAAGATACTGGTCTGAGGGTAACACACAAAAATCATGGGAAATTGCAGTGACGGTCTGGTGCTCACTTTTGTGTTAACCTTCTACATTCCTTCGTAAAATTCACATAAGCACTAAGAAAATAAGATTACCTGTGTAACATAACCACCTAACAGCCCTTCAATAGAAGCTCATGTCTCCATGTAAAAACAGTCTTCGGTTGGCGGCAAGGGCTAACACACACTTGTCATTAGGTAAGTGCCCTGAGGTTTCATCTCTGGTCAGGCAATCTGCTTGTATACAATGGGAGCAGCGGTCACACATTAACCACATTGAAAGTTAGGGGCTGAGTCTGAATGATGAGGCTACCTTAGAGCAGTGGAAACTCTATGTGCTATAATGCTGTATTATAGCAATGATGCTGAGTCATTGTAAGCAAAACCCTTAATGGTTCTGGTGAGAGATCCATGCTATTCTTGAAGGTGAACCTTAGGCTACTACTGTCAAGAAGAAATTGCTTAAAGGCCAACGACTTAATGCTTAAGTATTGAAAATAAGGGATTACGAGATGTGTTTTGCTCAGGTTTCTGAGGATAAGAGAAGAAAAATAAGGTGGAAGTCACCTAAAAATCACATAGTAATAACCATGGCATTACATGGAGGCGAAATGAATACCTGGAGGGATTCCCATGGAGATAAAGGAAGACCCTACAGGAATCTGGTGTCTACCAGGTGAATAGTTTTGTTGCTGTGACTGTAGAATTTCACCTTACCTATTACAAAGAATCAGGCTTCATTGTGAAATGTTTTGCACTCGAGTATACCCTGTAAATGAGACTGGCGTGGCGTTGTGCATTTAAATGTCCATACAACCTACCCTAGTTCCGGCAGAGGACTCTGTCCTGGACCATGGACTTCCATGGACTTTTTTTTCCTACAAAGAAGGTCTTGTGACTCTGTGCCACATTCTCTATCTAAAAATCTGTAAAGTAAAGTTAGGCTAGATGTTATGTGCTAAGGTCTCCACTCTACTTCCTGGAAATAAAAGCAATAATTGGCTATGATTCCAGGCTCTCCAATCGAGTAACTTACAAAACATTTCAGGCTTTAATCCAGGTTTCTTGGTGCCCAAACTATGTTCTATTACCAGGGGAAAGGCTTGGTGCTGTAAGGTATGGTCACCTTTCAATAATTGTCTAAAAGGAAAGTTTGTGACATGGAACCAGTTTGTGCTGAATGTACTGTTATGTTGGCACAGGTCGGTGTCTTTGGCCTAATTTCTATCGTAAATACTTCCAGGGGAGGACAAAATTGGAACCGCACACCGAGTCCTCTAATTTTCCTCCTTCTAAGAGATGACTGCTTGATTCTGTAGGCCAAAGAGTCCACAATATTTTCAGGTATCAGCAGCCAGCCTGGATGTTTGTGGGCCTCTGTCTTCAGACTGGATATTGTTACCAATTGGATGATCTTGACATTGTGGCCCTGAGTTTAACTGCTTCCTTTTATGTGGTCAAGTTTTGGTTCAGATTTCCACAGTTTCTGTTTTATTATTTGTTCCATAAAGAAAGCTTTTGCTTTAAGCCAGACCTCTAGGCAAAGTTTCTTCAAAGAAAAAAGGCTTAGAACTTGGATTTATGCCACCATTTCAGTCTATGTTAGAGAAAGTCGGAATAAATGCTGCGGGCTAATTTCTCAGATGGTCTTCCTGGGAATAGGTGTAGGGATTGAAACTGCAAAACCAACGTCAGCACCCTGGTTCCTAATAAGAAATAGAGACAGGAGACAAGGTCCTAGTTTTCTAGATAAGACTCGAATTACATGAGGATAGTCTTGTCCATTGTAGTAAGTTCTCCTATCTCCTAGTTTTGAGAGAGTACAAGCTTAGTGCTTTCGGGCCCAGCCTCCCATCTTCTTTTTGTTAGATAAAGGCAGGCCTTGTGCCTTGGTGTCATATCACCAATCCATACCCTCAAAAGGTAGGATGATGTCGTGCTCCCTTTGTAGTGAAAAGTGCATATCACTAAGAAACTTAACATCAACACCGAGAAGTCATTAGTCTACATGGAGCAGAAGGTGCCCGAGACCTCCTCCTAACTGTTCTCCAATCAAATTTTGTGTCCACATTACAAATCTAATTTGAAGTTAACGGTATATGTGAGCAGTAAATAATCTTTAATTCATCTCTAGATTTCTCTGCTTGTCAGGAAAACTGCCTACTCTTCGTGGAGGCACAGTCGCACTTTGGCGGTATTGATCATTGAGCCTGAGTGTTCTATGAGGCAGCGACTGGATAGTGGTAGAAACAATAGCCTCCAATTTTATGTATTGTAGGAAAAATGCTGAGTCATTGTGAGGATACCACTTAATGGTGGAAAGAAAGGCTGCCTCAAAATTTCTCTATACCAACCTCAGACTACAAATTCTGAGAGGGACTGGCTTAACCACCAAGGAAAGAAATCTGAGATATTTACAATGAGGTTGTTCTATCAATGTGTTCTGAAGAGATTTATTTTAGCCTAGCCAAAGAAAGTGTGGTTGAAGTCACCTGGAAATCTTATACCATGAATTAGGGATTTTCGCATTTCTCACAAGGTTTCCATGCGAGATTCACGTGACCGTCAAGCGACAGGCCTGAGGGCATCACAGGGAATCATGTGATATTGGGTTGATGGTTTGGCGCACACTTATGAGTTATGCTTCTCCATTTCTTGGTAAAATTTAGTTAACCACTGAGGAAATGATAGTATCTGTGGAACATAGGCACATAACAACCCACAATCGAAAGGTCATATCAGCAGGAGAAGTTTCGCTTGAGGTCAGTGGCCTAGGTTAACAGACAATTCTTATAGGATAACTGGAATTAGGTTTCATCTGTGGTTAGACAACTTCTTGGAAGGCAGTGGAAGCTGCTGTCGAACATTAACTGCATTGATATTAGAGGAGGAGTCTGCTTGACGAAGCTACTTTAGAGTAGTGTATCTGTAAGTGCCATTTTGTGGTGTTATAGCAAAAACTGCATAATTTGAGTATAACTCTGAATGGCTTCATGTGTACCTCCTACACTATTATTTTATGCAAACCTTTGGACACTACTATCGACAGGGAACTGCTGAAAGCCAATAAATCAATGCTGAATATTGAGAATAAGAGGTTTTGAAATGAGTTTTGAAAATAATTGTTTGAAAATAGGGGAAGAGGAATAAGGTGCAAATTACCTGAAAATCATATGAAGTCACTAGGGAAATACACGGAGATCAAGTAAACACCTGGTGGAATTCGCATGGGGATCAAGGAGTACCCTGTCCTTATCTTGTATCTACCAAGTGACCAGTCTTGTTGCTGTGGCCATAGGTTTTCATTTTACTTCGTAGAATGAACCAGGCTTCAGAGCATGAATCGTACTAGAAACGAGTTTACCTTATATATGAGATTGGTGTGGTGTTGTGCTTTCAAACGTCCATGCAACTTATTCCAGTTCTAGCAGAGGACTGCCTCCTAGGCTATGGACTTCTAACAACTTTTCTTTTTCTACCAAGAATGTCTTCTTACTGTTTTCCAAGTCCTCTACCAAAATATTCGTTATATAAAGTTAGGCTAGATTTTGTGGGCGAAGGTCTCCATTCTACCTCATAGAAATTGGAGCAATACTTGCTTGTGATTCCAAGCTCCCCCATCGCATTTTTAAAGAAGAGCCCAGGCTTTGGTCAAGTTTCTCAGTGCCCACTCTATCTTCTCTTACCAGAAGAAAGACTTGGTTCTGCAAGCTATGATCACCTTTTAATAATTGTCTAAAAGAAAAATTGTTGACATGGGACCAGGTTCTGCTGAATGTACAGTTATGATGACACAGGTTTGGTGCCATAGTCCCAATTTCTATTGTAAATGTTTTCAAGGGAGTACAGTCTTGGAGGCGTGCACTGAGTTCTCCATTCTTCCTACTCTAGGAGATGACAGCTTGGTTCTATAGGCAAAGGTATTCACAAGAGTTTCAGATAACAACGCCATGCTAGATGTAGTTGGACATTGTTTCCAATTGAATGTTCTTGACCTTGTGGATCTTGGCTTTAACTATGTCCTCTTAGGACATTCAAGCTTGGTTCAGATTTCCACAGTTTTCTTCTTATTTTTTTCTTCCCTAAGAAAGGTTTTTGCTTTGAGACAAGGACTTCTGGCAAAATTTATTCACAGAGAACAGGCCCTGGGCTAATTTCTCAAATCTACTTTCTGGAAAAAGAGGTAGGGATTGTAACTGCAACCAAGGACAACACTGGATCCCAATACGAAATGCAGGCAAGAGACAATGTTCTAGGTTTCGATATAAGACTCAAATTACAAAAGGACAGACTTACCCTGTGGTTTAAGTTATCCCATCTACTACTTCTCAGAAGATAAGCTAGTGCCTTGGTTCTCAGTCTCCCTTCTACTTTTTGTTTGGAAAAGACAGGCTTTGTGCCCTGGTCCAATGGAACCAATCCACATCTTCACCAGGAAAGATGTTGTAGCACTTTTGTTGAAGTGATGCATGCATATCACTGAGAAATTTCACTAGTATACATGGAACAGAAAGTGGGCGAGACAGACTTTGTACTGACCTCCAATCAAATGTCATGTCTACATTCCAAATCTTTTGTGATGTCAACAGTATATGCGGGCAGTCGATGATCTTTAATTTGCCTCTACTTTTTCTGTTAGTCAGGAAACATTCCTATGTCAGTGGAGGCAGAAGTCTCACATTGGCTGAGTTCATAATTGAGCCTGAGTGTGCTGTGAGGAAGTAAATGGGTAGCGATTGAAACCAAAACTGCAATATTGTTTTAGTGTAGGCAATGTGCTGAATCATTATGAGGAAACCTCTTCATTGCAAAAAGAATGGCTGCTTAAGAATTTCTCTATATCAAACCACAGACTAAAAATCTATGAAATACTGGCTTAACCAATATGGAAACAAAGTTGAGATACCAACAATGAATCAGTTTCTTTAACGTGTTCTGAAAGGGCTTATATTAGCCTAGCAGAGGTAATGAGTTGTAAGTCTCCTGGAAATCTTGTACGAAGAATTAGGAAATCTTGGAATACTCACGAGGATTTCCCATGGGATTCATGTGACCAGGAAGAGACTGGCCTGAAGGCAATAAATGAAAATCACATTAGACTGAGGTGATGGTGTGGCACTCACTTTTTTGTTAACCTTATACATTCCTTGGTAAAATTTGCATAAGCACTGAGAAAATAAAATTATCTGTGTAACATAGCCACCTAACAGCCCTTCAATCAAAAGGTCATGTCTGCATGAGAAGACTTCCTTGAAGACAGTTGCGTAGGCTAACACACACTTGTCATGAAGTAACTGCCCTGAGGTTGCATCTCTGTTCAGGCAACCTGCTTGTATACAATGGGAGCAGCGGTCACGCATTAATAGGGTTGTAATTTAGAGGCTGAGTCTAAATGATGAAGCTAGCTTAGAGTGGTGAAAACTCTAGGTGCCATTATGCGGTATTGTAACAGAAATGCTGAGTCATTGTGAGCATAACCCTTAATGGTTCTGGTGGGACACTCAATGCTGAAATATTGAAATAAGACTTTATGAGATGTGTTTTGAAAACACTTGTTTGAGAACAGGAGAAGAAGAATAAGGTGGAAGTCACATGAAAATCATGTAGTAATCATCAGATGATTATATGGAGGTCAAGTTAATACCAGGAGGGATTCATGTGGGGATCGGGGAAGACCCTGCAGGAATCTCGGGTCCACTAGGTGACTAGTCTTGTTGCTGTGGATGTAGGTTTCACCTTACTTCTTACAATGAATCAGGCTATAGTTTGTGGAATGTTTTGCTCTCAAGTGTACCCTGTAAATGAGAACAGCGTGGTGTCGTGTATTCAAAGGTCTATACAACTTACCCTAGTTCTGGCTAGGATTTGGTCCTCGACTTCCATCGACATTTTTTCCTACCACATAGGTCTTAGGATCGTGTGCCACATCCTCTGTTTAAAGATTCATTAAGTAAAGTTAGGCCATTTCTGTGTGCCAAGGCCTCCACTCTATTTTTGGAAATAAAAGGAATTCTTGGCTGTGCTACCAGGCTCTCCAATTGAGTAACTTACAAAACAGTTCAGGCTTTGATCCAGGTTTTTTAGTGCCGAAACTGTGATCTATTACCAGGGGAAATTCTTGGTGCTGTAAGGTATGGTCACCTTTCAATAATTGTATCAAAAAAAATTTTTTGATGTGGTTCAAGTTTGTGTTGAATGAACTGTTATGAACACAGGTTGGTGTTTTCAGCCCAATATTTATGGTAAATACCTGCAAGGCAAGAGAGTCTTGGAATTGTGCACTGAGTCCTCCATGCTTCCTTCTTCTAGGAGATGACAGCTTGCTTCTGTAGGTCAAGGTGTCCACAATTATATCAAGTAGCAGGATCAGACTGGATGTTTGTAGACCTAGGTCTTCAGACTGGATGTTGTTACTGATTGGATGATCTTGACATTGTGGCTTTGAGTTTAACTGCTTTCTTTTAGGTTTTTAAGGCTTGGTTCAGATTTCCACAGTCTCCATTTTATATTTACTTCCATAAAGAAGTCTTTTGCTTTGAGCCAGGGCTCCAGGCAACATTCATTCACAATAACAGGCTTGGAACTGTGGGCATATGCCAATCTTTCAGTCTATGTGGGAGAAAGTTAGGAAAAATGCTGTGGGCTAATTTCTCATCTACATTCAGGAAATTGGAGTAGCGACTGGAACTGCAAAACCAAGGTCAGCACCCTGGTTCCTAATAAAAATAGGGGTTGGAGACAAGGTACTAGGTTTATAGATAATACTCAAATTACATGAAAAGAGGCTTCCCTTTGGATTATGTTCTCCTTTCTACTCATTTTCAGAGAGGACAGAATTAGAGCTTTGGGTCCCAGTCTCCTTTCTACTTTTTGTTAGGAAAAGACAGGCCTTGTGCCTTTGGCCTTTGTCACCAACCCATATAGTCATAGGGGAGGATGATGAAGTCCTCCTCTGTAGTGACAAGTGCATAGCACCAAGAATTTTCGCAGCAACACTGAGAAGTTATTAGTCTACATGGAGCAGATTGTGACCAAGTGTCCCCTAACTGTCCTCCAATCGAATTCCGTGTCCACATTACAAATCTAATTGGAAGTCAAACATATATGCGGACATTCAATGATCTCTAATTTGCCTCTACTTTTGACTGTTTGTCAGGAAAACTGCCTTCTGTTCTTGGAGGCAACAGTCGCACACTGGCGGCTTTGATAATTGTACCCAAGTGTGCTATGAGGCTGAGACTAGATAGCGGTGGAAACAATAGCCATCATTTTTCTTTATTGTAGTAAAAATGCTGAGTCATTGTGAGGATAACTCTTGATGGAGGAAAGAATGGCTGCCTCAGAATTTCTCTATACCTACCTCTGACTACAAAATTTGCGAGGGACTGGCTTAACCATCAAGGAAAGAAAACTGTGATATTGACATTGAGTCTGTTCCATCAACATGTTCTCAAGAGCCTTATTTTAGCCTAGCAGAAGAAGGTGAGGTAGAAGTAACTTGGAAATCTTATAACAAGAATTAGGGAATTTCGTGATAATCAAGAGGTTTTCCCGTGGGATTCATTCAATCAGAAAGAGACTGGCTTGAGGGCAACATACATGAAATTGTGGTGATGCTGTGATGCAACTTTTGTGTTATCCTTCTTTATTCCTTGGTAAATTTCACATAAGCCCTGAGAAAATAAGAGTACCTTTGTAACATAGCCACCTAAAAGCCCTTCAATCAAAAGGTGCAGTCTCCATGAGAAGACTTACTGAGGACAGTGGCATAGGCTAACAACACTTCTCATTAGGTAACTGCCCTGAGATTTTGTCTCTGGTCAGGCAACCTACTTGTACACAATGAAAGCATCGGTCACACATTAACCGTGTTGAATTTAGAAGCTGTGTCTATAAAGAAGAAGCTAGTTTACAGCGATGGAAACTCTAAGTGCCATTATGCTGTATTGTAGCAGAAATCTGAGTCATTGTGAGCATAATCATTAATGGTTCTGCTGGGAGATCCACGCTATTTTTGAAGGTAAACCTTAGCTACTACTGTCGAGAAGAAATTGTTTAAAGGCCAAGGACTCATACTGAAATATTGAAAATAGGGTTTATGTGACATGTTTTAAAAACACTTGTTTGAGGAGGAGGCTGTCTCTGCTACCTATATGCTCCATGTAGATAATGACTTCTCAGTATTGATGTGAATTATCTCAGCGCAATGCCCTTGTCATTACAAATGGAGTACAGCTTTATCCTCTCTTGTGAGGATATGGATTGGTGACATGGGCCGAAGGCACTGTTGTTTCCTAACAAAAACTAAAAGACAGACTAAGACCCAAAGCACTAAGCATGTCCTCTCTGAAAACTAGTTGATAGGAGAACTTAGTGCAAAGGGCAAGCCAATCTCATGTAATTTGAGTCTTATCTAGAAAACTAGGACCTCCTCTCCTGCTTCTATTTCCTATTAGGAACCAAAGTGCTGACCTGGTTTTTCTCGACAGTAGTGGTCTAAAGTCCACCTTCAAGAATAGAGTGGATCTCCCACCAGAAGCATTAAGTGTTATGCTCACAATGACTCAGCATTTCGGCTACAATACAGCCTAATAGCACTTAGAGTTACCACACCTCTTAGGTAGCTTTGTCATTCAGACTCAGCCTTTGAATTTCAACTCGGTTAATGTGTGACCGGGGCTTTCATTGTAATCATGCAGGGTGCTTGACCAGAGACGAAACTTCAGGGAAGTTACCTAACGAAAAATGTGCGTTAGCGCATGCTGCCGTCCTCAACCAAGTCTTCTTATGCACACGTGACCTTTCGATTGAAAGGCTGTTAGGAGGCTCTGGTACACAGATAATCTGATTTTCTCCTGTTTATGTGAATTTTTCCAAGGAATTCAGAAGGTTAACACAAAATAAGTACCATATCTCCACCCAAATTTCACATTATTTTCTTGTGTTTCCCTCAGGCCATTTTCTTCCTAGTCACGTGATTCCCATGGGAAAGCCTCATGAGTATCATGAGTATCCCTATTTTTAATACGAGATTTCCAGGTGAATTCCACCTCATTACCTTTGATAGGCTAATACAAGCCTTTTCAGAACAAGTTGAAGAAATTGCCTCAATGATAGTATCTCACTTTTTTTTTTTCATATATCTTAAGCCAGTCTCTTGCAGATTTTTAGTCTATGGTTTGATATAGAGATATTCTTAAGCATTCGTTCTTTTGGAAAGGAAGAGATATCCTCACAGTGACTCAGCATTTTTCCTACAATAAAGCAATGTGGCAGCTATGGTTTCAACAGCTATCCATCCATTCGCTTTCTCACAGCACACTCATGCTCAAATTTGAACGCAGCCAATGTGCGAATTCTGCCTTCATTGACAAAGGCAATTTTCCTGACAAAAAGACAAAAGTAGAGGCGAATTAAAGATCATTTACTGCCCACATATACCGCTGAGCTCACATAAGTTTTTTAATGTGGACATGACATTCGATTGGAGGTCAGTATGAAGTCTGTCTCGGCCAACTTCAGTTCCATGTAGACTAATGATTTCTCAGTGTCGATGTGAATTTTCTCGGTTATATGCACTCCTTTCTTCCAAGAAAGCACTACATTGTTTTCCCTTGTGAGGATGTGGATTGGTGACACAGGCCCAAGACACAAGGCCAGTTTTTTTCTAACAAAAATTAGAAGAAAGATCGGGAAATAAGGCACTGAGCCTATCCTTCCTGAAAAGTAGTAGACAGGATAACTTAAACCACAGAGTAAGTCTATCCTTAGGTAATTTGAGTCTCATTACAAAACATTAGATTTTGTCTCCTGCCTGCATTTCCTATTGGAATCCAATGTGCTGTGCTTGGTTGCAGTTACAATCCCTAACTCTATTTCCAGAAAGTGGATTTGAAAATTTAGCCATGAGTGTATTTTAAGACTTACTCAGACATAGACTAAATGGTGGCATCTAAAAGCCAACCATTCCAATCCTGTTCTCTGTGAACAAATGTTGCCTGAAGTCCTTGTCTCTAAGCAAAAGCCTTCTTTATGGAAGAAAAAATAAAACGAAAACTGTGAAAGTCTGATCCAATCATGAACCTTTTAAAAGGACATAGTTAAATCTCAGGCCCACAATGTCAATGTAATCCAATTGCTAACAGTATCCAGTATGCAGACCTAGGCCTACAAACATCCAGCTGGGCCCCTGCTACCTGAAACTATTGTGGACACCTTGCTCTACAAATTCAAGCTGTCACCTCCTAGGAGGAGGGATAGAGGACTTGGTGCACACCTCTAAGACAGTACTCCTTTGAAATAATTTACAATAGAAACTGGGCCAATGGCAATAACTTTGTGTCATCCTAACAGTACTTTGAGCACAACTTGGTCCCACATCACCCATTTTCCTTTTAGACAATTATTGAAAGGTGACCATAGCTTGCAGCACTAAGCCTTTCTTCTGGTAAGAGAAGGTAGTGTGGGCACTAAGAAACGTAGCTAAAGCCTGGACTGTTCTTTAAAATTTTGATTGGGGAGCTTGGAACCACAACCAAGTATTGCTTCTATTTCTAGGAATTAGAGTGCAGACCTTGGCCCACAGAATCTAGCCTAAATTTACATAATGAATCTTCAGGTAGAGGACTTGGCAAAAGGTCACAAGACATTCTTAGTAGGAAAGAAAAAGTCATTGGAAGTCCAGGGCCTAGGAGACATTTCTCTTCTGGAATTGTAGTAAGTTGGGTGGATATTAGAAAACACAATGCCAAGTCAATCTCATATATAAGGTAAATTCGTTTGCAATATAATTCATGCTCTGAAGCCTGGTTCATTATATGAAGTAAAGTGAAAACCTATGTCTACAGCAACAAGACTGGTCCCTTAGTAGATACCAGATTAGTTTGAAGTTTTCTTTGATCCCCATGTGAATTCCACCAATGTTCACTGGATAGCTGCAGAATTCCATAGTGATTTCTAAGTGATTTTCAACTTATTTCTACCTTATTCCTCTTCCCCTATTTTCAAACAACTTTTTCCAAAACTCCTCTCATAAACTCTTATTTTCAATATTCAACATTGAGTCATTATTTTTTAAGCATTTCCCTATTGACAGTAGTAGCCAAAGATCTGCATAAAAGAAAAGTGTGAGAGTCCCACATGCAGCCATTCAGAGTTATACTCACAATGACACATTTTTGCTATACTACAGCAAAATGGCGCTTACAGTTTACATGGCTCTAAAGGAACTTCGTCAAACAGACTCAGCCTCCAAATATCAACACAGTTAATATTCGATTGCAGCTTCCAAGTCAGTCAAGCAGGTTACCTGACCACAGATGAAATCTAAGGCCAGTTATCTAATAACAATTATCTGTTAACCTATTCCTTCATCTTCAAGAGAAACCTTGCCATACCTATATGACATTTTGATTGAAAGACCGTTAGGTGACTATATTCCACAGACACCTCCATGTTCTCAGTGGTTATCTAAATTTTATCAAGAAATGGAGAATAGTCACTCAAAAGTGAGCACCACACCATCAACCCAATATCACGTGACTCCCTGTCATGACTTCAGGCATGTCTCTTGATGGTAAGGTAAATCCAGCACAGAAGCCTCCCAAGTATCGCAATATTCCCTAATTCTTGTCACAAGATTACCAAGTGACTTCCACCTTACTTTCTCTGCTAGGCAAAAATAAGCCTCTTCAGAAGATGTTGATGGAATACCCTCATTGTCAATATATCAGTTTTCTTTACTTGGTGGTTCAGCCAGGCCCTCTCAGAATTTGTGGTCTCAGGTTTTGCATAGAGAAATTGTGAGGCAGCCATTCTTTCCACCATCAAATGGTATCCTCACAATGACTCAGCGTTTTATCTACAATACAGAAAAATGGCGACTATTGTTTTCGCCACTATCTAGTCACTGCCCCACAGCGTACTCTGGCTCAATTATCAACTCAGCCAATGAGTGACTTTTGCCTCCACAAGGCAGTTTTCCTGACAAACAGAAAAAAAATTAGAGGCGAAGTAAAGATCATTGACCGCCCGCATATACCATTAACTTCTAATTAGATTTGTAATGTGGACACCACATTCGATTGGAAGACAGTTAGGAAGCTGACTCAGCCATCTTCTGCTCCACGTAGACTAATGACTTCTCAGTGCTGATGTGAATTTTCTCTGTGATATCCACTTTTCACTACAAAGGGAGTACTACATCATCCTTCCATTCAGGATTTGGATTGGTGACACTGGCCCATGGCACAAGGCCTATTTTTTCCTAACAATAAGAAGAGAGCTTGGGATACAAAGCACTCAGCCTGACCTCTCAGAAAACTTGTAGATAGAAGACATTAATCCAAAGGGCAAGAGAGTCCTCATGTAATTTGAATCTTATTTAGAAACCTATACCTTTGTTTCCTGCCTCTACCTCCTATCATGAATCATGGTACTGAAGTTTGTTTTGCAGTTCCAATCCCTACCCCTGTTTCCAGGAAGTAGATCTGAGAAATAATCCCACAATATTTCTTCCGACTTTCACTGATATAGACTGAAATAATGTAGTAAGCTCAAGTTCCAAGCCTGTTATCTGTGAACAAATGTTTCCTAGAGCCTGACTCAAAGCAAAAGCCTTCTTTATGGAAGAAAAAATAAAATGCAGACTGTGGAAATCTGAACCAAGCCTGGCCCACCTAAACAGAAGCAGTTAAACTCAGGGCCACAATGTCAAGATCATCCAATTGGTAACAATATCCAATCTGAAGACCTAAGTCCACAAACATTCAGCCTGGCCCCTGCTACCAGAAGCTATTGTGGACACCTTGACCTACAGAATCAAGCTGTCATCTTCTAGAAGGAGGAAGAAGATGACTCAGTGCACAGTTCCAAGACAGGCCACTTTTTAAAGTATTTACAATAGAAATTGGGCCAAAGAAACCAACTTGTGTCATCATAACAGTACATTCAGCATAAACTAGTTCCACGTCACAATTTTCCTTTTAGACAATTATTGAAAGGTCACCATACCTTAGAGCACCAAACCTTTCCCCTTGTAATAGAACAAAGTTTGGGCACAGAGAAACCTTGATTAAAGACTCCACTGTTATAAAATGACTCAATTGGGGAGCCTAGAAACACGGCATAGTGTTGCTTTAATTTCCAGGAAGTAGAGTGGAGACCTTGGCACGCAGAATCTAGCCTAATTTTACCTAATGGATCTTTAGATAATGGATGTGACACACGGTCACAAGACCTTCTTGGTAGGAAAAAATGTCGATGGAAGTCCATGGCCCAGAATTAGAGTAATTCCTTTGCCAGAATTAGAGTAATTTTTGTGGACATTTGAATACACAACACAACTCTGGTCTCATGTACCGGGTACACTCGAGTGCAAATCATTTCACAAACTGTAAATTTTAAGTATTAAGATGAAAACTTAGAGTCACAGCAACAAGACTAGTCACCTGGTAGATACCAGCTTCCTGCAGGGTCTTCCTTGATCCCCACGTGAATCCCTCCAGGTATTCACTTGAACTCCATGTAATTCCCTGGTGATTACTACATGATTTTCAGATGACTTTCACCTTATTCCTCTTCCCCTGTCCTCAAACGAGTGTTTTCAAAACACGTCTCATAAACTCTTATTTTCAATATTTCAGCATTGAGTCATTGGCCTTTAAGCAATTTCTTCTCAACAGTAGTAGCCTAGTCTTCACCTACAAAAATAATGTGAATTTACTACCAAAACTTTTAAGGGTTATACTTACAATGACTCAACGTTTCTGCTACAATACAGCATAATGGTGCTTAGAGTTTCCACCATTATGAGGTAGCCTCGTCATTCAGACTCAGCCTCTAAATTTCAACGTGGTTAATTTGGCACCACTGCTCCTATTGTATACAAGCAGGGTGCATAACAAGAAACAAAAACTCAGGAAACTTACCTCTCGACAAGTGTGTGTTAGCCTATGCTGCTGTCCTCAAGCATGTCTTTTCATGAATACTTGACTTTTTGATTGAAAGACTGTTAGGTTGCTATGTTCCACAGATACTATCATTTTCTTAGTGGTTATGTAAATTTTTCCAAGGAATAGAGAAAGGTAACTTGAAAGGGAGCCCCAAAGATCACCCCAATTTCATGTGATTTTGGTTTGTTGCTCTCAGGCTAGTCTCTTCCTGGTCACGTGATTCCCATGGGAAAGTCTCATGAGTATCGTGAGATTTCCTAATTCTTGGTACTAGATTTCCAGGCGACATCCACCTCATTAACTCTACTAGACTAGAAAAAGCCTTTTCAGAACATGTTGCAAACTGCCTCAATTCAGTATATCAGCTTTTTCTCCGTATTGGTTAAGCCAGTCTCTTGCAAATTTTTAGTCTACTGTTTGATATAGAGAAATTCTTAAGCAGTCATTCTTTTTGCAGTGAAGAGATATCCTTACAATGACTCAGCATTTTTCCTACAATACAGCAATATGGCAGCTATGATTTCAGCTGCTATCTATTCGCTGCTTACAGAATACTCAGGCTCAATTATGATCGCAGGCAATGTGCGACTTCTTCTTCCTGTGACATAGGCAGTTTTCCTGACAAACAAACAAAAGTAGAGGTGAATTAAAGATCATTGACTGCCTGCATGACCTCACATAAGTTTTGTAAGGTGGACATGACATTCAACTGGTAGTCACTACGAAGTCTGGTTCGGACACCTTCAGTTCCACAAATACTAATGATATCTCAGTGTTGATGTGAATTTTCTCAGTTATATGCACTTGTCCCTTCAAAGAAAGCACTATATCATCTCCCTTGTGATAATGTGGATTGGTAAATGGGCCCAAGGTACAAGGCCTGTCATTTCCTAACAAAAGGTAGAAGGGATACTGGGAACTAGACACTAAGCTTATCTGCTTTTAACACAAAAGATAGGATAAGTTAAATCAGCAAGCAAGCCTGTCCTCATGTAATTTGAGTCTTTTCTCGAAACCTAGGACTTTGTTTCCTGCCTGCATCTCCTGTTTACATCCAGTGTGCTGTCCTTGGTTGCAGTTACAATCCCTACCTCTATTTCCAGAAAGTAGATTTGTGAAATTAGCCAAGAGAATTTTCCCAGACTTTCTCTGACAGAGACTAAATGGTCTCTTAAGCCCACAGTTCTAAGCCTCTTCTTTGTGAATGAATGTTGACTGAAGACCTTGTCTCAAAGCAAAAGCTTTCTTAAGTGAAGAAAAAATAAATCAGAGACTGTGGAAATCTTAAGCAAGCCCGTACCTCTTAAAAGGACATAGTTAAAGCCTAGGCGCAAAATGTCAAGACAATCCAATTGGTTTCAATGTCCAGCCTCAAGACCTAGGCCCACAAACATCCAAACCTGGCCCTTTTTACATGAATCTTTTCTGGACATCTTGGCCCATGGAACCAATATGTCATCTCCTATAAGAGGAAGAATAGAGGACTTGGTGCATGCCTCCAAAAATGTACTCCTTTGAAAATATTTACGATAGAAATTGGGCTGATGAGACCAATCTTCTGTCATACTAACTGTACTTTCAGCACAGCATGGACCCACGTCATCAATTTTTTTTTTAGATATTTATTGAAAGTTGAGCATACCATGCATCACCAAGCCTTTCATCTGGTAAGAGAAGGTAGTGTGGTCACTAAGAAACCTGGCCAAAGCCTGAAATGTTCTTTAAAAAACTTGATTAGGGAGCTTGGAATCACAACCAAGTATTGCTTCTAATTCTAGGAAGTACAGTGGACACTTTGCCCCACAGAATCTAGCCTAACTTTATATAACGACTATTTCAGTAGAGGAACTGGCAAACGGTCACAAGACATTCTTGGTAGGAAAAGAAGAGTCGTTGGAAGTCCATGGCCTAGGATTCAGTCCTCTGCCGGAACAAGGATAATTTGGGTGGACGTTTGGAAACACAACACCATGCCAATGTCATATATAAGGAAACTTGTTTGCAGTATGATTCATGCTCTGAAGCCTGGTTCATACTACAAAGTAAGGTGAAAACGTACGGCCACAGCCACAAGACTAGTCACTTGGTAGATATCCAATTAGTGTGTGGTAATCCTTAATATCAATGTGAATTCCACCAGTTTTTTTAATGATCTCTGCGTGATTCTCTAGTGATTTCTAAGTGATTTTCAGGTGATTTCCATTTTAGTTCTCTTCTCCTTTTTTCAAACAAGTGTTTTCAAAACTTGTCTCATAAACTCTTATTTTCAATACTCAGCATTTAGTCTTTGGCCTTTAAGGAATTCTCTGTCGTCAGTAGTGGCCAGAGATTAGCATAAAAGAAAAATGTGGGAGTCCCATATGAAACTGTACAGAGTAATACTCACAATGACTCAGCATTTTTGCTATACTACAGAAAAATGGCGCTTACAGTGTACACCGCTCATAAGTAGCTTTGTCAACCAGAGTCAGCCTCCAAATATCAATGCAGTTAATGTTTGACAGCAGCTTCCATTGCATTCATGCAGGTTGCCTGACCACATATGAAACCTAAGGCCAGTTATCTAATAAGAATTGTGTGTTAACCTATGCTGACGTCCTCATGCGAACCTTCTCATGCAGACATGACCTTTTGATTAAAGTGCCATTAGGTGGTTATGTTACATAGACACTATAATTTTCCCAGTGGTTTTCTAAATTTTACCAAGGTTTAGAGTAATTCAAAACTGAGCACAACATCATCAACCCAATATCATGTGACTGTGTGATGCCCTGAGACCTATCTCTCGACGGTCACGTGAATCCCACAGGAAAGCCTCAGGAGTACCAGGAGATTCCTTAATTCTTGTTACAAGATTTCCAGATGACTTCCACCTCACTTTCCTCTGCTAGGTTACAATCAGCCCCTTCAGAACATGTTGAGGGAACATCCTCAATGTCAATATCTCAGATTTCTTTCCTTGATGATTAAGCCAGTTCCTCTCAGAATGTGTAGTCTGAGGTTTGTTATAGAGAAATTCTGAAGCAACTGTTCTTTCCGCCATCAAGTGGTATCCTCACAATGACAGCATTTTTCCTACAATACAAAAAAATATCAGCTATTGTTTCCACGACTATCCAGTCACTGCCTCACAGCACACTAAGGCAAATGATCAATGCTGCCAATGTGCGACTGTTGCCTCTCCAAACATAAGGCAAAATTAGAGGTGAATTAAAGATCATTGACTGTCTGCATATACCATTGACTTCAAATTAGATTTGTAATGCTGACTTGACATTCGTTTGGAGGTAAGTATGAAATCTGTCTCAGCTACCTTCTTTTCATGCATACTAATGATTTCTCAGTGTTGATGTGAATTTTCTAGTTATATGCACGTCCCTTCAAAAAAAAGCACTATATAGTCTTCCCTTGTAAGGATGTGGATTGGTGACATGGGCCGAAGGCACAAGGCCTGTCTTTTCCTAACAAAAAGTAGAAGGGAGACTGTGAACCAAGGCATTAAGCCTATCCTATTGAATACTAGTAGATAGGATAATTTAAAAAACAGGGTAAGTCAATCTTCAGGTAATTTAAGTCTCTTCTCGGAACCTAGGACTTTGTCTCCTACCTGCATTTCCTATTGTGCTCAAGGGTGCTGTCTATGTTTGCAGTTACAATCCCTACCTCTAGATCCAGGAAGTAGATTTAAGAAAATAGCCAAAAGCATTTCTTACAACTTTCTCCAACATAGACTGAATGGGTGGCATAAGCCCACAGTTTCAAGCCTGTTTTCTGTGAGTAAGTGTTACCTGAAGTCCTTGTCTCCAAACAAAAACCTTCTTAATGGAAGAAAAAATAAAATGGAGACTGAGGAAATCTTAACCAAGCCTGAATCTCCTTAAAGGATATAGTTAAAGACCAGCCCCACAATGTCAAAATCATCCAGTTGGTAACAATATTCATTCTGAAGACCTACACCCACAAACATCCAACCTGGCCTCTGCAACCTGAAACTATTTTGGACACCTTGACCAATAGAATCAAGCTGTTATGTTCTAGAAAAAGGAATAATGGAGGATTCGGTGCAGGGTTCCAAGACTGTTCTCCCTTGAAAATATTTATGATAGAAATTGTACCAACAACACCAACCTGTGTCATTATAACAGTACATTCAGCACAAACTAGTTCCTCATCACCAACTTTTCTTTCAGACAATTTTTGAAAGGTGACCATACCTTACAGCACCAACCCTTTTCTCTAGTAATAGAACATAGTTTGAGCACTAAGAAACCTGGATCAAAGCCTGAACTGTTTTGTCAGTTACTCAATTGAAGAACCTGGAAGCATGGCCAAGCATTGCTATTATTTTCAGAAAGTAGAGTGGAGACATTGGCACATATAAATGACTAACTTTACTTAAGAAATCTTTAGATAGATGACGTGGCACCCAGTCACAAGAACTTTTTGGTAGGAAAACATGTCGATAAAAGTCTATGACCCAGGTCCCAGTCATCTGCCAAAACTAGGATGAGTTCTGTGGACGCTTGAATACATTATACCATGCCAGAATCATTTACAGGGTACGCTCAAGTGCAAAACATTTCACAAATTGAAGCCTGATTCATTGTAAGAAGTAAGGTGAAAACCTACAGCAACAGGAACAAGACTAGTCACCTGGAAGACACAAGATTCCTGCAGGGTCTTCCTTTATCCCCACGTGAATACCTCCAGGCATCCCTTGACCGACATGTAATTCCATGGTGATTACTACGTGATTTTCCAGTGACTTCTACCTTATAGCTCTTCCCCTATCTGCAAACATGTGTTTTCGAAACATGTCTCATAAACATTTATTTTCAATATTTCAGCATTGAAGCATTGGCCTTTAAGCAATTTCTTCTTGAGAGTCGTAGCCTAAGGTTGACCTTCAAGAATAGTGTGGCTCTCTCACCAGAACAATTAAAGGTTATGCTGACAACACAGCATTTCTGCTACAATACAGCATAATAGTGCTTAGAGATTCCACTACTTGAAGGTACCTTCATCATTCAGACTCAGCCTCGAAATTCAAAGTGATGAATGTGTGAATGATGCTCCAGTTGTATACAAGCAACTTGCCTAACTTGAGACGAAACCTCAGGGCAGTTACTTAATGTCAAGTGTGTGTTTGACCATGCCACTGTCTTCAATCAAGTCTTTTCATGTATACATGAGCTTTCGATTGAAAGGCTGTTAGGTGGCTATATTGCATAGGTAATCTTATTTTCTCAGTGAATTTCACCAAGGAATGCAGAAAGGTAACACAAAAATGAGCGCCATAAAATCACCCACATTTCATGTGATTTTCATGTGTTGTCCTCAGGCCAGTCACTTATAAGTCACGTGAATCACGCGGTAAATCCTTGTGAGTAACGTGAGATTACCTAATTCTTGGTACTAGATTTCCATGCGATTTCCACCTCATTACCTCTGCTAGGCCTTTTAGAAGACGGTGAAGTAACTGCCTCAATGTCATTATCTCAGCTTTTTTTTTTTTCATATTGGTTAAGCCAGTCTCTGGCAGATTTTTAGTCTGTGCTTTGATATAGACAAATTCTTAAGTTGTCCTTCTTTTTGCAATGAAGAGGTATCTACACAGTGACTTAGCATTTATTTTTTTACAATAAAGCAATGTAGCAAGTATGTTTCAACCACTATCCATTCGCTTCCTCCTAGCACACTCAGGCACAAATATGAACAAGCCAATGTGTGATTTCTGCCTCCACTGACATAGGCAGGTTTCCTGACAAACAGACAAAATTAGAGACAAATTAAAGATCATTGACTGCCCACATATACCATTGACCTCACATAAGGTTTGGAATGTGAACATGACATTCGATTGGAGGTAAGTACGAAATCTATCTCGGCTACCTTCTGTTGCACGCATACTAATGATTTCTCACTGTTGATGTGAATTTTCTAAGTGATATGCACTTGTCACTTCAAAGAAAGCATTGCATCATCTTCTCTTGTGAGGATGTGGATTGGTGACATGGGCCCAAGGCACAAGATTTGTCTTTCCCTAACAAAAGTAAAAGGGAGACTGAGAACCAAGGAAGTAAGCCTATCCTCTTTGAAAAGTAGAGAAGATAACTTAAACCAAAGAACAAGACTGTCTTCATGTAATGTGAGACTTATATCAAAGCCTAAGACCTTGTCTCCTGCCTGCATTTCTTATTGGGATCCAGTGAGCTGTCTTTGATTTCAGTTACAATCTCTAACTCTATTTCAAGAATGTAGATTTGAGAAATTAGCCCAGAGCATTTTCTCTGACTATCTCTGACATAGACTGAAATTGTGGTGTAAGCCCACAGTTTGAAGCCCATTCTCTGTGAACAAATGTTGCCTGAACTCCTTGTCTCAAAACAAAAGCATGCTTTAGGGAAGAATAAATAAAACAGAGACTGTGGAAATCTGAACCAAGCCTAGACCTCCTAAAAGGACATAGTTAAAGCCCAGGCCCCAATGTCAAGACCATCCAATTGGTAACAATGTTCAGCCTCAAGACCTAGGCCCAAAAACATCCAGCCTGACCATTTTTCCTGAAAATCTTGGGCCTAAATAACCAAGCTGTCATCTCCTAGGAGGAGGATGAATGGAGGACTCTGCGAATGCCTCCAAGACTGTAATCCTTTGAAAGCATTTACAATAGAATTTGGGCAGATGGCACCCACCCTGTTATTCTAACAGTACAATCAGCACAATCTGGACCCACGTCACTAACTTTCCTTTTAGTCAATTATTGAAAGGTGACCATAGCTTGCAGCACCAAGTCTTTCTTCTGATAAGAGAAGATAATGTGGGCACTAATAAACCTTGCCAAATCCTGCACTGTTAAATAACTCATGTGGGGAGCTTGGAATCAAAATTATGTATTGTTCCTAATTCTAGGAAGTAGAGTGCAGCCTTGGCTAACAGAATCTAGCCTAACTTTACATAACAGATCTTTAGGTAGAGGACTTGGCAAACGGTCCCAAGACATTCTTGGTAGGAAAGGAAACTTCGTTGGAAGTCCATGGCCTAGGAGGCAGTCCTCTGCTGGAACTGGGGTAAGTTGGGTGGGCATTTGAAAACCCAGCACCACGCCAAGCTCATATATAAGGTAAACTTGTTTGCAATACCATTCAGGCTCTGAAGCTTGGTTCATTCTACGAAGTGAAATGAAAACCTATGGCCACAGGAACAAGACTGGTCACTTGGTACATACCAAATTAGTGTAGGCTATGTCTTGATCCCCATGTGAATTCTACCAGGTGTGTACTCAATCTCCATATGATTCCTAGAGATTTCTAAGTGAATTACAGGTTATGTCCATCTTATTCCTCTTCTCCTATTTTCAAACAAGTGTTTTCAAAACTCGTCTCATAAACTCTTATTTTCTGTATTTAGCATTGTGTCATTGGCCGTTAAGCAATTCCCTGTCGACAGCAGTGACCAAGTTCTGCATAAAAGAGTAATGCGGGAGTCCCGCATGAAGCCATTCAGAGTTATGACTCAGCATTTTTCCCTTAACAATGGAAAATGATGCTTACAGTTTATACAACTCCCAAGTAGCTTCGTCAATCAGATTCAGCTTCCAAATATCAACACTTTAATGTTCGACAACAGCTTTCATTGCGTGCAAGTATGTTGCATGATCACAGATGAAACCTAAAGCCAGTTATCTAACAACAATGGTCTGTTAGCCTATGCCCCCATCCTCAAGCGAATCTTCTCCTACAGACATGTCCTTTGAAGGGCCGTTGGGTGGCTATGTTACACAGACACTATCATTTTCTCAGTAGTTATCTAAATTTTACCAGGGAATGGAGAAGGGTAACTCAAAAGTTAATGTTACACCTGCAACCAATATTACGTGACTGTCTGTGATATCCTCAGATCCATCTCTTGACGGTCGTGTATATCATGCAGAGAAGCCTCATGAGTATCACGAGATTCCTTAATTCTTGTTATGAGATTTCCAGGCGTCTTCCATGTCACTTTCTTCTACTAGGCTAAAATAAGCTTCTTCAGAACACATTGATGGAACAGCCTCATTGTCAATTTCTCAGTTTTCTTCCTTGGTGGTTAAGCAAGTTCTTCTCAGAATTTGTAGTCTGAGGTGTGGTATAGAGAAATTCTGAAGCAGCCGTTCTTTCCATCAAGTGGTATCCTCATAATGACTCAGCATTTTTCCTGTAATACAGAAAAATTGTGGCTATTGTTTCCACCACTATCCAGTCGCTGCCTCACAGCACACTCAGGCTCAATTATCAACGCTGCCAATGTGCCACTTTTGCTTCCATGAATATGAGGCAGTATTCCAAACAGACAACACTTAAGGAAAATTAACGATCATTGACTGCCCTAATATACCGTTGACTTCAAATTAGATTCATAATGAGGACTCGAAATTGGATTACAGGACAGTTAGGAGGCAGTCTCAGCCATCTTCTGCTCCATGTAGACATTTGACTTCTCAGTGCTGATGCGAATTTTCTCAGTGATATGCACTTTTCACTACAAAGGGAAAACTATATCATCTTTTCTTGTGAGGATATGGATTGGAGATACGGGCCCAAGGCACAAGGCCTGTCTTTTCCAAACAAAAGTAGGTGGGAGTCTGGGACCCAAAGCACCAAGCCTGTCCTCTCAGAAAACTAGTAGATATGAGAACTTGTTCCAAAGGCCAAGCCTGTCCTCATATAATTTGAATCTTATCTAGAAAACTAGGACTTTGTCCCCAGCTCCTATTTCCTATTAGGAAACAGGGAACTGACTTTGGTTTTGAAGTTCCAATCTCTACCCGTATTTCCAAAAAGTAGATCTCACAAATTAGCCAACAACATTTCTTCCAACTTTCTCCGACATAGACTGAATTTGTGACTTAAGTCCAAGTTCCAATTCATTTTCTGTAACCAAATGTGCCTGCAGCCCTGGATCAAAGCAAAAGCCTTTCTTACTTAAGAAAAAATAAAATAGATACTTGTAAAAATATGATTCAAGCCTGGACCACTTAAAAGGAAGCAGTTAAACTCATGGCCACTATGTCGAGATCTTCCAATAGGTAACAATATCCAGTCTGAAGATATATGTCCACAAACATTCAGCCTGGCCCCTGCTAGCTGAAACTATTGTGGACACCTTGACCTACAGAATCAAGCTGTCATCTTCTAGAAGGAAGAAGAATGGAGGACTCGGTGCACGGTTCTAAGACTCTCTTTCCTTGAAAGTATTTATGATAACAATTGGGCAGAAGACACCAAATGTGTCATCATAACACTACATTCAGCACAAACTAGTTTTACGTCACCAATTTTCCTTTAACACAATTATTGAAAGGTGACCATACCTTACAGCAACAACCTTTCCCCTGGTAAGGGAACATAGTTTGGGCACTAAGAAACCTGGATCAAAGCCTGAACTATTTTGTAAATGACTTGATTGAAGAGCCCGGGAGCACAACAATGTATTGCTTTTATTTCCCGAAAGCAGGTTGGAGACCTTGGCACACAGAATCTACCCTAACTTTACTGAATGTATCTTTAGATAGAGTACGTGGCACATGGTCACAAGACCTTCTTGGTAGGAACAAATGTCGATGGAAGTCCATGGCTCAGGACCCTGTCCTCTGCCGGAACTAGGATGAGTTGTCTAGATATTTGAATACACAACACCACACCAGTCTCATTTACAGGGTACAATCGAGTGCAAAATATTATACAAACTGAAGGCTGATTCATTGTAAGTAATAAGGTGAAAACCTATAACCACAGCAACAAGACTCATCACTTGGTAGACACTAGATGACTGCCTGGTCTTCCGTGATCCCCATGTAAATCTCTCCAGGTATTCACTTGAATTCCATGTAATTCACTGCTTATTACTACGTGATTTTCAGGTGACTTCAATCTTATTCATCATCCCCTATGACTGTCTTCCAATCGAATGTCATGTCATAATTCCAAATCTCATTTCAAAACAACAGTATATGCAGGCAGTCAGTGATCTTTACTTCGCCTCCAGTTTTGTCTGTTTTTCAGGAAAACAACCTTTGTTCAGGGAGGCAACAGTTGTACATTGGCAGCCTTGATAATTGAGCCTCAGTGTGCTGTGAGGCAGTGATTAGATAGTGGTGGAAACAATAACCACCATTTTATGTATTGTAGAAAAAATTCTGAATCATTGTGAGGATACCACTTGACAACAGAAAAAATAGCTGCCTCAGAATTTCTGTATACCAAACCTCAGACTCTAAATTCTGAAGTGGACTGGCTTCACCACAAAGGAAAGAAAACTGAGATATTGACATTGAGACCCTTCCATCAATGTGTTCTGAACAGGCTTATTTTAGCCTAGGAGAGGAAAGTGAGGTGGAAGTCGCCTGGAAATCTGGTAACAAGAATTAGGGAATGACGAGTCTTCACTGCAGGATTCACGTGATCTTCAAGAGACAGGCCAGAGAGCATCACAGGGAATCACATGATATTTGATTGATGGTTTTGTTTTCAGTTTTGAGTAACTTTTCTCCATTCCTTGGTAATTGAGATAACCACTGAGAAATGATAGTGTCTATGGAACATAGCCACCTAATGGTCCTTCAATCGAAAGGTCATGTTGCCAGAAAAGGATCACTTGTGGACGGTGGAATAGGTTAATGGACGATTGTTGTTAGATAACTGGCCTTAGGTTTCATCTATGGTCAGGCAACCTGCGGGAACACAATGGAAGCTGCTGTCGAACATTAACTGCATCGATATTTGGAGGCTGAGTCTGCTTGATGAAGATACTTTAGAGCAGTGTAAAGTGTAAGCAGCATTTTGCTGTATTTTAGCAAAAATGCTGAGTCATTGTGAGTATCACTCTGAACACTTTCATGTGAAACTCCCGCACTATTTTTTATGTGGACCTTTGGACACTACTGACAACAGGGAATTGCTTAAATGCTACTGACTCAATGCTGAATATTGAAAATAGAGTTTATAGGACGAGGTTTGAAAACACTTGTTTGAAATAAGGGAAAAGGAATAAGTTGGAGATGACCTGAAAATCACTTAGAAATCATATGTGAATCATGCAGAGATCAAGTAAACACCTGGTGGATTTCACATAGGGATATAGAAATACCCTGTCCTTATCTGGTATCTACCAAGTGAACAGTCTTGTTGCTGTGGCCTTAGGTTTTCATTTTCCTTCCTAGAATGAACCAGGCTTCAGGGCATGAATCGTATTGCAATTGAATATGAGATTGGTGTGCTGTTGTGTTTTCAAATGTCCACCCAACTTATCTCAGTTCCAGCAGAGGACTGCCTCCTAGGCCATGGACTTCCAATGAAGTTTCCTTTCCTACCAAGAATGTCTTGTGACCGTTTGCCATGTCCTCTACCTAAAGATTCATTATGCAAAGTTAGGCTAAATTATGTGGGCCAAGGTTTCCACTATACATCCTAGAAATAGGAGCAATACTTGGTTATGATTCCAAGCTCTTCAAACGAGGTTTTTGAAGAACAGTCCACACTCTGGCCAGGGTTTTAGTGCCCACACTACCTTCTCTTACCAAAAGAAAGGCTTAGTGCTGCAAGCTATGGTAACCTTTCAGTATTTCTCTAAAAGGAAAATTGGTGATGTGGGACCAGGTTGTGCTGAATGCACTGTTATGAAGACACAGGGTTGGTGCCATCGGCCCAAATTCTATCATAAATGATTTCAAGGGAGGACAGTCTAGGAGACGTGCACCAAGTCCTCCATTCTTCCTCCTCCTAGATGACAGTTTGGTTCCATAGGCCAAAGTGTCCACAAGAGTTTCAGATAAAAATGCCCCATGCTGGATGTTTGTGGGCCTAGGTCTTGAGACTGGACATTTTTACCACTTGGGTAGTTTTAACGTTGTGGGCCACGGCTTTAACTATGGTTTTTTAGGAGGTCCTGGCTTGGTTCAGATTTCCACAGTCTCCTATTAATTTTTTTCTTTTTTAAAGAAGGCTTTTGCTTTAAGACAAGGAATTCAGTTAACATTTGTCCTTGGAACTGTGGGCTTAGGCAACCCTTTTAGTCTATCTCGGAGAGTCAGAAGAAATGCTCTGGGCTAATTTTTCATATCTACCATCTTGAAATAAAGGTAAGGATTTTAACTGCAACCAAAGATAGCACACTGGATCCCAATAGGAAAGGGAGGCAGTAAACAAGGTCCTAGGTATCAAGATGAGACTCAAATTACATGAAGGCAGACTTGCCCTGTTGGTTAAGTTCTCCTACCGACTAGTGTTCAGAGAGGATAGGCTTAGTGCCTTGGTTCTCAGTCTCCCTTCTACTTTTTGTTAGGAAAAGACGGGCCTTGTGCCTTGGGCTGGTGTCTCTAATACATATCCTAACAAGGTCAGATGGTGTAGTTTTCCCTTTGTAGTGAAAAGTGCATATCACTGAGAAAATTCGCATCAACACTGAGAAGTCATTAGTCTACATGGAGCAGAAGGTGCCCAAGACAGCCTCCTAACTGTTCTCCAATCGAATTCGTGTCCACATTATAAATCTAATTTGAAGTCAACAGTATACGCGGGCATTCAATGATCTTTAATTTGCCTCTAGTTTTGTCTGTCAGAAAAACTGCCTTATGTCCATGGAGGTAAGAGTCACATAATGGCAGTGTTGCTCATTGCGCCTAAGTGTGCTGTGAGGCAGCAACTGAATAGTGGTGGAAACAATAGCTGCCAGTTTTCTGTATTGTAGGGAAAATGCTGAGTCATTGTGAGGATACTACTTGATGGCAGAAAGAATGGCTGTCTCAGAATTTCTCTATAGCAAAACTCAAACTAAAAATCTGTGAGAGACTGGCTTAACCAATATGGAAAAAAAGTTGAGATTCTGACCTTGAAAGGACTTGTATTAGCCTAGCAAAGTTAATGAATTGAAAGTCACCTGCAATCTTGTACAAGAATGAAGGAATCTCAGAATACTCATGAGGCTTTCCCGCGGGATTCTCATGATCAGAAAGAAACTGCCCTGGGGGAAACACATGGAAATCACATGAAATTGGTGTGATGGTGTGGCACTCACTTTTGTGCAGCACTTTTACATTCCTTGGTAAAATTCTATAAGTACTGAGAAAATGAGATTACTTGTGTAACATAGTCACCTAACAGCACTTCAATCGGAAGGTCATGTCTGATGAGATTTATTTGAGGTCGGCAGCATAGGCTAACACACGCTTCTTGTTAGGCAATTATACGGAGTTTTTGTCTCTGGTCAGGCAACCTGTTTGTATACAATGGGAGCAATGGTCACACATGAACCCCATTGAAATTTAGAGGCTGAGTCTGAATGACGAGGCTACCTTAGAGCATTGGAAACTCAAAGCGCAATTATGCTTTATTATAGCAGAAGTGGTGAGTCATTGTGAGCATAACCCTTAACGGTTCTGGTGGGAGATCCACGCTATTCTCGAAGGTGAACCTTAGGATACTACTGTCGAGAAGAATTTGCTTAAAGTCCAATGACTAAATGCTGAAATCTTTAAAATAAGTGTTTCTGAGACGTGTTTTGAAAACACTTGTTTGAGGATGGTGGAAGAGTTATAAGGTGGAAGTAACCTAAAAATCACGTAGTCATCACCAGGGAATTACATGGAGGACAAATGAATACCTGGCAAGATTCATGTGAAGATCGAGGAAGAACTTGCAGGAATCCGGTGTCCACCAGGTGCCTAGTCTTGTTGCCCTGGCTTAGGATTTCACCTTACTTCTTACAATGAATCAGGCTTTAGTTTGTGAAATCTTTGGCTCTCGAATGTACCTTGTAAATGAGACCGGCATGGTATTGTGTATTGAAACATTCACACAATTTACCTTAATCCCAGCAGACGACTGGTCCTAGGCCATGGACTTCCATGAACATTTTTTTCCTACCAAGAAAGTCTTGTGACCTTGTGCCAAGTCCTCAATCTAAAGGTCCGTTAAGTAAGGTTAGACTATATTCTGTGTGCCAAGGTCTCCACTTTACTTCCTGGAAATTAAAGCATTGCTTGGCCGTGCTTCCATGGTCTCTACTTGAGTAACACAAAACAGTTCAGGTTTCGATCCAGGTTTCTTAGTGTTCAAACTATGTTCTATTACCAGTGGAAAAGCTTGGTGCTTTAAGATATGGTCATCTTTAAATAACAGTATCAAAGGAAAAGTTAGTGATGTGGAACCAGTTTGTGCTGAATGTACTGTTATGATGACACAGGTTGGTGTCTTTGGCTGAATATCTATGTTAAATACTTTAAATGGTGGACAGTCTTGGTACCATGCACCAAGTCCTCCATTCTTACTCCTTCTACGAAATGAGAGCTTGATTCTGTAGGCCAAGGTATCCACAAAAGTTTCAGGTAGCCGGTGCCAGGCTGGATGATTGTGGGCCTAGGTCTTCAGACTGGATATTGTTGCCATTAGATAATATTGATGTTGTGGCCCTGAGTTAAACAATTTTCTTTAATGTGGTCCAGCTTGGTTCAGATTTTCACAGTCTTCGTTTTGTTTTTTTCTTCCATATAGAAGCTTTTCCGTTGAGCCATGGACCAGGCAACATGCGTTCACAGAAAAAAGGCTTGGAACTTGACCTTATACCACCATTTCAGCCTATGTCAGAGAAAGTCAAAAGGAATGCTGTAGGCTAATTTCTCAGATAAACTTCCTGGTAATAAGAGTAGGGATTGGAACTGCAAAACCATGGTCAACTCTGATTCCTAATAGGAAATAGAAGCCGGAGACAAGGTTCTAGGTTTCTGGATAAGACTCAAATTACATGAAGACCGACTTGCCCTTTGGATTCAGTTCTTTAATCTACTCGTTTTCAGAAAGGACAGGCTGAGAGCTTTAGGTCCCAGTATCTTATCTAATTTTTGTTAGGAAAAGACAGGCCTCGTTCCTTAGGCCTGTGTCATTATTCTATATCATCACAAGGAGGATGATGTAATGCTCCCCTTGTAGTGAAAAGTGCATATCACTGAAAAAATTTGCATCAACACTGAGAAGTCATTAATCTACATGGAGCAAAAGGTGCAGAGACCGCCTCCTAACTGTCCTCCAATCGAATGTCCTGTCCAAGTTACAAATCTAATTTGAAGTCAATGGTATATGTGGGCAGTCAATGATCTTTTATTCGCCTCTTGTTTTGTTTGTTGCTCAGGAAAACAGCCTATGTTTGTGGAGGCAACAGTCGCACATTGGCGGCATTGGTCACTGAGCCTGAATGTGTTGTGAGGCAGAGACTGGATAGTGCTGGATACAATAGCTGTTATTTTCTTATATTGTAGGAAAAATGCTCTCATTGTGAGGATACCACTTGATGGTGGAAAGAACAGCAGCCTTACAATTACTCTATACCAAACCTAAACTATAAATTCTGAAAGGGGCTTGCTTAATCATTAAGGATAGAAATCTGAGATATTGACGTTGAGGCTGTTCCATCAAAGTGTTTTAAAGAGGCTTATTTTATCCTAGCAGAGGAAAGTGTGGTGTAAGTCACCTGTAAATCTCGTAGCAAGAGTTAAAGAATCTCGCGATATTCACGAGACTTCCCAGCGAGATTAACTTGATTGTCAAGAGACAGGTCTGAGGGCATCACAGGGTGTCAGGTTATATTGGGTTGATGGTGTGGCACTCACTTTTGAGTTACCTTTCTCCAAACTTTGGTAAAATTTAGATAACCACGGAAAAAATTTTAGTATCCATGGAACATACCCACCTAACAGCCCTTCAATCTAAACGTCATGTCTGCATGAGAAGGTTTGCGTGAGGACGATGACATAGATTAACAGACAATTTTTTTTAGAAACTGTCCTTGGATTTCATCTATGGTCAGGCAACCTGCTTGTAAGTAATGAAAGCTGCTGTCAAACATGAACTGCGTTGTTATTTGGAGGCCGAGTCTGCTTGACGAAGCTACTTTAGAGTCTTGTAAACTATAAGTGCCATTTTGCTGCAGTATAGCAAAAATGCTGAGTCATTGTGAGTATCACTCTTAACGGTTTCATGTAGGACTCCCGCACTATTATTTTTTGCAGAACTTTGTCTATTACTGTCGATGGAGATTTCCTTAAAGGCCAATGACTCGATGCTGAATATTGAAGATAAGAGTTTATGAGTTTTGAAAACACTTGTTTGAAAATAGGGGAAGAGAAATAAGGTGAAAATCATCTGAAAATCACTTAGAAAACACTAGGGAATCACACAGAGATCAAGTAAACACCTGGTTTAATTCACAGGGGGATCTAGGAATACCCTGCACTAATCTGGTATCTACCAAGTGACCAGTCATGTTGCTGTGGCCGTCGGTTTTCACTTTACTTCCTAGAATGAACCAGGCTTCAGAGCATGAATTGGACTGAAAATGAGTTTACGTTATATGAGATTGGTGTGGTGTTGTTATTTCAAACATCAACCCAATTAACCCAAGTTCCAGCAGAAGACTGCCTTGTAGGTCATGAACTTGCAACACCTTTTCCTTTCCTACCAAGAATGTCGTGTGACTGTTTGCTAAGTACCCTGTCTAAAGATTCGTTATGTAAAGTTAGGCTAAATTCTGTGGGGCAAAGTCTCCACTCTACTTTCTAGAAGTAGGAACAATACTTGGTTTATCATTCCGAGCTCCCCAGTCGAGTGTTTTAAAGTATAGTCCAGGCTTTGGTCAGGTTTCCTAGTACCCACACTACCTCCGCTTACCATAAGAAAGGCTTGGTCCTGAAAGATATGGACAACTTTCAATAATTCTTTAAAAGGAAAACTGGTGATGTAGGACCAGGTTGTGCTAAATGTACTGTTATGAAGACACAGGGTTAGTGCCATCCACCCAAATTCTATCATAAATGCTTTCAAGGGGTGAATGAAGTTTTCCATTCTTCACCCTCCTAGGTGATGACAGCTTGGTTCTGTCAGCCAAGGTGTCCACAGGTTTTCAGTTAACAAGGGCCAGGCTGGATGTTTATCAGCCGTGTTCTTGAGACTGGACATTGTTCCCCATGGGATGATCTGACGTTGCCAGCCTGGACTTCAACTATGTCCTTTTAGAAGGTCCAGGCTTGGTTAAGATTTCTACAGTCTCCATTTTATTTATTTATTTATTTTCAATGGAAGATTTTTATTTGAGAAAAGACTTCAGGCAACATTTGTTCACAGAGTACAGATTTGGAACTCTGGGCTAATTTCTCAAATCTACTTTCTGAAAATATAGGTAGGGATTGTTACTGCAACAAAAAACTGCACCTGGATCCCAATAGGAAATGTAGGCAGGAGGCAATGTGCTAGGTGTCGTGATAAGACTCAAATTACATGAGGACAGACTTATCCTATGGGTTAAGATATCACATCTACTAGTTTTCAGAGAACATAGGCTTAGTTCCTTGGTTCCCAGTCTCCTTTCTACTTTTTGTGGGGGAAAAGAGAGGCCTTGTGCCTTGGGCCCATGTCACCAATCCACATCCTCACAAGGGAAAACGATGTAGTACTTTTTTTGAAGTGACAAGTGCATATATTTGAGAAAATTCAAATCAACAATGAGAAAGCATTAGAATGCATGGAATGCAAAGATGCCAAGACAATTTTGTATTGACCTCCAATCCAATGTCATATCTACCTTACAAATTTGATGTGAGGTCAACATTATATACAGGCAGTCAATGATCTTTAATTCGCCTCTCCTTTTGTCTGTTTGTCAGGAAAACTGCCTATGTCAGTTCAGGTAGAATTTGCACATTGGCTGAGTTCATAATTGAGGCTGAGTGTGATGTGAGGCAGAGAATGGATAGCGGTTGAAACAATAGCTGCTATATTGCTTTATTGTAGGAAAAATGCTGAATAATTGTGAAGATATCTCTTCATTGCAAAAAGAACGAATGCTTAAGAATTTCTCTGTGTCAAACCAGAGACTTAAAATCTGCAAGAAACTGGCTTAACCACTATGGAAAAATAGCTGAGATACTGACATTGAGGCAGTTTCTTCAACATGTTTTGAAAAGGTTTGTATTATACTAGTGGAGGTAATGAGGTGGAAGTCACCTGGAAATCTCGTACCAAGAATTAGGGAATCTAGCCATACTCGAGAGGCTTTCCCATGGGATTCACATGACTAAGAAGGGACTGGCCTGAAGGAAGCACACGAAAATCATGTGAACTTGGGGTGATGATGTGGTGCTCACTTTTGTGTTATCTTTCTGCATTCCTCGGTAAAATTCACATAAGCACTGAGAAAATAAGATTACCTGTGTAACAGAGCCACCCAACAGCCCTTCAGTCGAAAGGTCATGTCTGCATGAGAAGACTTGCTTTAGGATGGCAGCATAGGCTAACACACACTTGTCATTAGGTAACTGTCCTGAGGTTTCATGTCTGCTCAGGCAACCTGCTTGTATACAATGAGAGCAAAGTTCGCATATTAACCGCGTTTAAATTTAGAGGCTGAGTCTAAATAATGAAGCTACCTTGGAGCAGTAGAACTCATCTTGCCATTATGCTGTATTGTAGCAGAAATGCTGAGTCATTGTGAGCATAACCCTTAACGTTCTGGTGGGAGATCATCGCTATTCTTGAAGGTGAAACTTAGGCTACTACTGTTGAGAGGAAATTGCATATGATTCAATGCAGAATATTGAAAATAAGAGTTTATGACATGAGTTTTAAAAGAATTGTTTGAAAAAAAAGAAGAGAAATAAGGTGGAATTCAACTGAAAATCACTTAGAAATCACTAGGGAATCATGCGCAGATCAAGTAAACAACTGGTGGAATTCACATTGGGATCAAGGATTACCCGCACTAATCAAATATCTACCAAGTGACCAGTCTTATTGCTGTGGCCGGAGAGTTTTACTTTACTTCCCAGAATGAACCAGGCTTCATAGAATGAATCGTACTGCAAACGACTTTACCTTATATATGACAATGGCGTGGTATTGTGTTTTCAAACATCCACACAACTTACCGTAGTTTGGGCAGAGGTTATTTCCTGGCCACGTATTTCAATTGACATTTTTCCAACCAGGAAGATCTTGTGACCGTGTGTCACGTCCTTTATCTAAAGATTTGTACAGTAAAGTTAGGCTAGATTCTGTATGCCAAGGTCTCCAACCTATGTTCTGGAAATAAAAGCAAAGCTTGGCCGTGCTTCCAGTCTCTCCAATCAAGTAACTTACAAAACAGTTCAGGTTTTCATCCAGGTTTCCTAATGCCAAAACTATATTCTATTAACAGGGAAAGGGCTTGATGTTGTAAGGTATGGTCACCTTTCAATAATTGTATCAAAGGAAAATTGGTAACATGGTACTAGTTTGTGCAGACTGTACTGTTATGATGACACAGGTTGGTGTCTTCGACCCAATTTCTATCGTAAATACTTTCAAGGGAGGACAGTGTTGGATCCATGCACTATGTCCTCCTTTTTTCCTCCTTAGAGAAGATTACAATTTAATTCTGTAGGCCACGTTGTCCACGATAGTTTCAGGTAGCAAGGTCCAGGCTGCATGTTTGTGGAACTAGGTCTTCAGACTGGATATTGTTACTGATTGGATAATCTTGCCATTGTGACCCTGAGTTTAGCTGCTTTTTTTTTAGGTGGTCAAGGCTTGCTTCAGATTTCCACAGTCTCTATTTTATATTTACTTCCATAAATATGGCTTTTGATTTGAGCCAGGGCTCCAGGCAACATTTGTTCAGAGGAAATAGGCTTGGAACTAGAGTTTTCGCCACCATTTCCATCTATGTCAGAGAAAGTCAGAAGAAATACTGTGGGATAATACCTCAGATCAACTTCCTTGAAGTAAGAGAAGGGATTGGAACTGCAAAACTGAGGTCAGCATCCTGGTTCCTAATAGGAAATAGAGGCCAGAGACAAGGTTTTAGGTTTCTAGATAAGACTCAAATGACATGAGGATAGGCTTACTATTTGGATTAGATGTTCCTATTTACTACTTGTCAGAGTGGACCGGCTTAGTGCTTTGTGTCCCAGTCTCATTTAAACTTTCTATTAGGCAAAGACAGGCCCTGTGCCTTGGGCCCTTGACACCAATCCGTATCCTCACACTGGAGGATGATGTAGTGCTCCATTTGTAGTGAAAAGTACATATCACTGAGAAAATTCACATCAACAATGAGAAGTCATTATTCTACCTGGAGCAGAAGGTGGCCCAAGACCACCTCCCAACTATGCTCTAATCAAATGTCGTGTCCATATTACAACTCTAATTTGAAGTCAACGGTATATGCAGGTAGTCAATGATCTTTACTTCGCCTCTAGTTTTGTCTGTTTGTCAGAAAACTGCCCTGTGTTCATGGAGGCAACTGTCCCACAATGGCAGCGTTAATCATAGAGCTTGAGTGTGCTGTGAGGCAGAGACTGGATAATAGTGTAAAAAATAGCCTCCAATTTTCTGTATTGTAGGAAAAATGCTGAGTCATTGTGAGGTTACCACTTGATGGCGGAAAGAATGGCTGCCTCAGAATTTCTCTATACCACACCTCAGTCTACAAATTCTGAGAGGGACTGGCTTAACTATCAAGGAAATAAATCTGAGATATTGACATTTAGCCTGTTCCATCAATGTGTTCTGTAGGAGATGATTGTAGCCTATCAGAAAAAAGTAAGGTGGAAGTCATCTTGAAGTCTCATAACAAGAATTAAGGAATCTGGCGATACAAGGCCCCTATGGGATTCATGTGACCATCGAGAGAGACCTGAGAGCATCACAGGAAGTCACGTGATATTGGATTGATGGTGTGGCACTCACTTTTAAGTTACCTTTCTCAATTCCTTGGTAAAATTTGGATAACCACTGAGAAAATTATAGTGCCTGTGGAACATAGCCACTTAATGGTCCACAATCAAAAGTTCATGTCTGCATGAGGAGGTTCGCTTGAGGACAGCGGCATAGGTTAACAGACAATTGTTGTTAGATAACCAGTCTTAGGTTTCATCTGTGGTCAAACAACCTGCTTGAAGGCAGTGGAAGCTGCTGTCGAACATAAACTGCATTGATTTGGAGGCTGAGTCTGCTTGACCAAGCTACTTTAGAGCAGTGTGTACTGTAAGCAGCATTATGTTGTATTAGAGCAAAAATGCTGCATCATCGTAAGTATAACTTTAAACGGCTTCATGTCAGACTCCTGAATTATCTTTTATATCTTAGAACTTTGGCCACAACTGTCAACCGAGAATTGCCTAAAGGCCAATGACTCAATGTTCAGTATTGAAAACAAGAGTTTATGAGATGAGTTTTTAAAACACTTGTTTGAAAATACAGGAAGAGAAATAAGGTGGAAATCACCTGAAAATTACTTAGAAATTACTAGGGAATCACGCAGAGATCAAGTAAACACCTGGTGGAATTCACTTGGGGGTTAAAGTATATCCCACACTAACCTGGTGTCTACCAAGTGACCAGTCTTGTTGTTGTGGCTGTAGGTTTCATTTTACTTTTATAATGAACCAGACTTCAGAGCATGAATTGTATTGCAATCGAGTTTACCTTATATATGAGATTGGTGTAATGTTGTTTCAAACGTCAACCCAACTTACCCCTGTTCCAGCAGAGGACTGACTCCTAGACCATGGACTTCCAATGACTTTTCTATTCCTACCAGGAATGTCTTGTGACTGTTTTCCAAGTCCTCTACCTAAACACTCATTACGTAAAGTAGGGTTAGATTCCGTGGGCCACGGTCTCTACTCTACTTTCCATAAATAGGAGCCATACTTGGTTGTGATTCCAAGCTCCCCAGTCCAGTTTTTTAAAGAATAGTCCAGGCTTTGGCCAGGTTTCTTAGTGCCCTCACTACCTACTCTTACCAGAAGAAAGGCTTGGTGCTGCAAGCTATGGTCACCTTTCAATAATAGTCTTAAAGGAAAATTGGTGATGCAGGACCAGTTTGTGCTGAATGTACTGTTATAATGACACAGGGATGGTGCAATAGGCCCAATTTCTTTCAAGGGAGTACAGTCTAGGAGGCATGCATCAAGTCCTCCATTCTTCCTCCTCCTAGGAGATGACAGCTTGTATCTATAGGCCACTGAGTCCACAAGACTTTCAGGTTACAAGGGCCAGGATGGATGTTTGTGGGCCTAGGAATTGAGACTGGACATTGTTACCATTTGCATTGTCTTGACGTTGTTGGCTTGGGTTTTAGCTATGTCCTTTTAGGATGACCCGGCTTGGTTCAGATTTCCGCAGTCTCTGTTTTATTTTTTCTTCCCAGGAAGATTTTGCTTTGAGAAGAAGACTTCAGGCAACATTTGTTCACAGATAACAGGCTTGGAGATGTGGGATTACGCCCCCCTTTCAAGTCTATGTCATAGAAATTAGGTAATACGAAAGGTTCTTGTGTAATTTCTTTAATCTACTTTCTGGAAATAGAGATATGGGTTGTAAAGGCAACCACGGAAAGCACCCTGGATCTCAATAGGAAATGCATGCAAGAGACAAGGTCCAAGGTTTCAAAATAAGATTCAAATTACATGAGAACAGACAGACCCTGTGGTATAAGTTATCCTATCTACGAGTTTTCAGAGATAGGCTTATTGCCCTGTTTCCCAATCTTCCTTCTACTTTTTGTATATCACCAATCCACATCCAAAACAAGGAAGAAATGTTGTACTTTCTATGCAGTCAGGAGTGCATATCACTGAGAAAATGCACATCATCACTGAGAATTCATTAATATGTATGGAACAGAAAGTGAACGAGATAGACTTCATACCCACCTCCAATTGAATGTCATGTCCACATTCCAAATCTTATGTGATGTCAACGTTATATGCGGACCATCAATGATCATTAATTCACTTTTGTCTGTTTGTCAGGAAAACTGCCTATGTCAGTGGAGTCAGAAGTCGCACATCATCTGCATTCATAATTGAGCCTGAGTGTGCTGTGAGGAAACGAATGGATAGAGGTTGAAACTATAGCTGCCGTATTGCTTTAATGCAGGAAAAAAGCTGAGTCATAGTGAGGTTACACCTTCATTGCAAAAAACAAAGAAAAACAAAAACAAAAAAACGGTGCTGCTGAAGAATTTCTCTATGTCAAACCATAGACTAAAAATCTGCGAGAGACTGGCTAAAGCAATATGGAAAAAATGCTAAGAAACTGACATTGAGGCAGTTTCTTCAACATGTTCTTAAAAGGCTTGTATTACCCTAACAGAGGTAATGAGGTGGAAGTAGCCTGGAAATCTCGTAGCAAGAATTAGGAGATCTTGCTATACTAAAGAGGCTTTCCCGCGAAATTCACGTCACCAGGAAGAGACTGGCCTGAGGGCAAATCTTGAAAAACACTTTTGTCTGACTCTTCTACATTCCTTAGTAAGATTCATATCAGCACTGGGAAAATAAGATTACCTGTCTAACATAGCCACCTCACAGCCCTTTAATCGAAAGATCATGTCTGCATGAGAAGACTTGCTTGAGAACAGTGGCATAGACTTACACACACTTGTCATTAGGTAAGTGCCCTGAGGTTTCATCTCTGGTCAGGCATCTTGCTTGTATACAACGGGAGAAGCGGTCACACATTAACCACGTTGAAATTTAAAGATTGACTCTGAATGATGAAGCTACCTTACAGCGGTGGAAACTCTAACTGCCATTATGCTTTATTGTAGCAGAAATGCTGAGTCACTGTGAACAGAATCCTTAACGTTTCTGGTGGGAGATCCACGCTGTTCTTGAAGGTGAACTTTAAGCTACTAATGTCGAGAAGAAATTGCTTAAATGCCAAAGACTCAATGTTGAAATATTGAAAATAATTGTTTATGAGATGTGTTTGAAACACTCGTTTGAGCATAGGGGAAGAGGAATTAGGTGGTAGTCACCTGAAAATCACGTAGTAATCACCAGGGAATGACACCGAATTCAAGCAAATACCTGCGGGGATTCACGGGAGAATCAATAAAGACCCTACAAAATCGGGTGTCTACCAGGTGACGAGTCTTGCTGCTGTGGCTGTAGGTTTTTACCTTACCTCTTACAATGAATCAGGCTTCAGTTTGTGAAATGTTTTGCACTTGAGTGTACCCAGTAAATGAAATCGGAGTGATGTTGTGTATTCAAAGTCCACACAACTTACCGTAGTTCTGGCACAGGACTGGGTCCTGGGCATGGACTACCAGTGAAATTTTTTCTTACCAAGAAGGTCTTGTGACCATGTGCCACATCTCCTACCTAAAAATTCATTAAGTAAAGTTAGGATAGATTGTGTGCCAAGGTCTCCACTCTACATTTTGGAAATAAAATCAATGCTTGGCTGTGCTTCCAGGCTCTCCAATCGAGTAACTTACAAAACAGATAAGGCTTTGATTCAGGTTTTTAGTGCCTAAACTATGTTCTATTATCAGGGGAAAGGCTTGTTGTTATAAACTATGGTCACCTTTCAATTATTGTATAAAAAGAAAATTAGTAATGTGGAACCAGTTTTTGCTGAATGTACTGTTATGATGACACAAGTTGCTGTCTTCTGCCCAATTTCTATCATAAATAGTCTTGGAGCCATGCACAGAGTATTCCATTCTTCCTCCTTCTAGGAGATGACAGCTTGATTCTCTTAGGCAAGGTGTCCACAATAGTTTCAGGTAGCAGGGGCCAGGCTGGATGTTTGGGGGCCTAGGTCTTCAGACTGGATATTGTTCCGAATTAGATGATTTGTTGTTGAGTCCCTGAGATTAACTGCTTCTTTTTAGGTGGTCCACACTAGGTTCAGTTTTCCACAGTCTCCGTTTTATTTTTTCTTCTATAAAGAAGGCTTTTGCTTTGAGCCAGGGCTCCAGGCACCATTCATTCACAGAAAAAAGGCTTGGAACTTGAGATTACGCCACCACTTCACTTTATGTTGGAGAAAGTTGGAAGAAATACTGTAGGCTAATTTCTCATCTCTACTTTCTGGAAATAGGAGTAGGGATTGGAACTGCTAAACCAAGGTCAGTACCCTAGTTCCTAAGAGGAAATAGAAGCCGGAGACGAGGTCCTAGGTTTCTAGATAAGACAAAAATTGCATGAAGACAGGCTTTACCTTTCAATTAAGTTCTTCTATCCACTCATTTTCAGAGAGGACAGGCTTAGTGCTTTGGGTCCTGGTCTTACTTCTACTTTTTCTTAGTAAAAGACAGACCTTGTGGCTTTGGCCAGTGTCACCAATCCATGTCCTCAAAGGTAGCATGATGTAGTGCTCCCTTCATAGTGACAAGTGCATATCACTGAGAAAATTCACATCGACACTGAGAAGTCATTAGTCTACTTGGAGCAGAAGTTGTCAGAGACAGCCTCCTAACTATCATCCAATTGAATGCCATGTTCACATTACAAATCTAGTTTGAAGTCAATGGTATATGCGGGCAGTCAATGATCTTTAGTTCACCTCTAGTTTTGTCTGTTTGTCAGGAAAACTGTCTTCTGTTCGTGGAGGCAACAGTCGCACACTGGCGAAGTTGATCATTGAGCCAGAGTGTGTTGTGAGGCAGCGACTGGATAGTGGTGGAAACTATAGCTGCCATTTTTCTGTATTGTAGGAAAAATACTGAGTCATTGTGAGGATACCATTGATGGCAGAGAGACCGCTACCTCAGAATTTCTCTATATAAAAAGACTACGAATTCTGAGAGAGACAGTCTTATCCATCAAGGAAAGAAATCTGAGATATTGACATTGAGGCTGTTCCATCAAAGTGTTCTGAAAAGGGTTATTCTAGCCTACCAGAGGAAAGTGAGGTGGAAATCACCTGACAACCTGTCCTAAGAATTAGGGAATCTCACGATACTCATGAGGCTTTCCCATGAGATTCACGTGACCAGGAAGTGACTGACCTGATAGCAACACATGAAAATTACATGAAATTGGAGTGATGGTTGGGTGCTCACTTTTCTGTTACCCTTCTACATTCTTTGGTAAATTTCATAAAAGAACTGAGAAAATAAGATTACCTGTGTAACATTGCCACCTTACATTCCTTCAATTGAAAGGTTATGTCTGCATGAGAAGATGTGCTTAAGGACAGCGGCATAGGCTAACACATACTTGTCATTCAGTAACTGCCTTGAGTTTTATCTCTGGTCAGGAACTTGCTTGTATACAATGTGAGCAGCGGTCACACATTTATCCGCATTGAAATTTAGAAGCTGAGTCTGAATGACGAGGCTACCTTAAAGCGTTCGAAACTCGAAGTGCCATTATGCTGTATTGTAGCAGAAATGCTGAGTCATTGTGATCAGAACCCTTAACTGTTCTGGTGGGTGATCCACACTATTCTGGAAGGTGAACCTTAGGCTACTACTGTAGAGAAGTAATTGCTTAAAGTCCGCTGACTCAATGCTGAAATATTTAAAAATAAGAGGTTATGATACATGTTTTGAAAACATTTTTTTTTCAGGTAAATGGAAGAGGAATAAGGTGGAAGTCACTTGAATATCACGTAGTCATCACCAGGGAATTACATGGAGGTCAAGTGAATATCTGGCAAGATTCACGTGGAGATCAAGGAAGAACTTGCAGGAAACTGGTGTCCATAAGGTGACTAGTCTCATTGGCTGTAGGGTTTCACCTTACCTCTTAAAATGAATCATGCTTCAGTGTGTGAAATATTTGGCGCTTGAGTGTACCCTGTAAATGAGACCAGCATGGTATTGTGTATTGAAACATCCACATAACTTATTCTAATTCCAGCAGGAGACTGGGGCCTGGGCCGTGGATTTCCATGGACATTTTTTCTACCAAGAAGGTCTTGTGACCGTGTGCCAAGTTCTCTAAAAATCCGTTAAGTAAAGTTAGGCTGGATTCTGTGTGCCAAGGTCTCCACTCTACTTCCTGGAAATTAAGGCAATGCTTGGCCGAGCATCCAGGGTCTCGAATCAAGTAACTTACAAAACAGTTCAGACTTCGATTCAGGTTTCTTAGTGCCCAAACTATGTTCTATTATGAGGGGAAAGGCTTGGTGGTTTAAGCTATGATCACCTTTAAATAATCATATCAAAGCTAAAATTGGGGACGTGGAACCAGTTTGTGCTGAATGTACTATTGTGATGACACAGATTGGTGTCTTTGGTCCAATATTACGGTATATACTTTAAATTATGGACATTCGTGGTTCCATGCACCAAGTCCTCCATTATTCCTTCTTCTACGAGATGACTACTTGATTCTGTAGGCCAAAGTATCCACAAAAGTTTCAGGTAGCCGGTGCCATGCTGGATGTTTGTGGGCCTAGGTCTTCAGACAGGATATTGTTACCAATTAGAGGATCTTGATGTTGTGGCCCAGAGTTAAACTATTTTCTTTAAGGTGGTCCAGACTTGGTTCTGATTTCCATAGACTTTGTTTTGTTTTTTCTTCTGTAAAGAAACTTTTCTTTTGAGCCAGGGCCCAGGCAACATTTGTTCACAAAAAAAAAAAAAAAAAAGGCTTGGAACTTGGGCTTACACCACCATTTCAGTCTATGTTGGAGAAAGTTGAAAGAAATGCTGTGGGCTAATTTCTCAGATATACTTTCTGGAAATAGGAGTAGGGATTAGAACTGCAAAACCAAGGTCAACACTAGTTCCTAATAGGAAATAGAAGCCAGAGAAAAGGTTCTAGGTTTCTGGATAAGACTCAAATTACTTGAGGGTAGACATACCTTTTAGATCAGTTCTTTTTATCTACTCATTTTCAGAGAGGATAGGCTTACAACTTTAAGTCCCAGTCTCCCTTCAACTTTTTGTTAGGAAAGTACAGGCATTGTGCCTTGGGCCCGTGTCACCAATCCATATTCTCATAAGGATGATGATGTAGTGCTCCCCTTGTAGTGAAAAGTACATATCACTGAAAAAATTTGCATCAACACTAGGAAGTCATTAGTCTACGTGGAGCAGAAGGTGCCCGAGACATCCTTCTGTTTCCTAATCTAATGTCGTGTCCACATTACAAATTTAATTTGTAGTCTATGGTATATGCAAGCAGTCAATGATCTTTTATTGGCCTCTAGTTTTGTCTGTTTGTTAGGAAAACAACCTTATGTTCATGGAGGCAACAGTTACACACTGGCGGTGTCGATTATTGAGCCTGATGGTGCTGTCAGGCAGCAACTGGATAGTGGTGGATACAAAAGCTGCTATTTTCTTGTGTTGTAGGAAAAATGCCGTCATTGTGAGAATAACACTTGATGGTGGAAGAATGGCATCCTCACAGTTATTCTATACCAAACCTAAGACTACAAATTCTGAGAGGGTCTGATTTAACCACTAAGGATAGAATACTGAGATATTGATTTTGAGGCTATTTAATCAAAGTGTTTTGAAGAGGGTTATTTTAGCCTAGCAGAGGAAAGTGAGATGGAAGTAATCTGTAAATCTCATAACAAGAATTTGGGAATCCTCCAATACTCAGGAGACTTCTCTACGGGATTCACTTGAGTGCCAAGTGACAGGACTGAGGGCATCACAGGGTGTCACGTGATATTGAGTTCATGGTGTGTTGCTCACTTTTGAATTATCCTTCTCCAAACCTTGATAAAATTTAGATAACCACTGAGAAAATGATAGTGTCTGTGTAACATAATCCTCTAAAGGACCTTCTATCGAAATGTCATGTCTACATGAGAAGGTTCGCAGAGGACGTCACCATAGGTTAACAGAAAATTGCTGCTAGATAACTGGCCTTAGGTTTCATCTGTACTCAGGCAATCTGCTTGAACGCAATGGAAGCTGCTATCGAACATGAACTGCGTTGATATTTGGAGGCTGCGTCTGCTTGATTAAACTACTTTTGAGCTTTTTAATTGTAAGCCCCATTTTGCTGTATTAGAGCAAAAATTCTGAGTCATTGTGAGTATCACATTTAACTGTTTCTGTGGGACTCCCACACTATTATTTGTTGCGGAACTTTGGCCACTGCTGTCAACAGAGATTTCCTTAAAGGCCAATGACTCGATGCTGAATATTAAAGATAAGAGTTTATAAGACAAGTATTGAAAACACTTGTTTGAGGAGGAAGCTGTCTTCGTTTCTCATAGAAAATGACTTCTCATTGTTGATGTGAATTTTCTCATTGCAATGCACTTGTCACTTCAAGGTGGAAATCACCTGAAAATCACTTAGAAACCACTAGGGAATCACATGGAGATCAAGAAAAAACCTGGTTTAATTCACATGGGGATCAGGGAATACTCAGCACTAATCTGGTATCTACCAATTGACCAGTCTTGTTGCTGTGGCTGTCAGTTTTCACTTTATTTCCTAGAATGAACCAGGCTTCAGAGCATGAATCATATTGAAAACGAGTTTACCTTATATATGAGATTGACATGGTGTTGTCTTTTTCAATGTTCACCCAAGTTATCCCAGTTCCAACAGAGGACTGCCTCCTAGGAAATAGACTTCCAATGCCATTTATTATCCTATCTAAAGATTCGTTATGTAAAGTTAGGCTAGATTCTGTGGGGCAAGGTCTCCACTCAACTTCCTAGAAATAGGGCAATAGTTGGTTTATGATTCCAAGATCCCCAATCTAGTGTTTTAAATAATTGTCCAGGCTTTGGCCAGTTTTCTTAGTGCTCACGCTATGTTCGCTTACCAGAAGAAAGGCTTGGTCCTGCAAGATATGGTCAACTTTCAATAATTGTCTAAAAGGAAAGTTGGTGACGTTGTACCAGGATTTTCGAATGTACTGTTTGGATGACACAGGGACATGTCATCGGCCCAATTTCTATTGTAAATTCTCTCAAGGGTGTACATTCTTGCAGGTGTGCACAGAGACTTCCATTCTTCCTCCTCATAGGAAATGACAGCTTGTTTCTATTGGACAAGATGTCCACAAGATTTTCAGGTAAAAAGGCCAGGCTGGATATTTGTCGGCTGAGTTCTTGAGACTGGACATTGTTCCCAATTGGATGATCTTGACATTGTTGACCTGGGCTTCAACTATGTCCAGGCTTGGTTAAAATTTCCACAGTTTCGGTTTTATTTTATTTTTCTAAAGAAGGCTTTTGCTTTGAGATAAGACTTCAGGCAACATTTGTTCACAGAGTACAGATTTGGAACTCTGGGCTAATTCCTCAAATCTACTTTCTGAAAATACAGGTAGGGATTGTTACTGCAACCAAAAATAGCACTCTAGGTCCAACAGGAAATGCAAGCAGGAGAAAAATTTCTAAGTGTCAAGATAAGACTCAAATTACATGAGGACAGACTAGCCCTGTGGATTAAGTTATCCTATCTAATAGTTTTCAGAGAGGATAAGCTTAGTGCCTTTTCCCCTGTCTCCCTTCAACTTTTATGAGAAAAGAGAGGCCTTGTGACTTGGGCCCATGTCGCCAATCTACATCCTCACAAGGGAAAATGATGTAGTGATTTTTTTTAAGTACAAGTGCATATAATTGAGAAAATTCATGTCAACAGTGAGAAATCATTAGTATGCATGGAACGCGATGTGGCCAAGAAAACTTTGTACTGACCTCCAATCAAATGTCATGTCTACATTACAAAACTGATGTGAGGTTAACGGTATATGCGAACAGTCAATGATCTTTCATTTGCTTCTACTTTTGTCGGTCAGGAAAACTGCCTATGTCAGTAGAAGCAGAAGTCGCATATTGGCTGCGCTCATAATTGAGCCTGAGTGTACTGTGAGACAGCAAATGGATGACAGTTGAAACCATAGGTGCTATTTGCTTTATTGTAGGAAAAATGCTGAATCATTGTGAAGATACCTCTTCATTACAAAAGAATGGCTGCTTAAGAATTTCTCTGTATCAAACTAGAAAAAATCTGCAAGAAACTGGCTTAACTAATATGGAAAAATAGCTGAGATACTGATATTGAGGCAGTTTCTTAAACGTGTTCTAAAAAGGCTTATATTAGCCTAGCAGAGGTAATGAGGTGAATGTTGCCTGGAAATCTCGTACCTAGGATTAGGAAATCTTTCTATACTCATGAGGCTTTCCTTCCTAATTCTCATGACCAGGAAGAGACTGGCCTGAGGGCAACACACAAATATCACGTGAAATTGAGGTGATTGTGTGGTGCTCACTTTTGTGTCATCCTTCTACATTCCTTGTTAAAATTCACATAAGCACTGAGAAAATAAGATTATCTGTATAACAGAGCCACATAACAGCCCTTCGACTGAAAGGTCATGTCTGAATGAGAAGACTTGCTCGATGATGGTGGCATAGGCTAACACACACTTGTCGTTAGGTAACTGTCCTGAGGTTTCATCTCTGTTCAGGCAACCTAATGTATATAATGGTAGCAAAGGACGGATATTAACCGTGTTTAAATTTAGAGGCTGAGTCTGAATGATGAAGTTTTGTAACAGAAATGCTGAGTCATGGTGAGCATAACCCTTAACAGTTCTGGTGGGAGATTCTCGCTATTCTTGAAGGTGAACCTTAGGCTACTACTGTCAAGAGGAAATTGCCTAAAAGCCAATGATTCAATGCAGAATATTGAAAATACGTGTTTATGAGATGAATTTAAAAAAATGTTTGTAAATAAAAGAAGAGGAATATGGTGGAATTCAACTGAAAATCACTTAGAATTCATTAGGGAATCACACGGAGATAAAGTAAACAACTGGTGGAATTCACATTGGGATCAAGGATTACTCCACACTAATCGGATATCTACCAAGTGACCAGTCTTATTGCTGTGGCCAGTGTTTAAACTTTATTTCATAAAATGAACCAGGCTTCATAGCATGAATCATATTGCAAACAGTTGACCTTATATAAGAGATTGGTGTGCTGTTGTGTTTTCAAACGTTGACCCAACTTACTCCTGTTCCAGCATAGGACTGCCTCCTAGTCCATGGACTTTCAACGACTTTTCTTTTCCTACCAGGTCTTCTACCTAAAGATTCGTTATGTAAAGTTAGGCTAGATTCTGAGGGCCAAGGTGTCCACTCTAGGTCCTAGAATTAGAAGCAATACATGGTTGTGATTCCAAGCTCCCCAATCAAGTTTTTTAAAGTTTGGTCCAGGCTTTGGCCAGGTTTCTTAGTACCCACACTTCCTTCTCTTACCCAAATCAAAGCTTGGTGATGCAAGGTATGGTCGCCTTTCAATAAATGTCAAAAAAAAATTGGTGAAATGGGACCAGGTTGTGCTGAATATAGTGTTATAATGACACAGAGTTGGTGCCATTGGCCAAATTTCCATCATAAATGCCTTTAAAAGTGTACAGTCTTGGAGGTGTGCACTCTGTCCTCCATTCGTCCTCCTGTAGAAGATGACAGCTTGGTTCTATAGGCCAAAGTGTCCACAACAGTTTTAAGTAACAAGGGTCAGGCTGGATGTTTGTGGGCCTAGGTCTTGAGACTGGACAATGTTACCAATTGGATGGTCTTGACGTTGTGGGCCTGGGCTTTAACTATGTCCTTTTAGGAGGTCCAAGCTTGGTTAAGATTTCCATAGTCTCCTTTATTTTTTCTTCCCTAAAGAAGGCTTTTGCTTTGAGACAAGTCCTTCAGGCAACATTCACAAAGAAGATACTTAAACTGTGGGCTTACGCCACCCTTTCAGTCTCTGTCAGAAAAGTCTGAGGAAATGTTCTTGGCTATTTTCACAAATCTATTTTCTTGAAATAGAGGTGGAAATTGTAACTGCAACCAAGGACAGCACACTGGATGTCAATAGGAGATGCAGGCAGGAGACAAGATCCTAGGCTTTGAGATAAGACTCAAATTACATGAGGACAGACTTGCCCTCTGGTTTAAGTTATCCTATCTCTAGTGTTAAGAGCGGATAAGCTTAGTGCCTTAGTTTCCAGAATCCCCTTTACTTTTTGTAAGGAAAAGACAGGCTTTGTGCCTTGGGCCCATTCACAATCCACATCTTCAAAAGAGAAGATGATGTAGGGCTTTATTTGAAGGGACAAGTGCATATAACTGAGGAAATTCACATCAACACTGAGATATCATTAGTATGCGTGGAACCAAAGGTGGCTGAGGCAGACTTCATTCTGACTACAAATCGAATGTCATGTCCACATTACAAATCTAATGTGAGGTCAGCTGTATATGTGGGCAGTCAATGACTTTTAATTCACCTCTACTTTTGTCTGTTTGTCTGAAAAACTGCCTATGTCAGTGGAGGTAGAAGTCGCACATTGCCTGCGATCACAATTGAGCCTGAGTGTGCTGTGAGGCAGCAAATAGATAGCGGCTGAAACCATAGTTGCCATATTGCTGTATTGTAGGAAAAATGCTGAGTCCTTGTAAGAATACTTCGTCATTGCAAATAGAATGGCTGCTTAAGAATTTCTCTATATCAAACCACAGACTAAAAATCTGTGAGAGACTGGCTTAACAGATATGGAAAAAAATGCTGAGATACTGAATCAAGGCAGTTTCTCAACATGTTCTGAAAAGGGTTGTTTTAGTCTACTAAAGTTAATGAGCTGGGTATCACCTGGAAATCTCATACCAAGAAATTGGAAATCTCGCGTTACTCACAAGATTTTCCCACACAATTCACGTGACCAAGGAAGAGCCTGGCCTAAGGGCAACACTATGATCTATTACCAGGGAAAATTCTTGGTGCTGTAAGGTTTGGTCAGCTTTCAATAATTGTATCAAAAAAAAATTTTGAAATGGAATGTACATAACAGTACATTCCATACAAACTGTTATGATGACACAGGTTGGTGTTTTCGGCCCAATATTTATGGTAAATATCTTAAAGGGAGGAGAGCCTTGGAACCATGCACCTAGTCCTCCGTGCTTCCTCCTTCTAGGAGATGACAGCTTGATTCTGTAGGCCAAAGTGTCCACAATTGTATAAAGTAGCAGGGTCTGGCAGGATGTTGGTAGATTGGAAAGCCTCATGAGTATCATGATATCCCTATTCTTAGTACGAGATTTCCAGGTGAATTCCACCTCATTACCTCTGATAGGCTAATACAAGTCTTTTCAGAACAAGTGGAAGAAATTGCCTCAATGACAACATCTCACTTTTTTTTCATATATCTTAAGCCAGTCTCTTGCAGATTTTTAGTCTGTGGTTTGATATAGAGATATTTTTAAGCATTCATTCTTTTAGAAATGAAGAGATATCCTCACAGTGACTCAGCATTTTTCCTACAGTAAAACAATATGGCAGCTATGGTTTCAACTGCTATCCATTTGTTTCCTCACAGCACACTCAGGCTCAAATTTGAACGCAGCCAATGTGCGAATTCTACCTCCACTGACAAAGGCAGTTTTCCTGACAAACAGACAAAAGTAGAGGTGAATTAAAGATCATTGCCCGCATGTACTGCTGAACTCACAGAAGTTTTTTTAATGTGGAAACGACATTCGATTGGAAGTCAGTACAAAGTCTGACTCCACCACCTTCGGTTCTACGTATACAAATGCTTTCTCAGTGTTGATGTGAATTTTCTCAGTTATATGTTCTCATCCCTTCAAAGAAAGCACTACATCGTCTTCCCTTTTGAGGATGTGGATTGGTGACACAGGCCCAAGTCATAAGGCCTATTTTTTCCTAACAAAAAGTAGACGAGAGACTGGGAAATAAGGCACTAAGCCTATCCTTCCTGAACAAATAGTAGATAGAATAACTTAAACCACAAGGTAAGACTATCCTTGGGTAATTTGAGTCTCATCACGAAACCTTGGACTTTGTCTCCTGCCTGCATTTCCTATTGGTATCCAGTGTGCTGTCCTAGTTGCAGTTACATTCCCTAACTCTATTTTCAGAAAGTAGATTTGAAAATTTAGCCCAGAGCATATCTGAAGAGTTACTCTGATAAAGACTAAATGGTGGCATAAGCCCACAATTCCAAAGGTTGCCTGAAGTCGTTGTCTCAAAGTAAAAGCCTTCTTTGTGGAAGAAAAAATAAAACAAAGACTGTGGAAATCTGACCTAAGCATGAACCACATAAAATGACATAGATAAATCCAGGCCCACAGCATCAATATAATCAATTGCTAACAAAATCCAGTCTGCAGAGCTAGGCTCACAAAGATCCAGCTGGGGTCCTGCTATCTGAAACTATTGTGGACACCTTGCCCTACAGAATTAAGCTGTCATCTCCTAGGAGGAGGAATAGAAGACTCAGTGCACGCCTCCAAGACTATACCCCTTTGAAAGCATTTACGATAGAAACTGGGCCGATGGCAATAACTTTGTGTCATCCTAACAGTACTTTGAGCACAACTTGGTCCCACGTCACCCATTTTTCTTTTAGACAGTTATTGAAAGGTGACCATAGCTTGCAGCACCAAGCCTTTCTTCTGGTAAGAGAAGGCAGTGTGGGCACTAAGAAACCTGGCTAAAGTCTAGACTGTTTATTAAAAAAATTGATTGGGAAGCTTGGAATCACAGCTAAGTACTGCTCCTATTTCTAGGAATTAGAGTGCAGAACGTGGCCTAAATTTACATAATGAATCTAGCCTAAATTTACATAATGAATCTTTAGGTAGAGGACTTGGCAAATGGTCACAAGAAATTCTTAGTAGGAAAGGAAAAGTCATTGGAAGTCCTTGGCCTAGGAGACAGTCCTCTACTGGAATTGTAGTAAGTTGGGTGGATGTTAGAAAACACAACCCCAAGCGAATCTCATATATAAAGTAAATTCATGTGCAATACCATTCATGCTCTGAAGCCTGGTTCATTATATGAAGTAAAGTGAAAACTTATGGCCACAGCAACAAGACGGGTCACTTGGTAGATACCAGATTAGTGTGAACTTTTCTTTGATCCCCATATGAATTCCACCAGATGTTTACTGTATCTCCGCAGGATCTTTAGTGATTTCTAAGTGATTTTCAGGTTATTTCCACCTTATTTCTCTTCACGTATTTTCAAACAACTATTTCCAAAACTCGTCACATAAACTCTTATTTTCAATATCCAATATTTTCAATATTCAGCATTGAGTCATTGTTTTTTAAGCATTTCCCTGTTGACAATAGTAGCCAAAGATCCACATAAAAGAAAAGTGCAGGAGTCCCACATGAAGCTGTTCAGAATTGCACTCACACGGACACAACATATTTGCTATACTACAGCAAAATGGTTCTTACAGTACAGACTGCTCTAAAGTAACTTCGTCATCCAGACTCAGCCTCCAAATATCAAGGCAGTTAATATTCAATTGCAGCTTCTAAGGTGGCAAAGCATGTTGCCTGACCACAAATGAAACCTAAGGCCAGTTATCTAACAAAAATTGTCTGTTAACCTATTCCTCCATCTTAAAGAGAAACTTTTTCATGCCTACATGACTTTTTGATTGAAGGACTGTTAGGTGGCTATGTTCCACAGACACTACCATTTTCTCAGTGGTTATCTAAATTTTATCAAGAAATGGAGAATAGTCACTCTAAAGTGAGCACCACACTATCAAACCAGTATCACGTGACTCCCTGTCATGATCTTAGGCATGTCTCTTGATGGTGAGGTGAATCCAGCAGGGAAGCCTCCTGAGTATTGCGATTTCCCTAATTCTTGTCACAAGATTACCAGGCGACTTCCACTTTACTTTCTCTGCTAGGCAAAAATAAGCCTCTTCAGAAGACGTTGAATGAATAACCTCAATGTCAATATATCAGTTTCCTTTCCTTCGTGGTTCAGTCAGTCATTCTCAGAATTTGTAGTCTGAGATTTGGTAGAGAGAAATTGTGAGGCAGCCGTTCCTTCCGCCATCAAGTGGTGTCCTCACAATGACTCAGCATTTTTCCTACAATACAGGAAAATGGCAGCTATTGTTTTCACCACTATCTAGTAGCTGCCTCACAGCATGTGCTGGCTCAATTATCAACCCGACCAATGTGCGACTGTTACTTCCACAAATATAAGGCTGTTTCCCTGACAGACAAAACTAGAGGCGAAGTAAAGATTATTGACTGCCCGCATACACCGTTGAATTCAAATTAGATTTGTAATGTGGCACTCAATTGGAGGATAGTTAGGAGGCTGTCTCGGCCACCTTTTGCTCCACATAGACTAATGACTTCTCAGTATTGAAGTGAATTTTCTCAGTAATATGCACTTGTCACTACAAAGGGAGCATTACATCATCCTTCCTTTTACGATATATATCCAAAGGAACAAGGCCTGTCAATTCTTAACAAAATCAAAGGGAGACTGGGACTCAAAGCACTAAGCATTCCTCTCTGAAAACTTATAGAAAGGAGAAGTTAATTCAAGGAGCAAGCGTGTCCTCATGTAATTTAAATCTTATATAGAAACCTAGGACCTTGACTCCTGCCTCTATTTCTATTAGAAACTATGGTGCTGAAGTTGCTTTTTCAGTTCCACACCCTACCCCTATTTCCAGGAAGTAGATCTGAGAAATAATCCCACAGCATTTCTTCTGACTTTCTCCGATATAGACTTCTGACTTTCTCCGATATAGACCGTGCACTACCAGAAACTATTGTGGACACCTTGACCTAAAGAATCAAGTTGTTGTATTCTAAAAGGAGGAAGATGACTCAGTGCACAGTTCCAAGACAGGCCACTTTTTAAAGTATTTACGATAGAAATTTGGCCGAAGAAACCAACCTGTGTCATCATAACAGTACATTCAGCACAAACAGTTACACATAACCTATTTTCCTTTTAGACAATTATTGAAAGGTGACCATACCTTAGAGCACCAAGCCTTTCCTTGGTAACTGAACAAATTTGGGGCACAAAGAAACTTTGATCAAAGTCTGCACTGTTTTAAAATTACTCGATTAGAGAGCCTAGAAACACAGAATAGCAATACTTTAATTTCCAGGAAGTAGAGTGGAGACCTTGGCACACAGAATGTAGCCTAATTTTACCTAATGGATCTTTAGATAGTGGATTGACACATGGTGACAAGACCTTCTTGGTAGGAAAAATGTCGATGGAAGTCCACGGCCCAGGACCTAATCCTTTCTGGAATTAAAGTAAGTTGTATGGACATTTATATACACAACACAACACTGGTCTCATGTACAGGGTACACTTGAGTGCAAAACATTTCACGAACTGAAGCCTCATACATTGGAAGTGTTAAGGTGAAAGCCTACAGCCACAGCAACAAGACTAGTTACATGGTAGACACCAGATTCCTGCAGAATTTCCCTTGATCCCCATGTCAATCCCTCCAGGTACTCACTTGAACTCCATGTAATTCCTTGGTAATTACTACGTGATTTTCAGGTGACTTCCTCCTTATTCCTCTTCCCCTATCCTCAAACAAGTGTTTTCAAAATATGTCTCATAAACTCTTAGTCATATTCTTCTTGACAGTAGTAGCCTAATATTCCCCTTCAAAAATCTACCACCAAAACCGTTAAGGGTTATGCTTATAATGACTCAGTATTTCTGCTACGATACTATAATTATACGATAGTATAATGGCGCTTAGAGTTTCCACCGCTGTTAAGTAGCTTTGTCATTCAGACTTAGCCTCTAAATTTCAACACGGTTAATGTATGATCGCTGCTCCTATTGTATACAAGCCGGGTGCCTGACAAGAAAGGAAACTTCAGGTCACTTACCTAATGACAAGTGTGTGTTACCATAAGCCGCTGTACTCAAGCAAGTCTTCTCATGCAGATATGACCTTTTGATTGAAAGACTGTTAGGTTGCTATGTTCTATAGACACTATCATTTTTTTAGTGGTTATGTTAATTTTACCAAGGAATGAAGAAGGGTAACTCAAAAGTGAGCACCACACCAACACCCCAATTTCACGTGATTTTTGTTTTTTGATCTAATGCCAGTCCTTCCTGGTCACATGATTCCTGTGGGAAAGTCTTGTGAGTATCACGAGATTTCCTAATTTTTGAATGAGATTTCCAGGTGACATCTACCTCATTAACTCTACTAGACTAAAAAAAGCCTTTTCAGAACAGGTTGAAGACTGCCTCTATTCAGTATATCAGCTTTTTTTCCATATTAGTTAAGCCAGTCTCGCAGATTTTTAGTCTACTGTTTGATATAGAGAAATTCTTAAGCATCCGTACTTTTTGCAATGAAGAGATATCCTTACAATGACTCAGTATTTTTCCTACAATACAGCAATATGGCAACTATGGTTTCAGCCACTATCTATTTGCTGCCTCACAGCACACTCAGGCTCAATTATGATCGCAGGCAATGTGCGACTTCTTCCTCCTGTGACATAGGCAGTTTTCCTGACAAACTGACAAAAGTAGAGGTGAATTAAAGATCATTGACTGCCCACGTATACAACTGACCTCACATAAGATTTGTAAAGTGGACATGACATTCGATTGGTAGTCACTACGAAGTCTGGTTCAGCCACCTTCGGTTCCACAGATATTAATGATATCTCAGTGTTGATGTGAATTTTCTCAGTTATATGCACTTCAAAGAAAGCACTATATCGTCTTTCCTTGTGAGGATGTGGATTGGTAAATGGGCCCAAGGCATAGGCCTGTCATTTCCTAACAAAAAATAGAAAGGATACTGAGAATTAAGGCACTAAGCTTATCTGCACTTAACACAAGCGATAGGATAATGTAAATCAGCTGGCAAGTCTATTCTCATGTAATTTGAGTCTTTTCTCAAAACCTAGGACTTTGTTTCCTGCCTGCATCTCCTATTGATATCCAGTGTGCTGTCCTTGGTTGCAGTTACAATCCCTACCTCTATTTCCAGGAAGTAGATTTGTGAAATTAGCCAAGAGCATTTCCTCGGACTTTCTCCAACAGAGACTGAAAGGGTGGCATAAGCCCACAGTCCAAGCCTCTTCTTTGTGAAGAAATGTTGCCTGTAGTCCTTGTCTCGAAGCTAAAGCCTTCTTTTGGGGGGAAAATAATAAATCGGAGACTGTGGAAACCTAAAGCAAGCCTGGACCATCTAAAAGGACATAGTTAAAGCCTAGGACCAAAACGTCAGGACAACCCGATTGGTAAAAATGTCCAGCATCAAGACCTAGGCCCACCAACATCCAGCCTGGCCATTGTTACCTGAATCTTTGGTGGACATCTTAGCCTATGGAACCAATATGTCATCTCCTGTAGGGGGAAGAATAGAGGACTCAGTGCACGCCTCCAAGATTGCACTTCTTTGTAAGCATTTATGAGAAAAATTGGGCTGATGGCACCAGCCCTATGTCATACTAACAGTACATTCAGCACAACATGGACCCACATCACCATTTTTTTTTATATTTATTGAAAGATAACCATACCTTGTAGCACCAAGCCTTTCTTCTGGTAAGAGAAGGTAGTGTGGGCACTAAGAAATCTGGCCAAAGCCTGAAAAAACTAATTGGGGAGCTTGGAATCACAACCATGTATTGCTTCTAATTCTAGGACCTAGAGTGGACACCTTGGCCCTCAGAATCTAGCCTAACTTTACATTATGAATCTTTCGGTAGAGAACTTGGCAAACGGTCACAAGACATTCTTGGTAGGAAAAGAATAGTTGTTGGAGTCCATGGCCTAGCAGTCTGTCCTTTGCTGGAACAGGGATAATTTGGGTGAACATTTGGAAACACAACACCACCTCAATGTCATATATAAGGTAAAGTCGTTTGCAGTACGATTCATGCTATGAAGCCTGGTTTATTTTACGAAGTAAAGTGCAAACCTCTGGCCACAGCAATAAGACTGGTCACTTAGTAGTTATGCGATTAGCGCGGGGTAATCCTTGATCCCAATGTGAATTCTACCAGTCGTTTACTTGATCTCCGTGTGATTCCCTAGTGATTTTCAGGTGTTTTCCACTTTAGTTGTCTTCCTCTATTTTCAAAAAAAGTGTTTTCAAAACTTGTCTCATAAACTGTTACTTTCAATACCCAGCATTGAGTCATAGGCATTTAAGCAATTCCCTGTCATCGGTAGTGGCTAAAGTTCAGCATGAAAGAATACTGCAGGAATCCCATATGAAGCCCTTCAGAGTTATACTCATAATGACTCAGAATTTTTGCTATTCTACAGAAAAATGGCGCTTACAGTGTACACCTCTCGTAAGTAGCTTCGTCAAGCAGAGGCAGCCTCCAAATATCAACACGGATAATGACGGCAGCAGCTTCCATTGTCTTCAAGCAGATTACCTGAAAACAGATGAACCCTAAGGCCAATAAGCTAACAGTCGTCTGTTAACCTATGCCGCCGTCCTCAAGCAAACCTTCTCTACAGACATGACCTTTCGATTGAAGGGCCGTTAGGTGGCCATATTACACAGACATTTTCATTTTCTCAGTGATTATCTAAATTTCACCAAGGAATGGAGCAGCGTAACTCAAAAGTGAGCGCCATACCATCAACCCATTATCACACGACTCCCTCCGATGCCCTCAGGCTTGTCTTGACGGTCACATGAATCCCGTAGGGAAGCCTAGTGAGTATAATGAGATTCCTTAATTCTTGTTACGAGATTTCCAGATGAATTGCACCTCACTTTCCTCTGCTGGGCTACAATCAGTCTCTTCAGAACACGTTGATGGAACAGCCTCAATGTCAACATCTCAGATTTATTTCCTTTGTGGTTAAGCCAGTCCATCTCAGAATTTGTAGTCTGAGGTTTGGTAGAGAAATTCTGAGGCAGCCATTCTTTCCGCCATCAAGTAGTATCCTCACAATGACTCAAAATTTTCCCTACAATCCCGAAAATTAGTGGCTATTGTTTCCACCACTATCCAGTCGTAGCCTCACAGCATACTCAGGCTCAATTATCAACGCTGCCAATGTGGAACTGTTGCCTTCAGAAATGTAAGGTAGTTTTTCTGACAAACAGACAAAACTAGAGATGAATTAAAGATCACTGACTGCCCGCATATACCGTTGACCTCACGTAAGATTTGTAATGCAGACATGACATTCGACTGGAGGTCAGTACGAAATTCTCTCGGTCAACTTGCGTTCCATACATACTAATGCTTTCTCAGTGTTGATGTGAATTTTCTCAGTGATATGTACTCATCATTTCAAAAAAAGCAATACATCGACTTCCCTTGGGATTATAAGGATTGATGACTAGGGCCCAAGGCACAGGCTTCTCTTTTCTTCACAAATGTAGAAGGGATAGTGGATACCAAGGCACTAAGCCTATCCTCTCTGAAAACTAGTAGATACGATAACTTAACCCACAGGACAAGGCTGTCTTCATGTAATTTGCATCTTATCTCGACACATAGGACCTTGTTTCCTGCCTGCATTTCCCATTGAGATCCAGTGTGCTATTTTTGGTTGCAGTAACAATCCCTACCTCTATTTCCAGAAAGTAGATTTGAGAAATTGGCCAAGAGTTCCAAACCTGTTTTCTGTGAACGAATGTCTCCTGAAGACTTTTCTCAAAACAAAAACCTTCTTTAGAAAGAAAAAAATAAAACAAGATCGTGGAAATCTTAACCAAGTCTGGACCTCCTAAAAGGACATAATCTTAACCAAGTCTGGACCTCCTAAAAGGACATAGCCTAGGAGGGAAATGTTAAGACCATCCAATTGGGAACAATGTCCAGTCTCAAGAACTAGGCCCACAAACATCCAGCCTGACCCTTGTTACCTGAAACTCTTATGGACACCTTGTCCGATAGAACCAAGCTGTCATCTCCTAGGGAGAGGAAGAATGGAAAACTTTGTGCATGCCTACAAGACTCTACTCCCTTGAAAGCATTTACAATAGTAATTGGGCTGATGGCACCAATCCTGTGTCATCATAACAGTACATTCAGCACAACCTAGTCCCACATCACTAATTTTCCTTTTAGTCAATTAGTGAAAGGTGACCTTAGCTTGCAGCACCAAGCCTTTCTTCTGGTAAGAGAAGGTAATGTGGGCACTAAGAAACCTTGCCAAAGCCTGGACTGCCCATTAAAAAACTCGATTGGGGAGCTTGGAATCACAATTATGTATTGTTTCTATTTCTAGGAAGTATAGTGTAGCCTTGGTCGATAGAATCTAGCCTAAATTTATAACGGATCTTTAGGTAGAGGACTTGGCAAATGGTCACAAGACATTCTTGTTAGGAAAAGAAAAGTCGTTAGAAGTTCGTGGCCTAGTCAGTAGTCTTCTGCTGGAACTGGGGTAAGTTGGGTGGACATTTGAAAACACAACACCATGCCAAACTCATATATAAGGTAAATTCATTTGCAATACCATTCATGCTCTGAAGCCTGGTTCATTCTATGAAGTAAAGTGAAAACTTATGGCCACAGGAACAAGACTGGTCACTTGGTACACACCAGATTAGTGCAGGGTATGTCTTGATCCCCATGTGAATTTCACCAGGTATTTACTTGATCCCCGCATGATTCCCAAGAAATTTTTAAGTGAATTACAGGTGATTTCCATTTTATTCCTCTTCTCCTATTTTCAAACAAGTGTTTTCAAAACTCATCTCATAAACTCTTATTTTCTGTATTTAGCATTGAGTTATTGGCCGTTAAGCAATTCCCTGTCGACAGTAGTGACCAAAGGTCCTCATAAACAAGTATTACAGGAGTCCTGCATGAAGCCATTCAAGTTATGACTCAGCATTTTTTGCCTTAACAAAGGAAAATGATGCTTACAGTTTACACTACTCCCAAGTAGCTTTGTCAAGCAGATTCAGCTTCCAAATATGAACACTTTAATATTTGACATCAGTTTCCATTACATACAAGCAGGTTCCCTGATCACAGATGAAACCTAAGGCCAGTTATCTGACAAAAATTGTCTTTTAACCTAAGCCCCTGTTCTCAAGCAAATCTTCTCCTGCAGACATGTCTTTTAGATTGAAGGACCATTGGCTGACTATGTTACACAGATATTAACATTTTCTCAGTGGTTATCTAAGTTTTTCCAAAGAATATAGAAGGGTAACTCAAAAGTGAACGCCACACCTGCAACCAATATCACATAACTGTCTGTGATACCCTCTGGCCTGTCTCTTGATGGTCACATGAATCTTGCGGTGAAGCCTCGTGAGTATCACGAGATTCCTTAATTCTTGTTATGAGATTTCCAGGTGACTTCTACATCACTTTCCTCTACTAAGCCTCTTCAGAACACGTTGATGGAACAGCCTCAATGTCAGTATCTGAGGTTTGGTATAGAGAAATTCTGAGACAGCCGTTCTTTCCATCGAGTGGTATCCTCATAATGATGCAGCATTTTTCCTACAATACAGAAAAATTGGGCTATTGTTTCCATCACTACCTGGTCGCTGCCTCACAACACGCTCAGGCTCAATTATCAACACTACCAATGAGCCACTGTTGCCTCCACAAATATAAGACCGTTTTCCTGACAAACAGACATCACTCAAGGAGAATTAACAGTCATTGACGGCCCTCATATACTCTTGACTTCAAATATTCAGTCTGAAGACATATGTCCACAAACATCCAGCTCAGGCCCTGCTACCTGAAACTACTGTGGACATCCTTGTCCTACAAAATCAAGATGGTATCTGCTAGAAGGAGGAAGAATGGAGGACTTGGTGCATGGTTCCAACGCTTTCTTCCCTTGAAAGAATTTATGATAGAAATTGGGACGAAGAAACCAACCTGAGTCACCATAACAGTACATTCAGCGCAAACTGGTTCCACGTCACCAATTTTCCTTTTAGATAATTATTGAAAGGTCACCATATCTTACAGTACCAAGCCTTTTCCCTGATAATAGAACATACTTTAGGTACTAAGAAACCTGGATAAAACCTGAACTGCTTTATAAGTTACTTGAATGAAGAGCCTGGAAGCACGGCTAATCATTGCAAGGTTAGAGACCTTGGCACACAGAATGTGCCTAACTACTGAATGAATCTTTAGATAGATTATGTGGCACATGGTCACAAGACCTTCGTCGTAGGAGAAAATGTCGATGAAGTCCATGGCCCAGGACCCTGTCCTCTACCAGAACTAGGATATGTTGTCTGGACGTTTGAATACACAACACCATGCCGGTCTCATTTACCGGGTACAATCGAGTGCAAAATATTGTACAAACTGAAGACTGATTCATTGTAAGTGGTAAGGTGAAAACTTACAACCACAGCAACAAGACTCGTCACCTGGTAGACACTAGATGACTGCATGGTCTTCCATGACCCTCACGTGAATTCCTCCAGGTATTCACTTGAACTCCATGTAATTCCTTGGTGATTACTACGTGATTTTCAGGTGATTTCAACCTTATTCGTCATCTCCTATAACTGTCTTCCAATCGAATGTCATGTCATTATTACAAAACTCATTTGAAAATAACGGTATGTGCGGGCAGTCAGTGATCTTTACTTCGCGTCCAGTTTTGTCTGTTTTTCAGGAAAACAGCCTTTTGTTCATGGAGGCAACAGTTGCACATTGATGGCCTTGATAATGGAGCCTCAGTGTGCTTTGAAGCAGTGACTGGATAGTGGTGGATACAATAATCGCCACTTGCTGTATTGTAGGAAAAATGCTGAATCATTGTGAGGATGCCACTTGACGGCAGAAAAAATGGCTGCCTCAGAATTTCTGTATACCATACCTCAGACTACAAATTCTGAGAGGGACTGGCTTAACCACAAAAAAAGGAAAACAGATATTGACATTGAGGCTCTTCCATCAATGTTTTAGCATAGCAGAAGAAAGTGAGGTGGAAGTCATCTGGAAATCTCGTCACAAGAATTAGAGAATGATGTTTTAGCATAGCAAAGAAAAGTGAGAAGACATCTGGAAATCTCGTCACAAAAATTAGGGAATGACGCAATATTCACTAGTCTTCACTGCGGGATTCACATGACCTTCAAGAGACATGCCTGGGGACATCACAGGGAATCACGTGATATTGGATTGATGACATGGCTCTCAGTTCTGAGTTACCCTTCCCTGTTCCTTAGAAAAATTTAGATAACCAAAGAGAAAATGAGAGTGTCTATGGAACATAGCTACCTAATGGCCCTTCAATCGAAAGGTCATGTCTGATGAAACAGGGTAGCTCGTGGTCGGCGGCATAGGTTAACAATCGTCATTAGATAACTGGCTTTAGGTTTCATCTGTGGTCAGGCATCCTGCTGGAACACAATGAAAGCTGCTGTCTAACACTAACTATGTTGATATTTGGAGGCTGAGTCTGCTTGACAAAGTTCTTTAGAGCACTGTAAAGTGTAAACGTGATTTTTCTGTAGAATAGCAAAAATGCTGAGTCATTGTGAGTATCATTCTGAATGGTTGCATGTGAAACTCCCACACTAATTTTATGTTGACCTTTGGACACTACTGTCTACAGAGAATTGCTTAAATGCTACTGACTCAATGCTGAAAATTGAAAATAAGAGTTTATGAGATGAGGTTTGAAAACACTCGTTTGAAAATAAGGGAAAAGGAATGTAAATGACCTGAAAATCACTTAGAAATCATATGTGAATCACATGGAGATCAAGTAAACACCTGGTGGATTTCACATGGGGATCAAGGAATACCTTGTTCTTATCTAGTATCGACTAAGTGACCAGTCTTGTTGCTGTGGCTTTAGGTTTTCACTGTTCTTCATAGAATGAACCAGGTTTCAAAGCATGAATTGTACTGCAATCAAATTTACCTTATATATGAGTTTGGCATGGTGTTGTGTTTTCAAACATCCACCCAACTTACCCCAGGTCCTGAAGAGGACTGCCTCCTAGGCCATGGACTACCAACAACTTTTTCTTACTACCAAGAATGTCTTGTGACTGTTTTCCATTTCCACTACATAAAGATTCGTTATGTGAAGTTAGGCTAAATTATGTGGGACAAGATCTCTACTATACATCCTAGAAATAGGAGCAATACTTAGTTGTGCTTCCAAGATCCCCAGTACAGTTTGTTAAATAGTCCAGTCTTTGGCCAGGTTTCTTAGTGCCCTCACTACCTTCTCTTACCAAAAGAAAGGTTTTGTGCTGCAAGTTATGGTCACCTTTCGATAATTGTCCTAAAGGAACATTGGTATTCTGGGACCATGTTGTGCTGAATGTACTGTTATGAAAACACAGGGTTGGAGCCATCAGCCCAAATTCTATCATAAATGCTTTCAAGGGAGTACAGTCTAAGAGGTGTGCACCAAGTCCACCATTCTTCCTCCTTCTAGGAGATGACAGTTTGGTTCTATAGGTCAAGGTGTCCACAAGAGTTTCAGATAACAAGGGTCAGGCTGGATGTTTGTGGGCCTAGGTCTTGAGACTGGACATTGTTACCAATTGAATGGTTTTAACGTTGAAGGCCATGGCTTTAACTATATATTTTTAGGAGATCATGGCTTGGCTCAGATTTCCACAGTCTCCTATTATTTTTTTCTTTTCTAAAGAAGGCATTTGCTTTGAGACAAGGACTTCAGTTAACATTTGTTCACAGAAAGCAGACTTGGAACTGTGGGCTTAGGCCACCCTTTCACTCTATCTCAGAGAAAGTTGGCAGAAATGCTCTAGGCTAATTTTTCAAATCTACCTTCTTGAAATAGAGGTAAGAATTATAGCTGCAAACAAGGACAGCACACTGGAAATGGAGGCAGTAAGCAAGGTCCTAGGTTTCGAGATGAGACTCAAATTATAAGACAATAGACTTTCCCAGTTGTTTAAGTTATTGTATCTACTAGTGTTCAGAGAGGATAGGCTTAGTGTCTCAGTTCCCAGTCTCCTTTCTACTTTTTGTTAGGAAAATATAGGCCTTGTGCCTTGGGCCCATGTCACCAATCCATGTCCTCACAAGGAAGGATGATGTACTGCCTTTTTTGTAGTGAAAAATGCATAACACTGAGAAAATTCACATCAGTACTGAGATACGGGTTGGAGACATGGGCCAAAGGCAAAAGACCTGTCTTTTCCTGACAAAAATTAGAAAGGAGACTGGGACCCAAATTACTAAGCCCGTCCTCTCTGAAAACTCATAGTTAGGAGAACTTAGTGCAAAGGGCAAGCCTGTCTTCATGTAATTTGAGTCTTATCTATCTAAGTAGAACCTTATCTTCTGCCTCTATTTTCTATTAGGAACCAGGATACTGACCTTGATTTTCTAGACATTAGTGGTCTAAAGTTCACCTTCAAGAATAGCATGGATCTCCCAGCAGAAGCGTTAAGGGTTATGCTCACAATGACTCATGATTTCTGCTAAAATACAGCATAATGGTGCTTAGAGTTACCACCGCTCTAAGGTAGCTTGGTCATTCAGACTCTACCCCTGCATTTCCACACGGTTAATGTGTGACTGCTGCTCCAATTGTACACAAGCAAATAGCTGACTTGAGAAAAAACCTCAAGGCTATTACCTAATGACAAGTGTGTGTTAGCCCTTGCCACCATTCTCAAGCTAGTCTTTTCAGGCAGACATGAGCTTTCCATTGAAGGGCTGTTAGGTGGCTATGTTACACGGGTAATCTTACTTTCTCAGTTCTTATGTGAATTTCACTAAGGAATGTAGAAGGGTAACTCAAATGGATGCACCACACCATCACCCCAGTTTCACGTGATTTTTGTGTAACGCCCTGAATTTAGTCTCTGTCTGATCACCAGAATCATACAGAAAAGCCTCGCAAGATTTCCTAATTCTTGGTACGAGATTTCCAGGCGACTTTCACCTCATTACCTCTGCTAGCCTAATACAAGCAAGCCTTTTAAGAACATATTGAAGAAACTGCCTCAATGTCAGTTTCTCAGCTTTTTTCCATATTGGTTTAACCAGTCTCTTGCAGATTTTTAGTTTCTGGTTTAATATAAATAAATTCTTCAGTAGCCATTTTTTTTTTTTGCAATGAAGAGATAACCTCACAATGACTCAGCAGTTTTCTTACAATAAAGAAATATGGCAGCTATGGTTTCAACCGCTATCCATTCTCTTCCTCATAGCACACTCAGCCTCAATTAGGAACCCAACAATGTGTGACTTCTGCCTCCACTGACATTGGCAGTTTTCCTGACAAAGGGACAAAAGTTGGAGTGAATTAAAGATCATTGACTGCCCGCATATTCCTTTGACCTCAGATAAGATTTGGAATGTGCACATGACATTCAATTGGAGGTTACTATGAAGTCTGTTTTGCTCACTTTCTGTACCACACATACTAATGATTTCTCAGTTTTGATGTGAATTTTCTCAGTGATATGCACTCGTCACTTCAAAGAAAGCACTACATCATCATCCCTTGTGAGGATGTGGATTGGTATTATAGGCCCAAGGCACAAGGCCTTTCTTTTTCTAACAAAAAGTACAAGGGAGACTTGGAAATGAGTCATTAAGCCTATCCTCTCTGAAAACTAATAGATAGGATAGCTTAAACCACAGGGCATGTTAGTCCTCATGAAAGTTGAGTCTTATCTCAAACCTAGGACCCTGTCTCCTGCCTGCATTTCCTATTGGGATCAAGTGTGCTATCTTTGGTTGCAATTACATCCCTACTTCTATTTCTAGAGTGGATGTGAGAAATTATCCCAGAACATTTCTTTACTCTTTCTTCATAATAGACTGAAACGATGGCCTAAGCCCACATTTCTAAACCTGTTCTCTGTGAACAAATGTTGCCTGAGAAACTTGTCTCAAAACAAAAGCCTTCTTAGGCAACAACCAATAAAAGGGAGACTGTGGAAATCTGAACCAAGCCTGGATCTCCCATAATGACATAGTTAAAATCCAAGCACACAACATCAAGACCATCCAACTGATAACAATGTCCAGTCTCAAGACCTAGGCCTACAAATATCCAGCTAGCTCTTTTTTCCTACAAATCTTGTTGACACCTTGGCCTATAGAAATAAGCTGTCATCTCCTAGAAGGAGGAAGAATGGAGAACTCTGTGCACACCTCTAAGACTGTAGTCTTTTAAAAGCATTTATGATAGAAACTGGGCCAATGGCACCAACCCTGTGTCATCGTAACAGTACATTCAGCACAAACTGGTTCCATGTCACCAATTTTTCTTTTAGACAATTATTGAAAGGTGACCATACCTTGCAGCACCAAGCCTTTCTTCTGGTAAGAGAAGGTAGTTTGTGAATTAAGAAATCTGGCCAAAACCTCAACTGTTCCATAAAAATCTCGATTGAGAAGCTTGGAATCACAACCAAATATTGCTCCCATTTCTAGGAATTAGAGTGGAGATCTTGGTCCACAATATCTAGCCTAATTTTACATAATGAATCTTTAGATAGAGGACTTGGCAAATGGTCACAAGACATTCTTGGTAGGAAAAAAAAACAGTCATTGGAAGTCCATGGCCTAGGAGTCAGTCCACTGCTGGAACTGGGGTAAGTTGGGTGGATGTTTGAAACACAACACTACGCCAGTCTCATATATAAGGTAAACTCATTTGCAATACTATTCATGCTATGAAGCTTCATTTATTCTACAAAGAGTGAAAACCTACACACACAGTAACAAGAATGGTCACTTGGTAGATACCAGATTAATGTGAGGTATTCCTTAATCCCCATCTGAATTCCACCAGATGTTTACTTGATCTCCACATGATTCTCCAGTGATTTCTAAGTGATTTTCAGGTAATTTCCACCTTATTCCTCTTCTCCTATTTTCAAACAAGTGTTTCAAACTCATCTCATAAACTCTTATTTTCAAAATTCAGCTTTGAGTCACTGGCCTTTAACAATTCCCTGTCAACAGCAGTGGCTAAAGGTCAGCATAAAAGAATAGTATGGGAGTCCCACATGAAGCCGTTCACAGTTATACTCACAATGACTCAGCATTTTTGCTATCATACAGGATAATTGCACTTAGAGTTTACACTAAAGGAGCATCGTCAAGCAGACTCAGCCTCCAAATATCAACGCAGTTAATTTTCGACAGAAGCTTCCATTGCATTCAGCAGGAATCCTGACCACAGATGAAACCTATGGCCAGTTATATAACAACTACTGTTTGTTAACTTATGGCCCCGTTCTCAAGTGATCCTTCTCATGCAGACATGACCTTTCGATTGAAGGGCTGTTAGGAGGATATGTTACACAGATACTATAATTTTCTCAGTGGTCATCTAAACTTTTCCAAGAAATGGAGAAGGTTAACTCTGAAATGAGCACCATACCATCAACCCAATATCATGTGACTTCCTGTGGTGCCCTCAGGCCTGTCCTTCGACGGTCATGTGAATCCCTCATAGAAGCCTCGTGAATACTGCGACTTCTCTTATTCTTGTGACGAGTTTTCAAGGCAACTTCCACCTCACTTTCCTCTGGTAGGCTAAAGTAAGGTTCTTTAGAACACGTTGATGGAACAGCCACTATCAATATCTAAGTTTATTTTCCTTGGTGGTTAAGCCTCTCCCTCTCAGAATTTGTTGTCTGAGGTTTGGTATAGGAAATTCTGAGGTTGCAGTTCGTTCCATCAATAAGTGGTATCCTCACAATGACTCAGCATTCTTCCTACAATACAGAAAAATGGTGGCTATCGTTTCCACCACTATCCAGTAACTGCCTCACAGCACACTCAGTCTCAATTATCAATGTCGACAATTTGTGACTGTGGTCTCCACGAATGTAAGGCAGTTTTCCTGAAAACAGACAAAACTAAAGGCGAAGTGAAGATCATTTACTGCCCACATATACTGTTGAGTTCAAATTAGATTTGTAGAGTGGACAAGACATTTCATTGGAGGATTGTTAGGAGGCTGTGTCGGCTACTTTCTGCACCACGTAGACTAATGACTTCTCAGTGTGGACGTGATATGCACTTGTCACTACAAAGGGGGCACTACATCATCCTCCTTTGTGAAGATATGGATTGGTGACAGAGGCCTGTCTTTCATAACAAAAAGTAGAAGGGAGACTGGGACCCAAAGCTTTAAACCTTTATTCTCTGAAAAACCAATAAATAGGAGAATTTACTCCAAAGAGTAAGCTGTCCTCATGTAATTTGAGTTTTATCTAGACACCTAAAACCTTGTCTCTTGTCTCTATTTCTTTTTAGGAACCAAAGTGCTGATCTTGGTTTTCCAGTTACAATCCCTATCCCTATTCCCAAAGGTAAATCTGAGAATATAGCCCATAGGATTTCTTCCTACTTTCTTCGATACATATGAAATCATGGCCTAAGTCTAAGGTCAAAGCCTGTTTTCTGTGAACAAGTGTCACCTGAAGACATGGCTCAAAGCAAAAGCCTTCTTTATGAAAACAATAAAATTAAATGGAAGCTGTGGAAATCTGAACCATCTCTGAACCACCTAAAAGTAAGCAGTTAAAATCAGAGCCACAACATAAAGTTCATCCAATTGGTAACTATATCCAGTCTGAAAACCTAAGCTCACAAACATCCAGCCTGGCCCATGCTACCTGAAACTATTGTGAACACTTTGACCTATAGAATCAAGCAATCATATCCTAGAAAAAGGAAGAATGGCGAACTCGGTGAACGGTTCCAAGACTGCCCTCTCTTTAAAGTATTTCTGATAGAAATTGGGCCTAAATCACCAACGTGTGTCAACATAACAGTACATTCAGCTCAAACTGGTTTTAGGTTACCCATTTTCCATTTCTACAATTATTGAAAGGTGATCATATATAACAGCACCAAGCCTTTCCTCTGTAATAGAACATTATTGGGCTCTAAAAAACCTGGATTAAAGCCTGAACTGTTTCATAAGTTACTAGATTGGCGAGCCTGGAAGCACAGGCAAGCATTGCTTTTATTTCCAGGTAGTAGAGTGGAGACCTTGGCACACATTGGACATGGTTAAAATATCTTTTTGGTAGGAAAAATGTCAATAGAAGTCCATGACCCAGGACCCAGTACTCTGTCAGAACTAGAGTAAGTAGTGTGGTCGTTTAAATACACAACATCACGCCCGCCTCATTTACACGGTACACTCAAGTACAAAACATTTCACAAATTGAAGCCTGATTCATTGTAAGAGGTAAGGTAAAAACCTACCGCTGCAGCAAGACTAGTCACCTGGTAGACACCAGATTCCTGCAAGATTGTCCTTGATCCCATGTAATTCTCTAGTTATCACTATGTTATTTTCAGGTGAGTTCCACCTTATTTCTCTTCTCCTATCCTCAAAGAAGTGTTTTCAAAAATCGTCTCATAAACAATAATTTTCAGTATTTCGCCATTGAGTCATTGGCCTTTAAGCAATTTCTTCTCGACAGTAGTAGACTAAGGTTCACTTTAAGAATAGAGTGTATCTCCCACCAGAACCGTTAAGGGCTATGCTCACAATGACTGAGCATTTCTGCTATAATATAGCATAATGACACTTAGAGTTTCCACCTCTCTAAGGTAGCTTCGTCATTGAGACTTATCCTCTAAATTTTAATGTGCTTAATGTGTGACCTCTGCTCTCATTGTATACAAGCAGGTATCCAAACCAGAGATGAAACCTCAGGGCAGTTACCTAACGACAAGTGTGTGTTAGCTTTTGCTGTCGACCTCAAGAAACTCTTTTCATGCAGAAATGACCTTTCCATTAAAGGGCTATTAAGTGGCTATGTTACATAGGTAATTTTATTTTCTCAGTGCTTATGTGAATTTTACCAAGGAATACAGAAGGATAACAGAAAAGTGAGTTCCACACTGTCACTGCAATTTCATGTGATTTTCGGGTGTTGCCCTCAGGCCAGTCTCTTCCTGGTCATGTTAATCCCCCGGGAATGCCTCATGAACATCGCCAGATTTCCTCATTCTTGGCACAAGATTTCCAAGCGACTTTCACCTCAATACCTCTGCTAAGCTAATACAAGCCTTTTCAGAACATGAAGAAAATTCGATAACGTTAGTATTTCCGATTTTTTTTCTATATTGTTTAAGCTAGTCTCTCGCAGATTTTTAGTCTGTGATTTGATATAGAGAAATTCTTAAGCAGCCATTCTTTTTGCAATAAACAGGTAGCCTCACAAAGATTCAGCATTTTTCCTATAGTAAAACAATATGGCAGCTATTGTTTAATCCACTATCCATTCGCTGCCTTACAGCACACTCAGGCTCAAATTTCAAAGCAGCCTCCACTGACAGGCAGTTTTCTTGACAAACAGACAAAAGTAGAGGCGAATGAAAGATCATTGACTGCCCACATATAATGTTGACCTCACATAAGATTTGTAATGTGGACATGACATTCGATTGGCGGTCAGAACGAAGTCTGTCTTGGCCACCTTCTGTTCTAGGCACGCTAATGATTTCTCAGTGTTGATGTGAATTTTCTCAGTTCTATGCACTTGTCACTTCAAAGAAAGCACTACAATGTCTTCCCTTGTGAGGATGTGAATTGGTGACACGAGTTCAAGGCACAAGCCTGTTTTTCCTAACAAAAAGTAGAAGAGAGACTGGGAACCAAGGCACTAAGTATATGCTCTCTGAACACTAGTAGAAAGGAGAACTTACCACAGGGCAAAATCTGTCCTCATATAATTTGAGTCTTATCTCCAAATCTAGGACCTTATCTCCTGCCTGCCTTTCTTATTGGGATCCAGTGCAGTCCTTGGTTGAAGTTACAATCCCTCCCTCTATTTCCAGAAGGTAGATTTGAGAAATTAACCCAAACCGTTTCTTATGACTTTCTCTGACATAGACTGAAAGGGATGGGTAATCCCAAGTTCCAAGCCCTCTCTCTGAACAAATTTTGCCTGAAGTCCTTGTCTCAAAGCAAAAGCCTACACAGGGAAGAAAAAATAAAATGGAGACTTGGACTTCTGAACCAAGCCTGAATCTCCTAAAAGGATACAATTAAAGCTCAAGCCCACAATGTGAAGACCATCCAATTGGAAACAATGTCCCGTTTCAAGACCTATGCCCACAAACATCCAGCTGGCTCTTGTTACCTGAAACTCTTGTGGACACTTTAGTTTACAGAACTAAATGGTTACCTCCTAAGAGGAAGAATGGAGGACTCGGTGCACACCTCCAAGAATATACTCCCTTGAAAACATTTATGATAGAAATTGGGCTGATAGCGCCAACCATCTGTCATCATAACGGTACATTCAGCACAATCTGGTCCCACATCACCAATTTTCCCTTTAGACATTTATTAAAAGGTAATCATAACTTGCAACATCAAGCCTTTCTTCCGGTAATAGAAGGTAGTGTGGCAATAAAACCTGGTCAAACCTGGGCTGTTATTTTAAAAAATCGACAGCTTGATTCTATAGACCAAGGTGTCCACAATAGTTTCAGGTAGCAGGGGCCAGGCTGGATATTTGTGGGCCTAGGTCTTCACACTTGATACTGTTACCACTGGATGATCTTGACGTTGTAGCCCTGAGTTTAACTGCTTTCTTTTAGGTGGTCCAAGCTTGGTTCAGATTTCCATAGTCTCCTTTTTGTATTCTCTTTTATAAAGAAGGCCTTCTCTGAACTAGGGATCCAGGCATCATTTCTTCACAGAAAACCTGCTTGGAATTTGGTTTACAACACCATTTCAGTCTATGTCAAAGAAAGTCAGAAGAAATGCAATGGGCTAATTTCTTAGATCTACTTCCTGGAAATAGGGGTAGGGATTGGAACTCCAAAAACAAGACCAGCACCCTGGTTCCTACTAGATAAAGAGGCAGGAGACAATGTCCTAGGTTTCTAGATAAGACTCAAATTACATGAGGATAGGCTTGCCCTTTGGATTAAGTTCTCCTATCTACTTGTTTTCAGTGAAGACAGGCTTAGTGCTTTGCATCCCAGTCTCCTTTCTATTTTTGTTTTAAAAGACAGGCCTTGTGTTTTGGGCCTGTGTCACCAATCCATTTTCTCGCAAGTAAGATTGATATTGCATTCCCTTTGGTGTGATAAGTGAAAATCTCTAAGAAAATTCACATCAATAGTGAGAATTCATTAGTCTACATGGAGGAGAATGTGGCCGAGAAAGCCTCCTAACTGTCCTTTAATCAAATGTTGTGTCCACATTAAAAAACTAATTTGAAGTCAACGGTATGTGCGGGAAGTCAATGATCTTTATGTTGCCTCTAAATTCGTCTGTTTGTCAGGAAAACTGCCTTTTGTTCATGGAGGCAACAGTCGCACGTTGGCGGCATTGATCAATGAGCCTCAGTGTGCTGTGATTCAGTGACTGGATAGTGCTGGAAACAATAGCCACCATCTTTCTTTATTGTAGGAAAAATGCTGAGTCATTGTGAGGATACCACTTGATGGCAGAAAGAATGGCTTCCTCAGAATTTCTCTATACCAAACCTAAGACTACAAATTCTGAGAGGGACTTATTTGACTACCAAGGAAAGAAATCTGAGATATTGACTTTGAGGCTATCCATCACCTTGGTCTGAAGAGGCATATTTTAGCCTAGCAGAGGAAAGTGAGGTGGAAATGCCTTGAAATCTCCTCCAAGAATTAGGAAATCTCGCGATATTCACGAGGCCTCCCTGAGGGATTCATGTGAACATCAAGAGACAGGCCCGAGGGCATCACAGGGAGTCACGTGATATTGTGCTGATGATGCGGAGCTCACTTTTGAGTTAGGATTCTCCATTCCTTGGTAAAATTTAGATACTCACTGAGGAAATGATACTGTCTGTGTAACACAGCCACCTAAAGGCCCTTCAATCAAAAAGATATGTCTGCAGGAGAAGGTTCGCTTGAAGACTGTGGCATAGGTTAACAGACAATTGTTAGATAACTGGCCTTAGGCTTCACCTGTACTCAGGCAACCTGCTTAAACGCAATGCAAGCTGCTGTGGAACATTAACTGCATTGATATTGGAAGGCTGAGTCTGCTTGACGAAAGTACTTTAGAGCGGTGTAAAGTGTAGGCACCATTTGCTGCAGTATAGCAAAAAAGCTGAATCACTTTGAGAACAACTGTGAACAGCTTCATATGGGACTCCCTCACTATTCTTTTATGTGGACCATTGGCCACTGCTGTCGACAGAGAATTGCTGAAAGGCCAATGACTCAATGCTGAATATTGAAAATAAGAGTTTATAAGACGAGTTTTGAAAACACTTGTTTGAAAATAAGTGAAGAGGAATAAGGTGGAGATCACCTGAAAATCACTGAGAAATTACAAGGGAATCACGCGGAGATCCAGTTAACACCTGGTGGAATTCACATGGAGATCAAGGAATACCCCACACTAATCTGGTATCTACCAATTGACCAGTCTTGTTGCTGTGGCCATAGGTTTCCACTTTTCTTCAAAGATGAACCAGGTTTCAGAGCATGAATCATATTGCAATCGAGTTTGCCTTATATAAGAATTTGGCGTGGTGTTGTGTTTTCAGACATCTACCCAACTTACCCCAGTTCCAGCAGAGGACTGCTTCCTAGGCCAAGAACTTCCAACGACATTTCTTTTCATACTAAAAATGTTTTGTGACTGTTTGCCAATTCCTTTACCTAAAGATTGTTATGTAAATTTAGGCTAGATTCTGTGGACCAGGGTCTCTACTCTACTTCTTAAATAGGAGGAATACTTACTGTGATTCCAAGCTCCACAATCGAGTTTTTTAAAGAACTTTCAAGGCTTTGGCCAGGTTTCTTAGTGCCCACAGTACCTTCTTTTACCAGAAGAAAGGCTTGGCTCTGCAAAGCATGGTAACCTTTCAATAATCGTCTAAAAGTAATATTGGTGACATGGGACCAGATCGTGCTAAACGTACTTGATGACACAAGTTTGGTGACTTTGGCCCATTTTCTATCGTAAATGCTTTCGAGAGAGTACAATTTTGAAGGTGTGCACCAAGTTCTCCATTCTTCCTCCTCATAGGAGTTGATAGCTTGGTTCTATAGACCAAGGTGTCCACAAAGTTTCAGGTAACAAGGACCATGCTGGATGTTTGTGGCCGTAGGTCTTGAGACTGGACAGTGTTACCAACTGAATACTCTTGACATTATGGGCCTGGGCTGTAATCTCCTTTTAGGAGGTTCAGGCTTGGTTCAGATTTTCAGTCTCCATTTTATTTTTTCTTCCCTAAAGGTTTTTGCTTTGAGACAAGGACTTCAAGCCACATTTGTTCACAGAGAATAGGATTGGAACTGTGGGCTTACACCACCTTTTCAGTCTATGTTGGAGAAAGTTTTAAGAAAAGCTCTGGGCTAATTTCTCAAATCTTTTTTCTAGAAAAAGAAGTAGGGATTTTAACTGCTACCAAAAACAACACACTAGATCCCAACAGGAAATGCAAGCAAGAGACAATGTTTTAGGTTTTGAGATGACACTCAAATTACAGACTTGCCCTGTGTTTTAAGATATCCTATCCACTACTTTTCAGAAGATAGGCTTAGTGCCTTGGTTCAGTCTCCCTTATACTTTTTGTTAGGAAAAGACAAGCTTTGTGCCTTGGGCCCCTGTCACCCATCCACATCCTCACAAGGGAAGATGATGGAGTGCTTTCTTTGAAATGACAACTACATATCACTGAGAAAATTCACAGTAACACTGAAAAAATTATTAGGATGTGTGAAACAGAAATTGAGTGAGACAGACTTCGTACGGACCTCCAATTGAATGTCATCTCCACATCCCAAAAATTATGTGAGGTCAATTGTATAAGAGGGTAGTCAATGATCTTTAATTCGCCTCCACTTTTTCTACTAGTCAGGAAAACTGTCTAAGTTAATGGAGGCAGAAGTCGGACATTGGCAACGCTCATAATTGAGCCTGAGTGTGCTATAAGGGAGTGAATGGATAGCAGCTGAAACCATAGCTGACATATTGCTTTATTGCAAGAAAAATGCTGAGTCACTGTGAGGATACCTCTTCATGTAAAAAGAATGGTTACTTAAGAATTTATCTATATCAAACCACAGACTAAAAATCTGCGAGATACTGGCTTAAACTCCAAAGAAAGAATACTGAGGTATGGACATTGAGGCTGTTCCATCCGAGTGTTCTGAAGAGGCTTATAATAGCCTCACAGAGGTAATGCAGTTGAAAATGCCTGGAAATCTCAGGCAAAGAATTAGGGAATTTTACGATACTCATGAGGATTTCCCGCTGGGTAATGTGAATAGGAAGAGACTGGCCTGAGGGCAACACACGGAAATTACTTGAAGTTGGGGTGATGGTGTGGTGCTCACTTTAGAGTTATCCTTCTACATTCCTTGGTAAAATTTACATAAGCACTGAGACAATAACATTACCTGTGTAGCAAGGACACTGAATAGCCCTTCAATCGAAAGGTCATGTCTGCATGAGAAAACCTGCTAGAGGACAGCGGCATAGGCTAACACACACTTGTCATTGGGTAACTGCCTGGAGAATTTATCATTGGTCAGGCAATCCGCTTATGTACAATGGGAGCAGAAGTCACACATTAAAAGCATTGATGTTTAGAGGTTGAGTCTGAATGACGAAGCTACCTTAGAACGGTGAAAACTCTAAGCACCATTATGCTGTATTGTAGTAGAAATGCTCAGTCATTGTGAGCATAAAGGTTCTGGTGGGAGATCCATGCTATTCTTGAAAGTGAACCTTAGGCTACTGCTGTTGAGAAGAAATTGTTTAAAGGCTAAGGACTTAATGAAGAAATATTGAAAATATTTATGAGACATGCTTTAAAAACACTTGTTTGAGGAAAGGGGAAGAGGAATAAAGTGGAAGTCACCTAAAAGTCATATAGTAATCACCAGGGAATTACATGGAGATCAATTGAATACCTGGAGGGGTTCACGTGGGAATCAAGTACGACCCTGCAGGAATCTGTTGTCTACCAGGTGATGAGTCTTGTTGCTGTGGGTATAGGTTTTTACAATACCTCTTACAATGAATCATGCATCAGTTTGTGAAATGTTTTCACTAGTGTACCTTGTCAATGAGACCAGCGTGGTGTTGTGTATTCAAACGTCGAAACAACTTACCATATTTCTGGCAGAGGACTGGGTCCTGAGCCATCGATTTCTATCAACATTTTTAATACCAAGAAAGTCTTTTGACCGTGGACCACATCCTCTATTTAAAGATCTGTCAAGTAAGGTACGCTAGGTTCTGTGTGCCAAGGTGTCCACTCTGCTTCCTGGACATAAAAGCAATGCTTGGCTGTGCATCCAGGCTCTCCAATTGAGTAACTTACAAAATAGTTCAGGCTTTGATTCAGGTTTTTTAGTGCCCAAAGTAGGTTCTATTACCACAGGAAAGCACCATTATGCTGTATTGTAGCAGAAATGCTCAGTCATTGTGAGCAGAACTCTTAACGGTTCTGGTAGTATAGTCACCTTTCAATAATTGTATCAAAGGAAAATTATAACCAGTTTATGCTGAAGGTACTGTTATGATGACAAAGGTTGGTGTCTTCAACCCAATTTCTATCGCAAATACTTTAAAGGAAGGACAGTCTTAGAACCATGCACCAAGTCCTGCATTATTCCTCTTTCTAGGACATGTCAGCTTGATTCTGTAGGCCAAGGTGTCCACTATAGTTGCAAGTAGCAAGGGCTAGGCTGCTTTTTGTGGGCTTAAGTCTTCAGACTGGATGTTGTTACCAATTGGATGATATTGATATTGTGGGCCTGAGTTTAACTGCTTCTTTTTAGATGATCTAGACTTGGCTCAGATTTCCACAAACTCTGTTTTATTTTTTCTTCCATAGAGAATGCTTTTGTTTTGAGCCAGGGCTCTAGGCAACATTTGTTCACAGAAAACAGGCTTGGAACTTGGTCTTATGCCACCATTCAGTCTATGATGAAGAAGTCAAAAGAAATACTGTGGGCTATTTTCTCAGATCTACTTTCTGGAAATAGGGGTAGGGATTGGAACAGCAAAACCAACTTTAGCACCATGATTCCTAATAGGAAAGAGAGGCTGGAGACAAGGTCTTAGGTTTCTAGTAAAGACTCAAATTACATGAGGACAGGCTTTCCCTTTGGATTAAGTTCTCCTATCTACTTGTTTTCAGAAACAACAGGCTTCGTGCTTTGGGTCCCAGTCCTCTTCTACTTTTTATTTGGAAAAATCAGGCCTTGTGCCTTGGGCCCATGTCACCAATCCATATCCTTACAAGGGAGGATGATGTAGTGCTCTCTTTGTAGTCACAAGTGCATATCCCTGAGAAAATTCACATCAACACTGAAAAGTCATTAGTTTACATAGAGCAGAAGGTGGCCGAGACCGCCTCCTAACTGCCCTCCAATCAAATGTCATGTCCACATTACAAATCTAGTTTGAAGTCTACATGTGGCAGGTCTGTGATCTTTAATTTGCCTCTAGTTATACCTGTTTGTCAGAAAAACTGCCTTCTGTTCGTGGAGGCAACAGTCGCACATTGGCGGCATTGATAATTAACCCTGAGTATGCTGTGAGGCTGCGACTTGACAGCGGCCGAAACAATAGCCTCCATTTTTCTGCATTGTAGGAAAAATTCTGAGTCATTGAGAGGATATCACTTGATTGCAGAAAGAACGAGTACCTCAGAATTTTCTCTATATCAAACCTCAGCCTACAAATTCTGAGAGGGACTGGCTTAAGCACCAAGAAAAGATAAATGAGATAGTGACATTGAAGTTCTTCCATCAAAGTGTTCTGAAGAGGCTTATTATAACCTAGCAGAGGAAAGTGAAAAGGAAGTTGCTTGGAAATCTCGTAATAGGAATTAAGGAAGTTCGCTATATTAACGAAGCTTTCCCGCAGAATTCATGTGATCAGGAAGAGACTGGCCTGAGGGCAACACAGAAAAACCACATAAAATTGGGATGGTGGTGTGGTGCCTCTTTTGTGATACACTTTTACATTTATGGTAAAATTCACATTAGCACTGAGAAAATAAGATTACCTGTATAACATAGCCATCTAACAGGCCTTCAATTGAAAGGTCATGTCTGTATGACAAGACTTATTTAAGGAAAGCGGCATAGGCTAACACACATTTCTCATTAGGAAATGCCCTGAGGTTTTGTCTGTGGTCACGCAACCTGCTTGTATATAATGGGAGCAGTGGTCGTACATTAACCACTTTGAAATTTAGAAGCTGATTCTGAATGACAAAGCTACCTTAGAGCGGTGAAACTCTAAGAGCCATTATGCTGTATTGTAGCAGAAATGCTAAGTCAATGGGAGAATAACCCTTAATGGTTCTGGTGGGAGATCCACAGCATTCTTGACATTGAACCTTAGGCTACTACTGTCTAGAAGAATTGCTTAAAAGCCAATAACTCAATGCTGAATTATTGAAAATAATTGTTTATTAGATGTGTTTTGAAAACACTTGTTTCAGGAGGAGGCTGTCTCTGCTACCTTCTGCTCCACGTAGAGTATTGACTTCTCAGTGTTGATGTGAATTTTCTCAGTGATATGCACTTGTCACTTCAAAGGGAGAACTACATCATCCTCTCCTTTGAGGATATGGATTGGTGATATGGGCCCTAGGCACAAGGCCTGTCTTTTCCTGAAAAAAGTAGAAAGGAGACAGGGACTCAAAGCACTAAGCCTGTCCTCCCTGAAAACTAGTAGAAAGGAGAACATAATCCAAAGAGTAAGCCTGTCCTCATGTAATTTGAGTCTTATCTAGAAACCTAGGACTTTGTCTCCAGCCTTTATTTCGTATTAGGAAACATGGTGCTGACCTTGGTTTTGAAGTTCCAATCCCTACTTCATTTTCCAGGAAGTAGATCTGAGAAATTAGCCACAGTATTTCTTCCAACTTTCTCTGACTTAGACTGAAATGGTGACGTAAGCCCAAGTTCCAAGTCTGTTTTCTATGAACAAATGTTTCCTCGAGCCCTGGTAAAAGCAAAAGCCTTCCGTATGTTAGAAAAAATAAACGAATACTGTGGAAATCTGAACCAAGTCTGGATCAATTAAAAGGAAGCAGTTAAAATCAGGGTACAAGGTCAAGATTATCCAATTGGTAACAATATCCAGTTTGAAGACCTAGTTCTACAAACATGCAGCCTGACACCTGCTATCTGAAACTATTATGGGCACCTTGGCCTACAGAATCAAACTTTCATCTCCTGGAAGGAGGAATAATGAAGGACTCTCTGCATGGTTCCAAGAGTGTCCTCCCTTTAAAGTATTTGTGCTAGAAATTGTGCCAAAGACACCAAATGTGTCATCATAACAGTACATTCAGCACAAACTGGTTTTACATCACCAATTTTCTTTGATACAATTATTGAATGAGGACCATACCTTACAAGACCAAGCATTTTCCCTGATACTAGAACATAGTTTGGGCACTAGAAAACCTGGATCAATTCCTGAACTGTTTTGTAATTTATTTGATTCGATACCATGGAAGTACGGCCGAGCATTGCTTTTATTTCCAGAAAGTAGAGTGGAGACCTTGGCACACAGAATCTAGCCTAACTTTACTTAATGGATCTTTAGATAGAGGATGTGACACATGGTCACAACCTTCTTCATAGGAAAAAATGTCAATGGATTTCCAAGGCCCAGAACCCAGTCCTTTGCTGTAACTAGAGTAAGCTGTGTGGACTTTTGAATACACAACACCACGCCAGTCTCATTTACAGGGTACTCTCCAGTGCAAAATATTTCACAGTCTGAAGCCTGATTCATTGTAAGAGGTAAGGTAAAATCCTAAAGCCACAGCAACAAGACTAGTCATCTGGTAGAAACCAGATTCCTGCAGATTCTTCCTTGATCCCCACATCCATTTCTGCAGGTATTCACTTGACCTTCATGTAATTCCCTGCTGATTACAATGTAATTTTCAGGTGACTTCCATCTAATTCCTCTTACCCTATTCTCAAACAAGTGTTTTCAATACATGTCTCCTAAACTCTTATTTTCAATATTTCAGCATTGAGTCAATGGTCTTTAAACAATTTCTTCTCGACAGTAGTAGCCTAAGGTTCACCTTTAAGATTAGTGTCGATCTTCAACCAGAACCCTTAAAGGTTATGCTCACAATGACTAATCATTTCTGCTACAATACAGCATAATGGCACTTAGAGTTTCCACTGCTCTAAGGTAGCTTCATCATTCAGACTCAGCCTCTAAATTTCAACTCAGTTAATGTGTGATCGCTGCTCCCATTGTAACAAGGAGGATGCCTGACCAGAGATGAAACCTCAGGGCACTTACTTAATGACATAGATGTGTTAGCCTATGGGCTGTCCTCAAGCAAGTCTTCTCATGCAGACATGACCTTTCGATTGAAGGGCTATGTTACACTGGTAATCTTATTTTCTCAGTGCATATGTGAATTTTAGAAGTAATGTAGAACGGTAAAACAAAAATTAGCGCCCCAGCATCACCCCACTTTCACGTGATTTTCATGTGTACCCTCAGGCCAGTCTCTTCCTAGTCACCTGAATCCCACCGGAAAAACTTTGTGAGTATGGTGAGATTCCCTAAATCTTAGTACGAGATTTCTAGGTGACCTCATCACCTCTGCTAAGCTAATACAAGCCTTTTAAGAACATGTTCAAGAAATTGCATCAATGTCACTTTCTCAGCTTTTTTTCCATATTGGTTTAGACAGTCTCTCGCAGATGTTAGTCTTTGGTTTGACATAGAGAAATTCTTATGCAGCATTTTTTTTTTTTTTGGCAATAAGAAGCAACCTCACAACGACTCAGGATTTTTCCTACAATAAAGCAATATGGCAGCTAAGGTTCCAAATGCTATCCATTCTCTTTCTCACTGCACACTCAGGCTCAAATATGAACACAGCCAAAGTGTGAATTTTGCCACCACTGACAAAGGCAGTTTTCCTGAAAAATAGACAAAAGTTGGAGCGAATTAAAGATCATTGACTGCCCGCATATACCCTTGACCTCACATAAGATTTGTAATGTGGACATGACTTTCATTTGGAGGTCAGAACGACATCTGTCTCGACCAAATTTGGTTCTACATATACTAATGATTTCTCATTGTTGATGTGAATTTTCTCAATTATATGCATTTGTCATTTCAAAGAAAGCATTACAACATTATTTCTTGTGAGAATGTGTATTGGTGACATGGGTCCAATGCTAAAGGCCTGTCTTATCCTAACAAGAATTAGAAAGGAGACTAGGAAATAAGGAACTAAGCCGATCCTCTCTGAAAACTAGTAGATAGGATAACCTAACCCACAGACGAAGGTAGTCCTCATGTAATTTGATTCTTATCTCAAAACCCTGGGCCTTGTCTCCTGCCTGCATTTCCTATTGGGATCAAATGTGCTGTCCTTGGTTTCTGTTATAATCCCTACCTTTATTTCCAGAAAGTAGATTTGAGAAATTAGCCCAGAGCTTTTCTTTGGACTTTCTCTGACATAGGCTGAAAAGGTGGCTTAAGCCAACATTTCCAAACCTATCTCTGTGAACAAATGTGGCCTGAAGTATTTGTCTCAAAGCCAAAGCCTTTTTTAGGGAAGAAAAAATAAAACAAAGACTTTGGAACTCTTAACCAAGCCTGTACATCCTACAAGTACATAGTTATAGCCCAGGCCCACAACTTGAAACCATACAATTGGTAATAATTTCCAGTCTGAAGACCGAGGCACACAAACATCCAGCCTGGCTCTTGTTACCTGAAACTCTTATGGACACCTTGGCCTATAGAACAAAACTGTCACCTCCTAGGGGGAGAAAGAATGGGAAACTTTGTGTACACCTCCAAGACTCTACTCCTTTGAAAGCATTTACAATAGAAATTGGGCCGATGTCAACAATCCTGTGTCATCATAACAGTACATTCAGCACAACCTGGTCCCAGGTCACTAATTTTCCTTTTAGTCAATTATTGCAAGTTGATCATACCTTGCAGCATGAAGCCTTTCTTCTGGTAAGAGAAAGTAGTGTGGGCACTAAGAATCATGGTCAAATCTTGAATTATTCTTTAAAAAACTTGATTTGAGAACTTGGAATCAAAACCAAGTATTGTTCCTATTTCTAGGAAGTAGAGTGGAGACAATGGTCCACAGAATCTAGCCTAACTTTACATAACGAATTTTTAGGTAGAGGATTTGGCAAACGGTCACAAGACATTCATGGTAGAAAAAGTAACGTGGTTGAAAGTCCATGGCCTAGGAGGCAATACTCTGCTGGAACTGGAGAAAGTTGGTTTGATGTTTGAAAACACGACACCACATCAATCTCATATATAACGTAAACTCGTTTACAATACGATTCATACTCTGAAGCCTGGTTTATTCTACGAAGTAAGGTGAAAACTACAGCCACAACATGACTGGTAACTTGGTAGGTACAGGATTAGTGCAGGGTATTCCTTGAACCCCATGTGAATTACATCAGGAGTTTATTGATTTCCACATGATTGTCACTACAAAGGGAACACTACATCATCCTCTCTTGTGAGGATATGGATTGGTGGCACGATCCCAGGCACAAGGCCTGTCTTTTTCAAACAAAAAATAGAAGGGAGACTGAGACCCAAGCACTAAGCATGTCTTCTCTGAAAATTTATAGATAGGAGATATTAATCCAAAAGGCAAGCGTGTTGTCATATAACATGAGTCTGACCTAGAAACCTAGGACCTTGTCTCCGGTCTCTATTTCTATCAGGAACCAGGGTGTTGTCCTTGCTTTTGCAGTTCAATCCTGACCCCTGTTTCCAGGAAGTAGACCTGAGAAATTAGCCAAAAGCATTTCTTTCTACTTTCTCGACATAGACTGAAATTGTGGCATAACCCCAAGTTCCAAGTCTGTTTTAGGTGAACAAATGTTGTCTGAAGCCCTGCCTCAAAGAAAAATCTTTCTTTAGGGAACAAAAAGGAAAATGGAGAATGTGGAAATCTGAACCAGGCCTGGACTTCCTAAAAGGACATAGTTAAAGACCAGGCCTACAAAATCAAGACCATCCAATTGGTAACAATATTCAGTCTCAAGACCTAGGCCCACAAACTTCTAACCTGGCCCTAGTTCCCTGAAACTCTTGTGGACACCTTGGACTTTAGAACCAATCTGTCATCTCTTACGAGGAGGAAGAATGGAGGACTCAAGGTACGCTCTAAGTCTGTGCTACTTTGAAAGCATTTACGATAGAAATCGGGACAATGACACCAACCCTGTTTCATCATAACACTACATTCAGCACAATGTGGTCTCAAGTAACCAATTTTCCTTTTAGACAGTTATGGAAAGGTGACCGTAACTTGCAGCACCAAACCGTTCTTCTGGTAAGGGAAAGTAGTGTGGGCACAAAGAAACCTGGCCATAGCCTGGACTGTTCTTTAAAAAACTCATTTGGGGAGCTTGGAATCACAACCATATATTGTTTCTATTTCTAGGAAGTAGAGTGGAAACCTTGGCCCTCAGAATCTAGCCCAGGTTTACATAATGAATCTTTAGGTAGATGACTTGGCAAACGGTCACAGGACATTCTTGGTAAGAAAAGAAAAGTGGTTAGAAGTACATAGCCTAGGAGGCCGTCCTCTTCTGGAACTGGGGTAAGTTGGGTGGACATGTGAAAACACAACACCATACCAATTTCATATATAAGGTAAACTTGTTTGCAATACAGTTCATGCTGTAAAGCCTGGTTTATTATCTGAAGTCAAAATGAAAACCTACGCCACAGCAACAAGACTGGTCACTTGGTAGATACCAGATTAGTGTGGGATATTCCTTGATCCCCATGTGAATTCCACCTGGTGTTTATTGATCTAAGTGTGATTTCCTAGTGATTTCTAAGTGATTTTTCGGGTGATTTCAACCTTTTTCCTCTTCTTCTATTTTCAAACAAGTGTTTTAAAAAATGATCTTATTAACTCTAATTTTCAGTATTCAGCATTGAGTCATTGGCTGCCGCAGTCCAACCACGACAGGATCCAGGGGGCCCCAAAGGTGGGCAAGGCGTCAGAGTGGGAGACAGTCGACTACACAACTCAGAGGCAGTGTGACACTGTTCCGTCTTATTGTGATTTGAGTACAACTTTTATGCTTTCTATTTTGGCATTTGATTATACTTTGTGGTTAAGATAGCAAGGAGTTAAATGTCTGTGGTTAGGCAAAGCAGAAAATCTTATAAAGTATATTATTATTAATATTCATGATTAACTAGTACATTTTTCTCTCAATCATTAGAACAGAACTACCTGATGGAACAATCTAAACTTTTAATTCTTACATCTATTATGTAAGATACAGTTTGATTTAAATAAGGTGATAGATGTATTCATAACAGCAAGCATTGGCTTGTGGGCAGACATTGTTCTTCTTTCTGCCTGAAGAAATCTTTTAAATGCTATTTGATTTATGCTACATCTAAAGTTCAAACTGAACCTTTCTCATAGCTGTTCGAAAGCTTCCTTGGTGCAGTATTGAGGAAAATATTTATAAAAATCAGTTTTACAAAGCTGTTTTCGTAAGCTAAGTTTTTGTTCCTTTGTTTTTTAAGCACCAAGGAGGTCCTGACCTAGCCAGCCTTTCTATAAAACTTAAACTACTATAAGGCACATGAATTCCATCTTTATTCACCACACATATGCTATCTTCATTATAAGCTCCTGTATAAGGCAAAGGAGGATCAGGTAATCTTTTCATACTATTAGCCCCCCTAGGTGGATACCAGAGTTTTCCATTTATCCAGTAGGCCACAAAAGTAGGCCCTTCCACAGTAGGCACAGGCTTATGAGTAAATTTCTTTTCCTTTACTAATTTTTCTACTAACTGCATGGGAACAGGAGTATAAACTGGTTCTAGTAATTCAGCTTGTTATAATTTATTCATAACATCTTTAAGAGGTGCATCAAAAGGAATTTCTCTTAATAATTGTTCAAATAAAGGGTTTACGCATTCTGGACATGTCAAGGTGACTAGAGCTGATTCCATACGCAGGGAATTTACTATGTTTTCCTCAGAGCCAATTTTGAGGAAATCCATTTGTACAGTGTTTACACTTACTAGAATTTGTGCTACTCAAATTCCCCCTATTAATAGGATCGTTTCTAAGAAACCAATTATCCCTAAACACATGCCACGTCCTCATTCTTGACGATGCATTCCTTGAAGCCTCTGTCCCCATCTCCGGACCTTGTCACACAGTAGGGTAGAAAGAGGACGCGGCAATTGGCCTTACAGCAATTCCCTGTCAACAGTATTTGCCAAAGGTTCACATAAAAGAATAGTGTGAGAGTTTTACATGAATCCATTCAGAGTGATACTCACAATAAGAAAAATAAAACTTTTTCTGTGATACAGCAAAATGGGGCTTTCAGTTTACAGTGCTCCAAAGTAGCTTCGTCAAACAGACTCAGCCTCCAACTATCAATGCAGTTAATGTTCGCCACCAATTTCCATTGCGTTCAAGCAGGTTGCCTTACCACAGATGAAATCTAAGGCCAGTTATATAAAAACAATCATCTGTTAACCTATGCCACCGTCCTCAAGCAAATCTTCTGCAGAAATACCTTTCTATTGAAGGGCCAATAGGTCGCTGTGTTACACAGACACCATCATTTTCTCAGTGGTTTTCTAAACTTTCCCAAATAATGGAGAAGGGTAACTCAAAAGTGAGCACCACACCATCAACTCAGTATCACGTGACTCCCTGTGATTCCATCAGGCCTGCTTCTTGAGGGTCACATGAAACCCACAATGTAACCTCGTGGGTATCGCAAGATATCCTCATTCTTGGTATGAGGTTTCCAGGTGACTTGCACCTCACTTTCCACTGTGAGACTAAAATAAGGCCCTTCAGAACACTTTGTTGGAACAGTCTGAATGTCAATATCAAAGTTTTCTTTCCTTGGTGGTTAAGCCAGTCCCTCTCAGAATATGTAGTCTGAGGTTTGGTATAGAGAAATTCTGTGGCAGCCATTCTGTCTGCCATCAAGTGGTATCCTCACAATGACACAACATTTTTCCTACAAAACAGAAAAGTGTCAGCTCTTGTTTCCACTGCGCTGCCTCACAGCACACTGAGGCACTATGATCAATGCTGCCAAAGTGCAACTATTGCCTCTGAGAACAGAAGGCATTTTTCCTGACATGCAGACAAAATTAGAGGCAAATTAAAGATCATTGACTGTCCACATATACCTTGACTTCAAATTAGATTTATAATGTGGACATAACATTCAATTGCAGGACAGTTAGGAGGCTATCTCAGCCACCTTCTGCTCCACGTAGACTCATGTCTTCTCAGTGTTAATGTGAATTTTCTCAGTGATATGCAGTTTTTACTACAAAGGGAAAACTACGTCATCCTCCCTTGTGAGGATATGGATTGGAGACATGGGCCCAAGGCACAGGCCTGTCTTTGCCTAAAAAAGTAGAAGGGAGTCTAGGATCCAAAGCATTAAGCCTGTCCACTCTGAAAACTAGTAGAGAGGAAAACCTAATCCAAAGGGTAAGCCTATCTTCATGTAATCTGAGTCTTATCTAAAAACCTAGGACCTCGATTCCTGCCTCGATTTCCTATTAGGCACCAGGGTACTGACCTTGGTTTTGCAGTTCCAACACCTACCCCTATTTCAAGGAAAAAGATCTGAGAAAATAGCGCACAGCATTTCTTCTGACTTTCTCCGACATAGACTGAAATGTTGGCATAAACCCAAGTTCCTAGCCTGTTTTCTGAGAACAAATGTTGCCTGGAGCCCTGACTCAAAGCAAATGCCATTTATGGAGGAAAAATATAATGGAGCGTGTGGAAATTTGAAGCAAGCCTGGACCACCTAAAAGGAAGCAGTTAAACTCAGGGCCACAACATCAAGATCATCCAATTTTAATAATATACAATCTGAAGACTTAGGCCCACAAATATCCATCCTGTCCCCTGCTATCTGAAACTACTGTGGACACCTTGGTCTACAGAATCAAGCTGTCGTCTCCTAGAAAGAGGAAGAATAGAGAACTCAGTGCATGGTTTCAAGACTATACTTCCTTTAAAGTATTTATGATAGAAATTGGTCCAAAACCACCAACCTATGTCATTATAACAATACATTCAGCTCATACTGGTTGCACGTCACCAATTTTTCTTTTACACAATTATTGAAAGGTGACCATACCTTATGGCACCAGCCTTTCCGTGGTAATAGAACATGGTTTGGGCACTCGAAAAACTGGATCAAAGCCTGAACTGTTTTGTAAGTTACTCGATGGGAGAGCCTGGAAGCATGGCCAAGCATTGCTTTTATTTCCAGGAAGTAGTGAAGAGATTCTAGCCTAATATTACTTAATGAATCTTTAGAAAGGAAACGTGGCACAAAGTCACAAGACTTTCTTGGTAGGATAAAATGTCGATGGAAGGCCATGGCCCAGTACCCAGTTCTCTGCAGGAACTAGGGTATGTTGTGTATACGTTTGAGTACACAACACCACGCCAGTCTCATTTACAGGGTACACTCGAGTGCCAAATCTTCCACAAACTGAGGCCTGATTCATTGTAAGAGGTAAGGTGAAAACCCAAAGCCAAAGCAACAAGACTCGTCACCTGGTAGATGCCAGATTCCTGCAGGTTCTTATTTAATCCCCACATGAATACCTCTAGGTATTCACTTGACCTCCATGTAACCCCATTGTCATTACTATGTGATTTTCACTTTATTCCTTTTCCCCATCTTCAAACAAGTGTTTTCAAAATACGTCTTATAAACTCTTATTTTCAATATTTCACTATTGAGTCATTGGCCTTTAAGAAATGTCTTCTCGACAAAAGTAGCCTAAGGTACACCTTTAAGAATAGCATGGATCTCCCACTAGAACCGTTGAAGATAATTCTGACAATGACTCAGCATTTCTGCTAAATACAGCATAATGGCGCTTAGACATTCCTCTCCTCCAAGGTAGCTTCGTCATTCAGACTAATTCTCTAAATTTCAACGTGGTTAATGTGTGACTCCTGCTCCCATTGTACACAAGCAGGTCACCTGACCAGAGAGGAAACCTCAGAGCAATTACCTAATGACAAGTATGTGTTAGCCAGTGCCACTGTCCTCAAGCAAGACTTCTCATGCAGGCATGACCTATCAGTTGAAGGGGTGTTAAGTGGCTGTGTTACAAGGTAATCTTATTTTCTCAGTGTTATGAGAATTTTACCAAAGAATGTAGAAAAGTTACACAAAAGGTTTTTTCGAGATTTGCCCTCAGGCCATGCTTTTCCTGGTCATATGTATCCTGTGGGAAAGCATGTTGAGTATTGCCAGATTTCCTAATTCTTGGTACGAGATTTAGGTGACTTCTACTTCATTATCTCTGCTAGGCTAATAGAAGTCTTTTCAGAACACATAGAAGAAACTCCCTCAATGTCAGTTTCTCAGCTTTTTTTGCATGTTGGTTTACCCAGTCTCTCACAGATGTTTAGTCTTTGGTTTGATATAGAGGAATTCTTCAGCAGCATTTGTTTGTTTGTTTGTTTTTAGTAATGAAGAGATAAACTCACAATGACTTGGCATTTATCCTACAATAAAGCAATATGGCAGCTCTGGTTTCAACTGCTATCCATTCGCTTCCTTACAGCACACTTGGGCTTAATTATGAACACAGCCAATGTGTGACTTCTGTCTCACTGACAGAGGCAGTTTTCCTGACAAACATACAAAAATAGAGGCGAATTAAAGATCATTGACTGCCCACATATGCCTTCGACCTCACATAAGATTTGGAATGTGAACATGACATTCGCTTGAAGGTCAGCATGAAATCTGTCTCGGCCACCTTCGATTCCACGCATACTAGTGATTTCTCAGTGTTGATGTGAATTTTCTCAGTAATATGCACTCGTCATTTCAAAAAAAGTACTACATCATCTTCTCTTTTAAAGATGTGGATTGGTGATATGGACCCAAGGCACAAAGCCTGTCTTTTCCTAACAAAAAGTAGAAGGGAGACTGGGAAACAAGGCATTAAGCATATGCTCTTCTTTTGGTAAGAGAAGGTACTAGGGGCACTAAGAAACCTGGTAAAACCTGAAAACTAGTAAATCACAGAGCATGTCTGTCCTCATGAAATTTGATTCTTATCTTTAAACCTAGGAACTTGTCTCCTGCCTGCATGTTCTATTGGAATCTAGTGTGCTATCCTTGGTTGCAGTTACAATCTCACCTCTAATACCAGAAAGTGGATTTGAAAAATTATCCCAAACCATTTCTTACGACTTTCTCCAACATAGACTGAAACAATGGTGTAATCCCACATTTCCAATCCTGTTCTCTGCGAACAAAAGTTGCCTGAAGTCCTTGTCTAAAGCAAACACTTTCTTAGAGAAGAAAAATAAAACAAAGACTGTAAAAATCTGAACAAAGCCTGGACCTCCTTAAAGGACATAATTAAAGGCTAGGCCCACTACTTCAAGTATATCCATTTGGTAACAATGTCCAGTCTCAAGAACTAGGTCAGCAAACATCCAGCCTAGCCCTTATTACCTGAAACTCTTGTGGACACTTTGGCATATAGAACCAAGCTGTCATCTCCTAGGAGGAGAAAGAATGTTGGACCATGTGAACATCTCTAAGACTATACTCCCTCAAAAGCATTTATGATAGAAATTGGACCGCTGGCACCAATCCTCTGTCATCCTAACTTTACCTTCAGCAAAACCTGGTCCCACATGGCTAATTTTCCTTTTAGACAATTATTGAAACATGACCATAGCTTGCAGCACCAAGCCTTTCTTTTGCTAAGAGAAGGTACTAGGGGCACTAAGAAACCTGGTAAAAGCCTGGACTGTTCTTTAAAAAACTTGACTGTAGAGCTTGTAATCACAAGCAAGTACTGCTTCTATTTCTAGGAAATAGAGTGGAGACCTTGGCCCACAGAATCTAACCTAACTTTACATAATGACTCTTTAGGTAGAGGCCTTGGCAAATGGTTACAAGACATTCTTGATAGGAAAAAAAGAGTTGTTTGAAGTCCATGGTCTAGGAGTCAGTCCTCTGATGGAACAGGGGTAACTTGGGTGGACATTTGAAAACACAACACCAGGCAACCTCATATATAAGGTAAATACATTTCATGCTCTGAAGTCTGGTTCATTATATGAAGTAACGTGAAAACCTATAGCCACAGCAACAAGACTGGTCACTTGGTAGATACCAGATTAGTGCAAGGTATTTCTTGATCCCTATGTGAATTCCACCAGGTGTTTAGTGAATCTCTGCATGACTCCCTAGTGATTTTCAATTGATTTTCAGATGATGTCCACCTTGTTTCTCTTCCCCTATTTTCAAAAATGTGTTTTCAAACTCATCTCATAAACTCTTATTTTCAATATTCAACATTGAGTCATTCATTGCCCTTTAAGCAATTTTCTATTGATAGCTGTGGCCAAAGATCCACATAAAAGAATAATGCAGGAGTTTTACATGAATCCATTTAGAGTTATACTCAAAATGACTCAGCATTTTTGCTATATATAGCAAAATGGCGCTTATAATGTATACCGTTCTAAAGTGGCTTCGTCAAAAAAACTCAGCCTCCAAATTAAAACGCAGTTCATGTTTGACAGCAGCTTCCACTGCATTAAAGCAGTTTGCCTGAACACAGATGAAACCTAAGGCCAGTTATCTAACAACAATTGTCTCAACCTATGCCACCATCATCAAGTGAATCTTGTCATGCAGACATGATCTTTCTTTTGAAGGGTCGTTAGATGGCTATGTTCCACAGACACTATAATTTTCTCAGGGATTATCTAAATTTTACCAAGGAATTGAGAAGAATCACTCGAATGTGAGCACCACACAATCAACCCAATATCACATGACTCCCTGTGATGCCCTTAGGCCAGTCTCTTGACGGTCACTTGAATCCCACAGAGAGGTCTCATGAGTATCGTGAGACTCCCTAATTCTCGTTATGAGATTTCCAGACGACTTCCACTTCATTTTCCTCTGCTAAGCTAAAATCAGCCACTTCAAATGGCCTCAGTGTCAATATACCAGATTTCTTTCCTTGATGGTTAAGCAAGTCTCTCTCAGAATTTGTAGTCTGAGGTTTGGTACAGAGAAATTCTGAGGCAGTTGTTCTTTATGCCATCAAGTTGTATCTACACAATGACTCAGCAATTTTCCCACAGTACAGAAAATTACAGCTATTGTTTCCACCACTATCCAGTCACTGCCTCACAGCACACTCAGGCTCAAAGATCAACGCCGCCAATGTGCAACTGTTGCCTCCACAAAGAGAAGGCAGTTTTCCTGACAAACAAACAAAACTAATGGTGAATTAAAGATCCTTGACTGCCCGCATATATATTTGACTTCAAATTAGATTTGTAATGTGGACAGGACATTCGCTTGGAGGACAAGTAGGAGGCAGTCTCTGCACCTTAGCCTCCACGTAGACTAATGACTTCTCAGTGTTGATGGGAATTGTCTCAGTGATGCACCTTTCACTACAAGGGGAGCACTACATCATCTTCCTTTGTGAGGATATGGATTACTGACATGGGCCCAAGGCACAGGGCCTGTCTTTGTCTAACAAAAAGAAGAGGTCAGGCTGGGACCCAAAGCATAAGCCTGTCCACTCTGAAAACTAGTAGAGAGGAAAACCTAATCCAAAGGGTAAGCCTATCTTCATGTAATATGACTCTTATCTAGAAACCTAAAAACTTGTCTCTGACCTCTATTTCCTATTAGGAACCAGGGTGCTGTCCTAGGTTTTGAAGTTCCAATCCCTACCTCTATTTCCAGGCAGTAGATCTAAAAAATTAGACCACAGCATTTCTTCCAACTTTCTCCTACATAGACTGAATTCGTGGCATAAGCCTAAGTTCCAAGCCTGTTTTCTGTGAAAAAAATATTGTCTGGAGACGTGGCTCAAAGCAAAAGCCTTCCTTATGTAAGAAAAAATAAAATGGATACTTTGGAAATCTGAACCAAGCCTCAACCATGTAAAAGAAAGCAGTTAAACTCAGGGCCACAACATCAAGATCATCCAATTGGTAACAATATCCAGTCTGAAGACCTAGGCCCACAAATATCCAACCCGGATCATGCTACCTGAAACTTGTGGACACCTTGGCCTATAGAATCAAGCTGTCACCTCCTAGAAGGAGGAAGAATGGAGTACTCGAGGCATGGTTCCAGGATCGTCCTCCTTTGAAAGTATTTACTAAAGAAAATAGGCTGAAGACACCAACCTGTGTCATCATAATAGTACATTAAACACAAACTGGTTCCAAGTCATCAATTTTCTTTTTAAAGAATTATTGAAAGGTGACCATAGGTTACAGCATCAAAACTTTCCCCTGATAATAGAGCATTTGGGAACTAAGAAATCTGGATCAAAGCCTGAACTGTTTGTAAGTTACTCGATTTTCTCAGTGCATATGTGAATTTTACCAATGAATGTAGGAGATAACACAAAAGTGTCTTTCAAGAGTTGCATTCTGGGCGATCACTTCCTGGTCACCTGAGTCCTGCAGGAAAGCCTCATGAGTATCGCAAGATTTCCTAATTCTTGGTGTGAGATTTCCAGGTGACTTCCACCTCATTACCTCTGCTAGGCTAATACAAGCCTTTTAAGAACATGTTGAAGAAACTGCCTCAGTATCAATATCTCAGCATTTTTCCATATTGGTTATGCCCGTCTCTTGCAAATATTTACTGAGGTTTCATATAGAGAAATTCATAAGCAGCCGTTCTTTTTACAATGAAAATGTATTCTCATGATGAGTCAACATTTTTCCAACAATAAACAATATGGCAGGTATGGTTTCAACCACTATCCATTAGCTTATTCACAGCACACTCAGGCTCAGTTATGAACGCAGACCATGTGGGACTTCTGACTCCCCTAACATAGGCAGTTTTTCTGACAAACAGTGCAAAGTAGAGACGAATTAAAGATCATTGACTGCCCGCATATACCATTGACCTCACATAAGATTTGTAATGTAGACATGACATTCGATTGGAGGTCACTAAGAAGTCTGTCTCAGCCACCTTCTGATCCATGACTACTAATGATTTCTCATTGTTGATGTGAATTTTCTCAGTGATATTCACTCGTCACTTCAAAGAAAGCACTACATCTTCTTCTCTTGTGAGGATGTGGATTTCTGACAAGAGTGAAAGGACAAGGCCTGTCTTTTCCTAAAAATTCGAAGGGAGACTGGGAACCTAGGCCCTAAACTTATGTTCTCTGAAAACTAGTAGATAGGATAACTTAAACCATAGGTCATGTCTGTCCTCAGGTAATTTGAGTCTTATCTTGAAACTTAGTGCTTTGTCTCCTGCCTGCATTTCCTATTGGGATTCACTGTGCTGTCCTTGGTTGTAATTACAATCCTTACCTCTATTTTTAGAAAGTAGATTTGAGAAATTAGCCCAGAGACTTTTTTACGACTTTCTCCGACATAGAATGAAACGATGATGTAAGCTCACATTTCCAATCGTGGTCTCTGTGAATGATGTTGCCTGAAGTCCTTGTCTCAAAGCAAAAAACTTAGGGAATAAAAAATAAAACGTAGACTGTGGAAATATGAATCAAGCCTGGATCGTAAAAGTTAAAACCCAGGCCCACACATTCAAGACCATCCAATTGGTAACAATATTCAGTCTCATAACCTAGGCCCACAATCATCCAGCCTGGCCCTATTACCTGTAACTCTTGTGGACACCTGGGCTGTCATCTCCTTGAAGGATAAAAAATGGAGGACTTGGTGCACGGTTCCTAGACTGTCCTTCCTTGAAAGTATTTGCAATATAATTTGGGTCGATGACCCCAAATTGTGTCATCATAACAGTACATTCAGCACAAACTGGATCCACGTCACCAATTTTCTTTGATACAATTATTGAAAGGTGACAATACCTTATAAAACCAAGTCTTTCCCTGGTAATAGAACATAGGTTGGGCACTAGGAAACCTGGATCAAAACCTGAACTGTTTTCTAATTTACTCGATTGGAGAGCCTGGAAGCAGGGCCAAGTATTGCTTTATTTCCAGAAAGCAGAATGGAGACTTTGGCACGCAAGATCTACCCAAACTTTATTGAACAAATCTTTAGATAGAGAACATGGCACACATTCACCAGACATTCTTTGTAGAAAAAAAAAAAATGTCGATAGATTTCCATGGACCAGGACCAAGTGCTCTGCCAGAACTAGAGTAAGTGTGTGGACGTTTGAATACACAACACCACACCGATCTCATTTACAGGGTACACACCAGTGCAAAATATTTCACAAACTGAAGCCTGATTCATTCTAAGAAATAAGGTAAAAATCTATAGCCACAGCAACAAGACTAGTCACCTGTTAAAGAACTGATTCCTGAAGGATCTTCATTGATTCCCACATGAATCCCTCCCTGTATTCACTTAAATTCCATGTGAATACAGGAATTTATTTTCAGGTGACTTCCACCTTATTTTTCTTCCCCATCCTCAAATGATCGTTTTCAAAACATGTCTCATAAACTCTTTTTATAATATTTTAGCATTGAGTCATTCGCCTTTAAGCAAATTCTTCTCGACAATAGCAGCCTAAGCTTCACCTTCAAGAATAGTGTGGAGTTTCCACCAGAACCGTTAAGGTTTATGCTTACAATGACTCAGCATTTCTGCCACAATACAGCATAATGAAAATTAAGTTTCCACCGCTCTAAGGTAGCTTTGTCATTCAGACTCTGCCTCTAACTATCAATGCGCTTAATGTGTGACCACTGCTTTCTTTGTATACAAGCAAGTTGTGTGATCAGACACGAAAGCTCAGGCAGTTATGTAAGACAAAAGAGTGTTAGCCTATGCCACTATCCTCAAGCAAGTCTTCTCATGCAGATCTGACCTTTCAATTGAAGGGCTGTTAGGTGGCTATCTTACACAGGTAATCTTATTTTCTCAATGCTTACGTGTATTTACCAGGGAATGTAGAAGTGTAACACAAAGTGAGCGCCACATCATGACCCTAATTTCACGTGATTTCGTGTGTTGCCCTCAAGCCAGTCTCTTCCTGGTCACATGTATCCCATAGGAAAGCCTCGTGAATATCCCAAGATTACCTAATTCTTGGTACGAGATTTCCAGGACTGTTCCTCATTACTTCTGCTAGGATAATACAAGATTTTTAAGATCTTATTGAAGAAATTGCCATATATCAGTTTCTCAGCTTTTTTTCCATATTTGTTTAGCCAGTCTCTCGCAGATTTTTAGTCTTTGGTTTGATATAGAGAAATCCTTAAGCAGCGGGGTTTTTTTGCAATGAAGAGGTAACCTAAAAATGACTCAGCATTTTTCCTACAATAAAGCAATATGGCAGCTATTGTTTCAACCACTATCCATTCGCTTCCTAACAGCACACTAAGGCTTAATTATCAATGCAGTCAATTTGCGACTGTTGCCTCCACGAATATAAGGCAGTTTTCCTGACAAACAGACAAAACTAGAGGCGAAGAAAAGATCACCGACTACCCGCATATACTGTTGACTTCGAATTAGATTTGTAATGTGGACACAACATTCGACTGGAGGACAGGAGATTGTCTCACTCACCTTCTGCTCTATGTACACTAATGACTTCTCAGGTTTTGAAGTGAACTTTTTCAGTGATATGCACTTGTAACTATAAATGGAGTACGACATCATCCTCCCTTATGAGGATAGGGATTGGGGACACGAGCCCAACTCACAAGGCCTGTGTTTTCCTAACAAAAAGTAGAAGAGAGAATGGAATCCGAAGCAATAAGCCTGTCCTCTCTGAAAACTAGTAGATAGGAAAACTTAATCCAAAGGGTAAGCCTATCCTCATGTAATTTGAGTCTTACCTAGAAACCTAAAACCTTGTCTCCAGTATCTATTTCCTATAAGGAACCAGAATGTTGACCTCAGTTTTGTAGTTCCAATCCCCTCCCTTATTTAGAGGAAGTGGATTTGACATATTAGCCCACAGTATTTCTTCTGAGTTTCTCCGAGATAGACTGAAATAGCGGCCAAAGCCCAAGTTCCAAGCCTGTTGTCTGTGAACAAATGTTGCCTGGAGCCAGGGCTCAAACCAAAGCCTTTTTATAGAAGTAAATATAAACAGAGACTGTAGAAATATGGACAAAGCCTGGACCACCGAAAGGAAGCAGTTAAATTCAGGGCCACAAAATCTAGGTCATCCAACAGGTAACAATATCCAGTCCGAAGACTTAAACCCACAAACATTCAGCCTGGCCCCTGCTACCTGAAACTATTGTGGACCTCTTGGCCTACAGCATCAAGCTGTAATGTCCTAGAAGGAGGAAGAATAAAGGACTCGGTCCACAGCTCCAAGACTGTTCTCTCTTTAAAGTATTTATGATAGAAATTGGGCCGAAAATACCAACCTGTGTCATCATAACACTATATTGTGCACATACTGGTTTCACATCACCAATATTTCTTTTAGACAATTATTGAAAGGTAACAATAGAACATAGTTTTGGCATTAAGAAACCTGGATCAAAGCCTAAACTGTTTTGTAAGTTACTCGACTGCAGAGCCTGGAAGCACGGGAAGCATTTCTTGTATTTCCAGGTAGTAGAGTGGAGACCTTGGCATGAAGAACCTAGCCTAACTTTACTTAACGAATCTTTAGGTAAAGAACATGGCACATGGTCACAAGACCTGCTTGGTAGTGAAAAATATCAATGGAAGTCCATGGCCCAGGATCCAGTCATCTGCCAGAACTAGAGTAATTTGTGTGGACATTTTAATACACAACACCACGCCAATCTCATTTACAAGGTACACTCCAGTGCAAAACAATTCACAAACTGAAGCCTGAATCATTGTAAGGTGTAAGGTGAAAACCTAAAGCCACAGCAACAAGACTTGTCATCTGGAAGACACCAGATTTCTGCAGGGTCTTCCTTGATTCCCATGTGAATCCTTCCATTATTCACTTGACCTCCATGTAATTTCCTATTGATTACTATGTGATTTTCAGGAGAATTCCATCTTATTCCTCATCTCATAAACTCTTATTTTCAATATTTCAACATCGTCTTTTAGGAAATTTCTTCTTGACAGTAGTAGCCTAAGCTTCACCTTCAAGAATAGCATGATCTATCACCAAAATCGTTAAGAGTTATGCTCACAATGACTAAGCATTTCTGCTACAATACAGCATAATGGCCCTTAGAGTTTCCACAGCTCTATGGTAGCTTCATAATCAGATTCAGCCTCTAAATTTCAAAGTGGTTGATGTGTGACCGCTACTCCCATTGTACACAAGCAGGTTGCCTGACCAAAGATGAAACTTCACGGCGGTTACCTCAAGACAAGTGTGTGCTACCCTTGCCGCTGTCCTCAAAGTTCTCATGCAGACATGACCTTTTGACAGAAGGGTTTTGAAGTAATTATGTTACACAGGTAATCTAATTTTCTTAGTGCTTATGTGAATTTTAACAAGGGATGTCAAAGGATAACACAAAAGTGAGTGTCACACCATCACTCCAATTTCACGTGATTTTTGAGTGTTACCCTCAGGCCAGTCTCTTCCTGGTCACGTGAATTCTGTGGGAAAGCCTTGTGAGTATCATGAGATTCCCCAATTCTTGGTAGGAGATTTCCAGGGGACTATTACTTCATTACCTCTGCTAGGCTAATACAAGCCTTTTCAGAACACGTTGAAAAAACTTCCTCAATGTCAGTATCTCAGCTTAATTTCCAATTAGTTAAGCCAGTCTCTCGCAGATACTTAGTCTGTAGTTTGAAATAGAGAAATCGTAAGGAGCCATTCTTTTTGCAATGAAGAGGTGTACTCACATTGACTCAGCATTTTTCCTACAATAAAGCAATATGACATCTATGGTTTCAACTGCTATACATTTGGTTCCTCATAGCACACTCAGGCTTCAATTAAGAATGCCGCCAATGTGCGACTTCTGCGTTGACCTCACTAAAGTTTTGTAATGTGGACCTGACATTCGACAGGAGGTCAGTACAAAGTCTGTCTTGGCTACCTTCTGTTCCACGCATACTAATGATTTCTCAATGTTAGTGTGAATTTTCTTAGTAATATGCACTCGTCACATCAAAGAAAGCACAACATCATATTCTCTTGTGCGGATGTGAATTGATGACATTGGCCCAGGGCATAAGGCCTGTCTTTTCCTAACAAAAGGTATAAAGGAGACTAGGAACCAAGGCATTAGCCTATGTTCTCTGAAAACTAGTAGATACGATAACTTAAACCACAGGGCATGTCTGTCCTCATGTAATTTGAGTCTTAGCTCAAAACCTAGGAGCTTGACTCTTGCCTGCATTTCCTATTGGGATCCACTGTGCTATCTTTGGTTGCAATTACAATCCCTATCTCTATTTCCAGAAAGTATATTTGAGAAATTACCCCCAAAGCATTGCTTACGACTTTCTCCGACAAAGACTGAAAGGGTGGCATAAGACAAAATTTCCAAGCCTGTTCTCTGTGAACAAATGTTGCCTGAAGTCCTTGTCTCAAAGCAAAAACTTCTTAGGCAAGAAAAAATAAAATGGAGACTGTGGAAATGAGACCCGAGCCGAGACCTTCTAAAAGGACATAGTTAGAGCCTAGTCCTACAACTTTGAGACTATCTAAATTGTAACATGTCCAGTCTCAAGAACTAGGCCCGCAAACATCCAGCCAGGCCCAGGTTACCTGACACTCTTGTGGACACCTTGGTGTATAGAACTAAGCTGTCATCTCCTAGGAAGAGGAAGAATAGAGCACTTGGCGCACGTCTCCAAGACCGTACTCCCTGAAAGCATTTATGATAGAAATAGTTCTGATGGCACCAACCTGTGTCGTCCTAACAGTACATTCAGCTCAATCAGGTCCCAGGTCACCAATTTTTCTTTTAGACAATTATTGAAAAGTGAGCATATCTTGCAGCACCAAGTCTTTCTTCTGGTAAGAGAAGATAGTGTGTGAACTAAGAAACTTGGCCAAAGCCTGGATTGTTCTTTAAAAAACTCAATTGGGGAGCTTGGAATCATAGCCAAGTATTGCTCCTATTTCTAGAAAGAAGAGTGGAGACCTTGACCTACAGAATCTAGCCTAACTTTACATAACAAATCTGAAGGTAGAGGTCTTGGAAAACATTCACAAGACATTCTTGGTAGGAAAGAAAAGTTATTGTAAATCTGTGGCTAGTAGGCTGTCCTCTGCTGGAACTGGTGTAAGTTGGGTGGACGTTTGAAAACACAACACCACGCCAATCTCATATATACGGTAAACTGGATTGCAATACGATTCATGCTCTGAAGCCTAGTTCATTCTACAAAGTAAAGTGAAATCCTACAGTCACAGATCAAGACTGGTCACTTAATATATACCAGATTAGTGGGGTGGAGGGGCTATTGCTTGATCTCCATGTGAATTCCACCAGGTGTTTACTTGAACTTCGTGTGATTCCCTAATGATTTCTAAGTGATTTTCAGTTGACTTTCATCTTATTTTTTTCCTATTTTCCAATAAATGTTTTCAAAACTCATCTCTTAAAGTCTTATTTTCAATATTCAGCATTGAGTCTTTGGCCTTTAGGCAATTCCCTGTGGACAGTAGTGATCAAAGTTCCCCATAAAAGAATAGAGCAGGAGTCCCACATGTATGCATCAGAATTATATTCACAATGACTCAGCATGTTGCTATAGTACAGCAAACTGGTGCTTATAGCTTACTCCATTTTAAAGTAGCTTCGTCAAGCAGACTCAGCCTACAAATATCAATGCAGTTAATGTTCTAAAGTAGCTTCCATTATGCTAAAGCAGATTGCCTGACCGCAGATGAAACCTAGGCCAGTTAGCTAACATCAATTGTTATCAATTATCTGTTAAAGTATCTCGTTGTCCTCAAGCGAACCTTCTATGCAGACATGACCTTTCGATGAAAAGGATGTAAAGTGGCTATGTTACACAGATTCTCATGTTCTCAGTGGTTATTGAAAATTTACCAAGAAATTGAGAAGAGTAACTCAAAAGTGAATGCCACACCATCAACCCAATATCACGCGACTCCCTGTGATGACCTCAGGCCTGTCTCTTGATGGTCACGTGAATCCCGCAGAAAAGCCTCGTGAGTATCGCGAGAATCCCTAGCTCTTGGTACGAGATTTCCAGGCAACTTCTACCTCATATTCCTCTGCTAGACTAAAATAAGCCTCTTCAGAACACTATGAAGGAATATCCTTAATGTTAATATCTCAGTTTTCTTTCTTTGGTGGTTAAGCAAGTTCCTCTCAGAATTTGTAGTCTGTGGCTTGGTATAGAGAAATTCTGAAGCAGTCGTTCTTTCCTCCATCAAGTAGTACTCTCACAATGACTCAGTATTTTTCCTACAAAACAGAAAAATGGGAACTATTGTTTCTACCACTATCCAGCAGCTGCATCACAGCACACTCAGGCTGAATGATCAACGACACCAATGTGAGACTGTGGGCTCACGAACAGAAGGGAGTTTACCTGACAGACAAAACTAGAAGCAAATTAAAGATCATGAACTGCTTGCATATACCGTTGACTTCATATTGGATTTGTAATGTGGACACGACATTCGATTGGAGGACAGGAGGTTGTCTAGGCCTCCTTATCCTCCCTGTAGATTAATGACTTCTCAGGGTTAATGTGAATTATCTCAGTGATATGCAGTTGGCAATACAAAGGGAGCACTACATTATTCTCCCTTGTCAGGATATGTGTTGTTGACACGGGCCTAGGGGACAAGGCTTGTCTTTGCCTAACAAATAATAGAAGGGAGACTGGGACCCAGAGCACTAAGCCTGTCCTGTCTGAAAACAAGTAGATAAGGGAACTTAATCCCTATGGCATAACTGTCCTCATGTAATTACAGTCTTATCTAGAAACTTTGCCTCCAGTCTATTTCCTATTAAGAACCAGGGTGCTGACATTGGTTTTGCAGTTCCAATCCCTGCCCCTATTTCAAGGAAGTAGATCTGAGTAATTCGCCCGCAGCATTTCTTCCGACTTTCTAAGACATAGACTGAAATGGTGGCAAAAGCCCAAGTTCCAAGCCTCTTTTCTGTGAACAAATGTTGCCTAGAAAACTGGCTCAAAGCAAAAGCCTTCTTTATGGAAGAAAAAATGAAACAGAGACTGTGGAAAGCTGAACTATGTCTGGACCACCTAAAAGGAAGCAGTAAACTCAGGGTCACAACGTCAAGATCATCAAATTTGTAACAATATCTGGTCCGAAGAAGTAGGCACACAAACTTCAAGCTTAGCCCCTGCTACCTGAAAATATTGTGGGCACCTTGGCCTACAGAATCAAGCTGTCATCTTCCAGAAGGAGGAAGAATGGAGGACTTGGTGATCGGTTCCAAGACTATCCTCCCTTTAAAGTATTTGTGATAGAAATTGGGCCAAAGACAGAAACTTTTGTCATCATAACAGTACATTCAGCACAAACTATTTCCACGTCTCCCATTTCCCTTTGATACAATTATTGAAAGGTGACCATACCTTAGAGCCCCAAGCCATTCCCCCAGTAATAGAACTTAGTTTGAGCACTAAGAAACCTGATTCAAAGCCTGAATTGTTTTGTAAGTTACTAGAACGGAGAGCCTGGAACCTCGGCCTAGCATTGTTTTTATTTCCAGAAAGTAGAGTGGGGACCTTGGCACACAGATCTAGCCTAAGTATACTTAATGGATCTTAAGATAGAGAATGTGGCTCATAGTCAGAAGACCTTCTTCGTTGGATAAAATTTCGATTGAAGGCCATTGCCCAGGACCTAGTCCTCTTCTGGAACTATGGTAAATTGTGCGGACATTTGAATACAAAGCACCACGCCGGTCTCATTTACAGGGTACATTCGAGTGCAAAATATTTTGAAAACTGAAGCCTGATTCATTGTTAGAGGTAAGGTGAAAACCTAAAGCCACAGCAACCAGACTCATCACCTGGTAGACACCAGAATCCTGCAGGATCTTACTTGATCCCCACTTGAATCTCTCCAGGTATTCACTTGATGTCCATGTAATTCCCAGGTGATTACTACGTGATTTTCAGCTGACTTCTACCTTATTTCTTTTCCCTTAGAACTGTCCTCCAATCGAATGTCATGTCCCCACTGCAAATCTCATTTGAAGACAACAGCATATGCGGGCATTCAGTCACCTTTAATTTGCCTCTAGTTTTGTCTGTTTGTCAGGGAAACTGCCATTTGTTGAGGGGCGACAGTCACACATTGGCAGCGTTGATCACTGAACCCGAGTGTGCTGTGAGGCAGCAACTGGATAGTGGTGGAAACGGTAGCTGTCATTTTGCTGTTTTGTAGAAAAAATACTGAGTCATTGTGAGAATACCACTTGATGGCGGAAAAAATGGCTGCCTCAGAATTTCTCTATACCAAACCTCATACAACAAATTCTATCAGGAACTGGCTTAACAAACAAGAAAAGACTACTGAGATATTGGCATGAGGCTGTTCCATCAAGTGTTCTAAAGAGGCTTATTTTAGCCTAGCAAAGGAAAGTGAGGTAGAATTTTACTGAAAATCTCTTACCAAGATTTAGAGAAACTCGCAATACTCATGAGGCTTTCCCTTGGGATTCATGTGACCAAGAGAAGACGGCCTTGAGGGCAACGCAAGAAAATCACGTGAAATTGGGGTGATGGTGTGGCGCTCACTTTTGTGTTACCTTTCTACATTCCTTGGGAAAATTCAGATATGCACTGATAAAATAACAATACCTGTGTAACATAGCCACCTAACAGCCCTTCAATCAAAAGGTCATATCTGCATCAGAAGACTGCTTGAGAACAGCGGCATAAGGTAAAACACAGTTGTCGTTAGGTAACTGTCCTGAGCTTTCGTCGCTGGCCAGGCAACCTGCTTTTATACAACGGGAGTAGTGGTCACACTTTAACCACATTGAAATTCATAGCCTGAGTCTAAATGATGAAGCTACCTTACTGCGGTTGAAACTCTAAGGGCCATGATACTGTATTGTAGCAGAAATGCTGAGTCATTGTGAGAATAACCCTTAACGCTTCTGGTGGGAGATCCACGCTATTATTGAGATAAATCTTAAGCTATTAATGTAGAGAAGAAATTGCTAAAAGGCCAATAACTCAATGCTGAAATACTGAAAATAATTGTTTATGACATGTTTTGAAAAAATGTGTTTCAGGATAGGAGAAGAGATAAAAGGTGGAAGTCACCTGAAAATCACATAGTAATCACCAAGGAATTACATGGAGGTCCAGTGAACACCTGGAGAAATTCAAGTGTTGATCATGAAGACACCGCAGGAATTTGGTGTCTACCAATTGATGAGTCTGGTTGCTGTGGATTTAGGTATTCACCTTACCCCTTACAATGAATCAAGCTTCAGTTTGTGAAATGTTTTGCACTTGAGTGTACCCTGTAAATGAGATCGGCGTGGTGTTGTGTATTGAAACATCCACACATCCACACATCCCAGCAGAGGACTGGTTCCTGGGCCATGGACATCCGTCGACATTTTTTTTCCACCAAGAATGTCTTGTGTCTGTGTGCCACGTTTTCTATCTAAAGATCCTTTAAGTAAGTTTAGGCTAGATTCTGTGTGCTAAAGTCTCCAACCTGCTTTCTGGAAATAAAAGCAATGCTAAGCCATGCTTCCAGGCTGTCCAATCGAGTAACTTACAAAACAGTTCGGGCTTTGCTCCAGATTTCTTACTTCTCAAACTATGTTCTATTACCAGAAGAAAGGCTTGCTGCTATAAGGTATAGCCACCTTTCAATAATTGTATCAAACAAAAGTGGTGATGTGAAATCAGTTAGTTTTGAATGTACTATTATGATGACAGGTTGGTATCTCCCACCCAATTTCTATTGTAAATACTTTAAAGGGAGGAAAGTCTTGCAACCATGCCCCGAGTCCTCCATTCTTTCTCTTTCTAAGAGATGAAAGCTTGATTCTGTAAGCCAAGGTGTCCACCTCTACTTTTGTATGTTTCTCAGAAAAACTGCCTATGTCAGTGGAGGCAGAAGTCATACATTAGCTGCATTCAAAATTGAGCATCAGTGTGCTGTGAGGCAGCGAATGGATAGCGGTTGAAACCCTAGGTGCGATATTCCTTATTGTAGGAAAAATGCTGAGTCATTGTGTGGTTACCTCTTCATTGCAAAAAGAACGACTGCTTAAGAATTTCTCTGTATCAAACAATAAACTGAAAATCTGTGAGAGTATGGCTAAATCAATTAGGAAAACTAGCTGAGATACTGACATTGAGGCTGTTTCTTCAACGCCTTCTGAAAAGGCTTCTATTAGCCTAGCAGAGGTAATGAGGTGAATGTCATCTGGAAATCACGTACCAAAAATGAGAGAATGTCATGATACTCATGAGGCTTTCCCACTGGATTCAGGTGACCAGTAATATACTGGCCTATAGGCAACACACAGAAATCACGTGAAATTCGGGTGATGGTATGGCACTCACCTTTGTGTAACCCTTCTACATTCCTTGGAAAACTTCACATAAGCACTGAGAAAATGGGATTACCTGTGTAACATAGTCACCTAACAACCTTTCAACTGAAAGTTCATGTCCACATGTGAAGACTTGCTTGAGGTTGGCAGCATAGGCTAACACACACTTGTCGTTAGGTAACTACACTGTGGTTTCATCTCTGGTCAGGCGACCTTCTTGTATACAATGGGAGCAGCCATGACACATGAACCACATCAAAATTTAGAGACTGAGTCTGAATGATGAAGCTGTCTCAGAATGGTGAACACTGAAAGCACCGTGATGCTGTATTGTACCAGAAATTCTGAGTCATTGTGAGCACAACCCTTCTTGGTTCTGGTGGGAAATTCACACTATTCTTGAAGGTGAACCTTAGGCTACCTCTGTCAAGAAGACATTGCTTAAAGGCCAATGATTCAATGCTGAATAGTGAAAATAAGAGTTTATGAGACGAGTTTTGAAAACACTTGTTTGAATAGAGAGGAAGAGGAATAAGGTGGAAATCACCTTAAAATCACTTAGAAATCAATAGAGAATCACGTGGAGATCAAGTAAACACCTGGTGTAATTCACGTGGAGATCAAGTAAACACCTGGTGTAATTCACATGGAGATCGAGGACTACCCCATACTAAAATGGTATCTACCAAGTGACCAGTCTTGATGCTGCGGACTTAAGTTTTCCCTTTGCTTGGTAGAATGAACCAGAGTTCAGAACATGAACCTTTTGCAAACTAGTTTACCTTGTATATGAGTTTGGCATGATGTATTTTCAAACGTCTACCCAACTTACCTTAGTTTCAACAGAGGACTGCCTATTAAGCCATGGACTTCCAAGAACTATTCTTCTCCTACCAAGATGTCTTGTAACCCTTTTCCAAGTCCTCTCCCTAAAGATTCATTATGCAAATTTTGTCTAGATTCTGTAGGTTAAAGTCTCCACTCAACTTAGAAGCAGGAATAATATTGATTTGTCATTCCAAGCTCCCCAATCGAGTATTTTAAACAATAGTACAGTCTTTGGTCAGGTTTCTTCCTGCCCACACTACTTTCTCTCACCATAAGAAAGGCTTGGTGCTGCAAGGTATGGTCACCTTTCAATAATTGTCTAAAAGAAAAATTGGTGACGTGGGACGATGTTGTGCTAAATGTACTGTTATGATGACACGGGATGGGTGCCATTGGCACAATTTCTATCGTAAATGCTTTCAAGGGAGCGCAGTCTCAGAGGTGTGCGCCAAGCCTCTGGAGATAATAGCTTGGTCCTATAGGCCCAGGTGTGCACAGGAGTTTCAGGTAACAAGGGCCAGGCTGGATGATTGTTGGCCTTGATTTTGAGACTGGACAATGTTACATTAGATGGTCTTGACGTCGCGAGCGTGGGCTTTAACTATGTCCTGTTAGTAGGTACAGGCTTAGTTCCAATTTCCACAGTCTACATTTTATTTTTTCTTCCCTGAAGTAGGCTTTTGATTTGAGACAATAACTTCGGGCAACTTTTATTCACAGAGAACAAGCCTGGAAATATGGGCTTATGCCGCCTTTTCAGTCTATATCGAAGAAAGTCTGAAGAAATGCTCTTGGCTAATTTCTCAAATCTACATTTTGAAAACAGACATAGAGATTGTAACTGCAACCAAAGACAGCACACTGGATCCCAATATTAGACTCAGGAAGCAGACAAAGTCCTAGGTTTTGAGATAAGATTCAAATTACATGAGAAAAAACTTGTCCTGTGCTTTAAGTTATCCTATCTACTAGTTTTCAGAGAGTATAGTAATAGTGCCTTAGTTCCCAGTCTTCTTTCTAATTTTTCTTAGGAAAAGACAGGCCTTGTGCCTTGTGCCCATGTCACCAATCCACATCCTCACAAGGGAAAATGATGTAGTACTTTTTTTGAAGTAGCGAGTGTATATCAATGAGAAAATTCACATCAACATTGAAGAATCATTACTAATCTTGGAACCAGAGTTGGCCGAGACAGACTTTGTACTGACCGTCAATCGAATGTCATGTCCATATTCCAAATTTTATGTGAGATCAACGGTAAATGCGAGCAGTCAATGATCTTTAATTCACCTCTACTTTTGTGTGTTTGTCAGGAAAACTACATATGTCAGCAGAGGCGGAAGTCACACATCGGTTGCATTCATAATTGAGCCTGAGAGTGTTGTGAGGAAGCAAATGGATAGCGGTTGAAACCACAGTTCCCATATTACTTTATTGTGGGAAAAATGCTGAGTCATTGTGAGGATACAGCTACTTTGCAAAAGAACAGCTGCTTAAGAATTTCTCTATATCAAACCAAAGACTAAAACACTGAGAGAGACTGGCTTAAACAATATGGAATAAAATCTGAGAAACTGACATTGAGGCAGTTTCTTCAATGTGTTCTGAAAAGGCTTGTATAAGCCTAGCAGATGTTATGAGGTGGAAGTTGCCTGGAAATCTTGTACCAAGAATGAGGGACTCATGATATTCATGAGGCTTTCCCAAGGGATTCAAATGACCAGGAAGAAACTGGCCTGAGGGTACACACGAGAATCACATGAAAGTGGGGTGATGCTATGGCGTTCACTTTTGTGTTACCCTTCTACGTTTCTTGGTAAAATTCACGTATGCACTGAGAAAATAAAGTTACCTGTGTAACATAGCCACCTAACAGCCCTTCAATAGAAAGGTCATTTCTGCATGAGAAGACTTGCTTGAGGACGGCGCCATAGGCTAACCCATTCTTGTTGTTAGGTAAGTGCCTGAAGTTTCATCTCTGGTCAGGCATCCTGCTTGTTACAACGGGAGCAGCAGTCACACATTAACCGTGTGAAAATTAGAGGTTGAGTCTGAATGATGAAGCCACTTTAGAGCTTAGATACTCTAAGCGCCATTATGCTGTATTGTAGCAGAAATGCTTAGTCATTGTGAGCATAACCCTTAAGGGTTCTGGTCGGAGATCCACACTATTCTTAAAGGCGAACCTTAGGCTACTACTGTCGAGAAGAAATTGTTTAAAGGCCATTGACTCAATGCTGAAATATTGAAAATAAGAGTTTAGGAGACATGTTTCGAAAACACTTGTTAGAGGATAGGGTAAAAGGAACAAGGTGGAAGTCTCCTGAAAACCACATAGTAATCAGCAGAGAATTACATGGAGGTCAAGTGAATACCTGCAGAAATTCACGTGGGGATCAAGAAAAACCCTGCAGGAATTTGGTTTCTACCAGGTGACTAGTCCTGTTGCTGTGGCTTTATTTTTTTTATCTTACCTCTTACAATGATCAGGCTTCAGATTGTGAAATATTCTGCACTGGAGTGTACCTTATAATGAGACCTGCATGGTGTTGTGTATTCAAAAGTCCACGCAACTTGCCTTAGTTATACCAGAGGACTGAGTTCTGGGCCATAGACATCCATCCACATTTTTTCCTACCAAGAAGGTTGTGACCATGTGTCACATCCTCTATCTAAAGATCTGTTAAGCGAAATTAGGCTAGATTCTGTGTGCCAAGGTCTCCACTCTACTTTCTGGAAATAAAAGCAATGCTCCGCCATACTTCCAGGTTATCGAATCGAATAAATTACAAAACATTTCAGGCATTGATCCAGGTTTCTTAGTGCCCAAGCTATGTTCTATTACCAGGGAAAAAGCTTGGTGCTGTAAGGTATGGTCATCTTTCAATAACTGAATCAAAGAAAATTGGTGACGTGGAACAAGTTGTGTTGAATGTACTGTTATGATGACACATTTGGTGTCTTCTGCCTAATTTCTAGCGCAAATACTTTAAAGGACATTCTTGGAATGTCCAGTGAGTCCGTGCAGTGAGTCCTCCATTCTGCCTCCTTCTAGGAGATGAAAGCTTGATGCTGTAGGCCAAAGTGTCCACAATAGTTTCAGATAACAGGGGCCAGGCTGCATGTTTGTGAATCTAGGTCTTCAGACTGGATATTTTTACCAATTAGATGACCTTGACGTTGTACCCTGAGTTTAACTGCTTCCTTTTAAGTGGTCCAGGCTTGGTTCAGATTTTCACAGTATCTGTATTATTTTTTCTTACATAAGGAAAGTTTTTGCTTAGCCAGGGCTCAAGGAAACATTTGTTCACGGAAAACAGGCTTGGAACTTGGGCATACGCCACCATTTCAGTCTAAGTCAGAGAAAGTCGGAAGAAATACTGTGGCTAATTTCTCAGATCTACTTCCTGGAAAATGAAGTAGGGATTGGAACTTCAAAACCAAGGTCAGCACTCTGTTTCCTAGTAGGAAATAAAGGCCAGAGACAAGGTCCTAGTTTTCTAGATAAGACCCAAATTACATGAAGACAGGCTTGCCCTTTGGAATATGTTCTCCTTTCTACACATTTTCAGAGGAGACAGGCTTAGTGCTTTGGGTCCCTGTCTCCCTTCTACTTTTTGTTAAGAAAAAAACAGGGCTTGTACCTAGGGCCCATGTCACCAATCCATATCCTCAAAGGGGAGGATCATGTAGTTCTCTCTTTGTAGTGATAAGTGCATATCACTGAGAAAATTCACATCAACACTGAGAAGTCATTACTCTACGTGGAGCAGAAGGTAGCAGAGACAGCCTCCTCCTGAAACGTGTGTTTTCAAAACGTCTCATAAACAATTATTTTCGATACTTCAGCATTGAGTCATTGGCCTTTAAGCAATTCTTCTCAACAGTAGTAGCCTAAGGTTCACCTTCAAGAATAGCATGGATCTCCCACCAGAACCATTAAGGGCTATTCTCACATTGACTCAACATTTCTGCTACAGCACAGCATAATGGCTCTTAGAGTTTCCACCACTCTAAGGTAGCTTAGTCATTCAGACTCAGGTTCTAAATTTCAACACGGTGAATGTGTGACTGCTGCTCCCATTGTATACAAGCAGGTTACCTTACCAGAGACAAAAATCTCAGGGCAGTTACCTAAAGACAAGTGTATGTTAGCCTATGCAGTCATCCTCAACCAAGTCTTCTATGCAGACATGACCTTTCTATTGAAGGCCTGTTAGATGGCTATGTTACACAGGTAACTTTATTTTCTCAATGCTTATGTGAATTTTACCAAGGAATGCAGAAGAGTAACACAAAAGAGCACCACACCATCACTCAATATCAATTGATTTTCATGTGTTGCTTCCAGGCCATTCTCTTCCTGGTCACCTAAATCCTGCGGGTAAGCCTCATGAGTATCGAGAGCACTCCTAATTCTTGGTACGAGATTTTTAGGTGAATGCACCTCATTACATCTGATAGGCTAATACAAGCGTTTTCAGAACACGTTGTAGAAACTGCCTCAACGACAGTATACAACTTTTTTTTCATATATCTTAAACCAGTCTCTTGCAGATTTTTAGTCTGTGGTTTGATATAGAGATATTCTAAAGCATTCGTTTTTTTAGAAATGAGGAGGTATTCTCACAATGACTCAGCATTTTTTCTATAATAAAGCAATGTGGCAGCTATGGTTTCAACTTCTATTTATTCGCTTCCTCACAGCACACTCAGGGTCAATTATGATCGCAGGCAATGTGCGACTTCTGCCTCCACTGACATAGGCAGGTTTCCTGACAAACAGACAAAAGTAGAGGCGAATTAAAAATCAGTGACTGACATATACCATTGACCTCACATAAGATTTGTAAGGTGGACATGACATTTGACTGGTAGTCAGTACGAAGTCTGCCTTGGCCATGTTCGGTCCCACGCATACTAATGATATCTCAGTGTTGATGTGAATTTTCTCAGTTATATGCACTTGTCCCTTCAAAGAAAGCACTATATCGTCTCCCTTGTGATAATGTGGATTGGTAAATGGGCCCAAGGTACAAGGCCTGTCATTTCCTAACAAAAGGTAGAAGGGATACTGGGAACTAGACACTAAGCTTATCTGCTTTTAACACAAAAGATAGGATAAGTTAAATCACCACGTCAATCTCTTAACACAAGAGATAGGATAACTTAAACCAGAGGGCAAGTCTTTCCTTATTTATTTGAGTCTTATCTCAAAACCTAGGACCTTGTCTCCTGCCTGCATTTCCTTTTGGGATCCAGTGCACTTTCTACGGTTGCAGTTACAATTCCTACCTCTATTTCTAGAAAGTAGATTTGAGAAATTAGCCCAAGGCATAACTTAAGATTTACTCCGACATATGCTAAATGGTGGCATGAGCCCACAATTCCAACCCTATTCTCTGTGAACAAATGTTGCCTAAAGTCCTTGTCTCAAGGAAAAAACCCTCTTTATGGAAGAAATAATAAGAAAGAGACTGTGAAAATATGATCCAAGCATGAACTGCCTATAAAAACATATTTAAAGCCCAGGCACAAATGTAAAAACCATCCATTTGGTAACAATGTCCAGTCTCAAGACCTAGGCCCACACATATCTAGCCTGGCCCTTGTTACCTGAATCTTTGTGGACACGTTGGCCTATAGAACCAAACTGTCATCTTCTAGAGGAGGAAGAATAGAGGACTCATGCAAGCCTCCAAGACTGTTCCCCTTGAAAGCATTTACAATAGAAATTGGGCCGAAGGCAACAACCCTTTGTCATACTAAGAATACATTCAGCACAACTTGGTCACAGGTCACCAGTTTTTTGTGTTTTTTCTTTTTAGACAGTTATTGAAAGGTGACCATACCTTGCAGCACCAAGCCTTTCTTCTGGTAAGAGAAGGTAGTGTGGGTACTAGAAACCTGGTCAAAGCCTGAACTATTCTTTAAAAACCTCGATTGGAGAGCTTGGAATCACAACCAAGTATTGCTCCTATTTCTAGGAAGTAGAGTGGAGACCGTGGCCCACAGAATATAGCCCTACTTTACTTAACAAGTCTACAGGTAGAGGCCTTGGCAAACAGTCACAACACATTCTTGGTAGGAAAAGAAAAGGTGTTGGAAGTCCATGGCTCAGGAGGCAGTCCTCTGCTAGAACTGGATAAGTAGGGTGGACATATGAAAAGACATCACCACGTCAATCTCATATATAGGGTAAACTCATTTTCAATACGATTCATGTTCTAAAGCCTGGTTCACCTGGTTCATTCTAAGAAGTAAAGTGAAAACCTACGTCCACAGAAACAAGACTGGTCACTTGATAGAAAACAGCTTAGTGCTGAGTAATCCTTGATCCCATATGAAATAAACCAGATGTTTCCTTGATCTCCTCGTGATTCCCTAGTGCTTTCTAAGGGATTTTCATGTGATTTCCACCTTATTCCTCTTCCCCTATTTTCAAACAAGTGTTCTCAAAACTCGTCATAAACTCTTATCTTCAATGTTCACCATTGAGTCATTGGCCTTTAAGGAAATACCTATCAACAGCAGTGGCCAAATTTCTGCAAAATATAATAGTGCAGGAGTCCCACATGAAATTGTTAAGAGTGATACTAACGATGACTCAGAATTTTTGCTATACTACAACAAAATGGCACTTACAGTTTACACTGCGCCAAAGTAGCTTCATCAAGCAGACTCAGTCTCCAAATATCAGTGCAGTTAATGATCAAAAGCAGTTTCCATTGCGTTCAGGCATGTTGCCTGAGTGCAGATGAAACCTAAGGCCTGTTGTCTAACAATAATTGTCTGTTAACTTATGGTGACGTCCTCATGCGAACCTTCTCATGCAGAGAACACATTTCGATTGACAGGCCTTTAGGTGATTATGTTACACAAACACTATCATTTTCTCAGGGGTTATTTAAATTTTACCAAGGTTTGGAGAAAGGTAAATCAAAAGTGAGAGCCACACCATCAACCCAATATCACGTAACACCCTGTGATGCCCTCAGGCCTGTCTCTTAACACTCAAGTGAATCTCGCAGAGAAGTCTTGTGAGTATCGCGAGATTCCCTAATTCTTGTGACAAGATTTCCATGCAAATTCCACCTCACTTTCTTCTGATAGGCTAAATTAAGCCACTTCAGCACACGTTGATGGAACAGCCTCAATGTCAATATCTCAGTTTTCTTTCCTTGATGGTTAAGCCAGTTCCTCTCAGAATTTGTAGTCGGAGGTTTTTATAGAGAAATTATGAGGCAGATGTTCTTTCCACCATCCAGTGGTATCCTCACAATGAGTCAGCATTTTTCCTACAATACAGAAAATTGACGGTTATTGTTTCCACCACTGTCCAGTCGCTGCCTCACAGTAAACTCAAACATGCCTCACAGCAAACTCAAACATGCAAATGTGCAACGGTTTCCTCCACAAAAAGAAGGCTGTTTTCCTGACAAAAAGACAAAACTAGAGGTGAAATAAAGATCACTGATTGCCCACATATATCGTTGACTTCAAATTAATATGTAGTGTGGACACAACATTCAATTGAGGACATGAGGAGGCTGTCTCGGCCACCCTATGCTCCACGTAGACTAATGGCTTCTCAGTGTTAATGTGAATGTTCTCAGTGATATGCATTTGTCACGACAATGGGAGTACCACATCAACCTCATGTGAGGATACAGATTCATGACACAAGCAGAAGGCACAAGGCCTGTTTTTTCCTAACAAAAAGTAGAAGGGAGATTGGGACCCAAAGCACAAAGCCTGTTCTCTCTGAAAACTAGTAGGTGGGAGAACTTCTTCCAAAGGGCAAGCCTGTCCTCATGTAATTTGAGTCTTATTTAGAAACCTAGGACCTTGTCTCTGGCCGTTATTTCCTATTAGAAACCAGGGTGCTGACCTTAATTTTACAGTTTGCATCCCTATCTTGATTTCCAGGAAGAATTTCTTAGAAATTAGCCCACAGCATTTCTTCCGACTTTCTCTGACATAAACTGAAATGGTGTCATAAGCCCAAGTTCCGAGCCTGTTTTCCGTGAAAAAATGTTGCTTGGAGTTCTGGTTCAAATCGAAAGTCTTCTATATAAAAGAAAAAGTAAAATGGAGACTGTGGAAATCTGAACCAAGTCTGGACCACAGAAAAGGAAGCAATTAAACTCAGGGCCATTATGTCAAGATCATCAAATTGGTAACAATATCCAATCTGAAGTCCTAGGCCCACAAACATCAAGCCTGGCCCCTGCAACCTGAAACTATTGTGGACACCTTGGACTACTGAATCAAGCTGTCATCCTTTTGAAGGAAGAAGAATGGAGGATTCCATGCATGGTTCCAAGACTGTCATTCCTTGAAAGCATTTATGATATAAATTGAGCCAAAGACACAAACCTGTGTCATCATAACAATGTATTCCGCACAAGCTGCTTCCATATTACCAATTTTCCTTTGATACAATTATTGAAAGGTGACCCTACCTTACAGCACCAAGCCTTTCTCCTGGTAACAAACATAGTTTGGGAACTAAAAAACGTGGATCAAAGCCTAAATTCTTTTGTAAGTTACTCGGTTGTAGAGCCTGGAAGCACGGCCAAGTATTTCTTTCATTTCCAGGAAGTATAGTGAATACGTTTGCACTCAGAATCTAGCCTAAATTTACTTAACGGTTCTTTAGATACAGGACGTTGCACACCATCACAAGACCTTCTTCTTAGGAAAAAATATCGATGGAAGTTCATGGCCCAGGACCCAGTACTCTGCCGGAACTAGGGGAAGTTCTGTGGACATTTGAATACAAAACACTATGCCGGTCTCATTTACAAGGTACACTAGATTGCAAAACATTTCACAAACTGAAGCCTGAATCATTGTAAGGGGTTAGGTGAAAACCTAAAGGCACGGCAAAAAGATTCATCACCAAATCCCTGCAGGGTCTTCCTTTATCTCCAGGTGAATCCCTCCAGGTATTCACTTGAACTCTGTGTGATTCCCTGGTGATTACTACATGATTTTCAGGTGACTTCCACCTTATTCCTCTTCCCCAAACCTCTAACAAGTGTTTTCAAACACATCTCATAAACTCTGTTTTCAATATTCAGCATTGAGTCTTTAAGCAATTTCTTCTCAACAGTAGTAGCCTAAGATTGACCTTCAAGAATAGCGTGGATCTTCCACCATAACCTTTAAGGGTTATGCTCATAATGACTCAGCATTGTTGCTACAATACAGCATAACGTTGCTTTGAGTATCCACTGCTCTGAGACAGCTTAATCATTCAGATTCAGCCTCTAAATTTTTCACTGTTAATGTGTGACCACTGTGCTTATTGTATACAAGTAGTTTACAGACCAGAGACTAAACCTCAGGGCTGTTACCTATGACAAGTGTGTGTTAGCCTGTGCCACTGTCCTCAAGCAAGTCTTCTCATGGAGACATGACCGTTCGATTGTAGGGCTGTTAGGTGGCTATGTGACACAGGTAAACTTATTTTCTCAGTGCTTATGTGAAATTTACCAAAAAGTGTAGAAAGATAACACAAAAGTGAGCACCACACTATTGCCCCAATTTCACATGATCTTCGTCTGTTTCTCTCATGCCAGTCTCTTCCTGGTCATGTGAATCCCACGGGAATGCCTCATGAGTATCGCAAGATTTCCTAATTCTTGGTACAAGATTTTCAGACACTTCCACCTCATTACCTCTGCTAGGATAATACAAGCCTTTTAAGAACATGTTGAAGAAACTGCCTCAATGTCAGTATCTGAGCTTTTTTTCCATGTTGCATAAGCCAGACTCTCGCAGATTTTTGATCTGTGGTTTGATATAGAGAAATTCTTAAGCACACATTGTTTTTTCAATGAAGAGGTAACCTCACAATGACTCCATATTTTTTCTACAATAAAGCAATATGGCAGCTATGGTTTCAACCACTATCCTTTCGCTGCCTCACAGCACACTCAGGCACAATTATGAATGCAGCAAATGTGTGACTTCTGCCTCCACTGACAAAGGCAGTTTTCCCAACAAACAGACAAAAGGAGAAGAGAATTAAATATCATTGACTGCTACATATACCGTTTAACTCACATAAGATTTGGAATGTGGACATGACTTTCAATTGGAAGTCACTACGAAGTCTGTCTCATCCACATTCTGTTCTATGCATGCTCATGATTTCTCAGAGTTGTTGTGAATTTCTCAGTGATATGCACTTGTCACTTCAAGGATAGCACTACATCATCTTCCCTTGTGAGTATGTGGATTGGTGACACGTCACCAATTTTCCTTTTAGACAATTATTAAAAGGTGCAATTTTTATTGCAGCACAAAGCCTTTCTTCTGTTAGGAGAAGGTAGTGTCTGTATAAGAAACCTGGCCAAAGCCTGGACTGTTCTTTAAAAAATTCTTTTGGGGAGCTTGGAATCACTACCAAGTATTGCTCCTATTTCTAAGAAATAGAGTGGAGACCATGGACTCCAGAACTAGCCTACCTTTATGTAACAAGTCTTTAGGCAGAAGACTTGGCAAATGGTCACAAGACATTCTTGGTACGAAAAGAAAAGCCGTTGGAAGTTTGTGGCCTAGGAGGCAGTCCTCTGCAGGAACTGGGGTAAGTTGGGGGAACATTTAAAAATGCAACACCAAGCCCATCTCAAATATAAAGCAAACTCGATTGCAATACGATTCATGCTCTAATGCCTGGTTCGTTCTATGAAGAAAACTGAAAACCTACGTCCACAGCAACAAGACTGGTCACTTGGTAGATACCAGATTAGTGCAGGGTATTCCTTGATCCCCATGTGAAATAAACTAGGTGTTTATTTGATCTCCGCGTGATTTCCTAGTAATTTTCTAAGTAATTTTCAGGTGATTTCCACCTTACTGTTCTTCCACTATATTCAGACAAGTGTTTTCAATATTCAGCATTGAGTCATAGCCTTTCAGCAAATCCCTGTCGATAGTAGTGGCAAAAGTTCACGTAAAATAATAGGGCGGGAGTCCTGCATGAAGCCGTTCAGAGTTATATTCACAATGATTTAGCATTTTTGCTATAAAACAGGAAAACACTCCCAAGTAGCTTCTTCAAGCAGTCTCAGCTTCCAAATATCAACGCTTTAATGTTCGAGGCAGCTTCCATTGCATTCAAGCAGTTTGCCTGACCACAGATGAAATCCAAGGCCAGTTATCTAATAACAATTGTCTGTTAACCTATGCTGCCTTCCTCAAGCGAAACTTCTCCTACAGAGATGTCCTTCGATTGTAGGGCTGATAGGTGGCTATGTTACACAGATACTACCATTTTCTCGGTGGTTATTTTAATTTTACTTATGAATGGTGGAGGGTAACTCAAAAGTGAGCGCCACACCATCAACTCAATATCACATAACTCCTTATGATCCACTCAGGACTGTCACTTGATGGTCATGTGAATCCCACAGAGAAGCCTAGTGAGTATCATGAGATTACCTAATTCTTGTTATGAGATTTCCAGGTGACTTTCACCTCAATTTCCTCTGCTAGGCTAAAATAAGCCTCTTCAGAACACATTGTTGGAACAGCCTCAATGTCAACATCTTAGATTTCTTTCTTTGGTGGTTAAGACAGTCCCTCTCAGAATTTGTAGTCTGAGGTTTTGTATAGAGAAATTCTGAGGCAGCCGTTCTTTCCACCATCAAGTGGCATCCTCACAATGACTCAGCATTTTTCCTACAATACAGGAAAATGGCGGCTATTGTTTCCACCACTGTCCATTCGCTGCCTCACAGCACACTCAGGCTCAATTATCAATACCGCCAATGTGAGACTCTTGCCTCCAGGAACATAAGGCAGTTTTCCTGACAGACAACAGTGAAGGCGAATTAAAGATCATTGACTGCCCTCATGTACCGATAACTTCAAATTAGATTTGTAATGAGTACACAATATTGAATTGGAAGACAGTTAAGAGGTTGTCTCAGCCACCTTCTTCTCCATGTAGACTAATGACTTCTCAGAGCTGATGTGAATTTTCTCAGTGATATGCACTTGTCACTAAAAAAACACTATATCATCCTCCCTTCTGAGGATATGTATTGGGGACAAGGGCCTAAGGCACAAAACCTGTCTTTTCCTAACAAAAAGTAGAAGGGAGACTGAGAATCAAGACACTAAGGCTATGCTCTCCGAAAACTAGTGGATAGGAGAACTTATATTAAAGGGCAATCCTATCCTCATGTAATTTTCGTCTTATCTAGAAACCTAGGACCTGGTTTCTAGCCTTTATTTCCATTAGGAACCAGGGTGCTGACCTTGATTTTGAAGTTCCAATTCCTACCCCTATTTCCAGGAAGTAGATCTGAGAAATTAGCTCAAAGCATTTCTTCCTTTCTCCAAACTAGACTGAAATGGTGGTGTAAGTCCAAGGTCCAAGCCTTTTTTCTGTGAACAAATTGTGACTAGCTCAAAGCAACAGCTTTCTTTATAGAAGAAAAATAAAATGGAGACTGGAGAAAATGAATCTAGTCTGGACCACCTAAAAAGAAGCAGTTAATCTCAGGGCCATGACGACAAGATCATACAAAAGGTAACAATATCCAGTCTGCAGACCTAGTCCAAGAAACATCCAGCTTGGCCCCTGCTACCTGAAACTATTGTGGACACTTTGGCTAACAGAATCAAACTGTCATCTCCTAGAAGGAGGAAGAATGGAGTACTCTGTGCATGGTTCCAAGACTGTCCTACCATTAAACTATTTATGATAGAAATTGGGCTGAAGACAGCAACCTGTATCATCATAACAGTACATTCAGCCCAAACAGATTCAATGTCATCAATTTTCTTTTTGAAGAATTATTGAAATCTGACCATAGTTTATAATACTAAGCCTTGCTGCTGGTAATAGAGCATAGTTTGGGCAATAAGAAACTTAAATCGAAGCCTGAAATGTTTTGTATGTTACTTGATTGGGGAGCCTGGAAGCACAGCCAAGCATTGCTTTTATTTCTAGGAAGCAGAGTGGAGATCTTGGCACACAGAATCTAGCCTTATTTTACTTAAATAGAGTACATGGCACACGGTCACAAGAACTTCATGGTAGGAAAAACAGTCGCTAGTAGTCCATGACCAAGGACTCAGTCTTCTTCCATAACTAGGGTAAATTATGTGGACATTTGAATACACAACACCACTCCAATTTCATTTACAAGGTACACTCGAGCGCAAAATATTTCACAAACCAAAGCCTGATTCATCGTAAAAGGTAAGGTAAAAACCTACAGCCACAGCAACAAATCTCATACCTGGTAGACACCAGATTCCTGCAGGGTCTTCCTTGATCCCCACCTGAATCCCTCCAGGTATTCACTTGAACTCCGTGTCATTCCCTGGTGATTACTACATGATTTTAAGGTGACTACTGCATTATTCTTCCTTCCCTATCTTCAAAGCAGTGTTTTCAAAACAAGTCTCATAAACAATTATTTTCAACATTGAGTCTTTGGCCTTTAAGCAATTTCTTTATGACTGTAATACCCTAAGGTTCAACTTCAAGAATAGTGTGAATCTCCCACCAGAAACATTAAGGGTTATTCTCTCAATGACTCAGCATTACTGCTATAATACAGTATAATGGCACTTAGAGTTTCCACTGCTCTAAGGTAGCTTCAACATTCAGACTCAGCCTCTAAATTTTAACACAGTTAATGTGTGACCGCTGCTCCCATTGTATATAAGAAGGATGCCTGATCAGAGTTGAAATTGCAAGGCAATTACCTAACGACAAGTATATGTTAGCCTATGCCACCGTACTCAAACAAGTCTTCTCATGCAGACATGACCTTTCAATTGAAGGGCTGTTACATGGCTATGTTACACAGGTAAACTTATTTTCTCAGTGCTTATGTGAATTTGATCAAAGAAAGTAGAAGGGTAACACAAAAGTGAGCGCCACACCATCACCCCAATTTCACGTGATTTTCTTATGTGGCCCTAAGGCCAGGTTCTTCCTAGGCATGTGAATCCTGCCGGAAAGTCTCGAGAGTATCGCGAGATTCCCTAATTCTTGGTACGAAATTTCCAGGCGACTTCCACCTCATATTTCTCCGCTAGGATAAAATATGCCTCTTCAGAACACATTAATTGACCAGACTAAATGTCAATATCTCAGTTTTCTTTCCTTGGTGATTAAGCAATCCTTCTCAGAATTTGTAGTCTGAGGTTTGGTATAGAGAAATTCTGAGGCAGCCATTCTGTCTGCCATCAAGTGGTATCCTCACAATGACTCAGCATTTTTCCTACACTACAGAAAAACTGCAGCTACTGTTTCCCCTACTCTCCAGTTGCTGCCTCACAGCACATTCAGGCTTAATGATCAATGCCGCCAATGTGTGACTGTTGCCTCCATGAACTAAAGGCAGTTTTCCTGATAAACAGACAAAACTAGAGGTGAATTAAAGATCATTGACTGCCCTCATATACCGTTTACTTCAAATTAGATTTGTAATGTGGACAGGACATTTGATTTGAGGACAGTTAAGAAGCGGTCTCGGCCACCTTCTGCTCCACATAGACTAATGTCTTCTTAGAGTTGCTGTGAATTTTCTCAGTGATATGTTGTTTTCATTACAAAGTGAGCACGACATCATCCTGCCTTATGAGAATATGGATTAATGACACGAGCCCAAGGCAAAAGACCTGTCTTTTCCTAACAAAAAGTAGAAGGGATCCAAAGCACTAAACCTGTCCTCTATGAAAACTAGTATATAGGAGATCTTAATCCAAACAGCAAGCCTGTCTCATGTAATCTGAGTCTTATCTTGAAAACTAGGACCTTGTCTCTGGCCTCTATTTCCAATTAGGATCCTAGGTACTGATCTTGGTTTTGCAGTTCCAATCCATACACCTATTTCCAAGAATTAGATTAGAGAAAAAGCCCACAGCATTTTTTTTTCCACTTTCTCCAAAATAGACTGAAATGGTGGCGTAAGCCCAAGTTCCAAGCCTCTTTTCTGTGAATGAATGTTGCCTGGAGGCATGGCTCAAAGCAAATGCCTTCTTTATGGAAGAAAAGATAAATCAGAGACTGTGGAAATCTGAATCAAGTTTTGTTCACCTAAAAAGAAGCAGTTCAACTCAGGCCACAACGTCAAGATCATCCAATTATTAACAATATCTAGTCTGAAGACGTAGGCCCACAAACATCCAAACTGGACCTTGCTACCTGAAAATATTGTGGAAACCTTGGCCAACAGAATCAAGCTGTCATCTACTAGAAGGAGGAAGAATTGAGGAGTCTGTCCATGGTTCCAAGACTGTCCTACCTTTAAAATATTTACTATAGAAATTGGGCTGAAGACACCAACCTGTGTCATCTTAACAGTATATTCAACACAAACTGGTTCCACGTCACCAATTTTCTTTTTATAGAATTATTAAAAGGTGACCATAGTTACAGCACCAAGCAACAAGACTGTCCTATTTCTGATAGCAATTGGGCCGAAGACACCAACCTGTGTCATCATAACACTACATTCAGCACAAACTGGTTTTATGTCATCAATTTTCCTTTAAGACAATTATTGAAAAGTGACCATACCTGAGAGCACCAATCCTTTTCCCTGGTAATAAAACATAGTTTGGGCACTTAGAAACCTGGATCAATGCCTGAAATGTTTTGTAAGTTACACGATTGGACAGCCTGAAGCACAGCCAAGCATTGATTTTATTTCCAGGAAATAGAGTGGAAACCATAGCACACAGAATCTAGCCTAATTTTACTTAAAGAATTTTTAGATAGTGGACATGGCACACAGTCACAAGACCTTCTTGGTAGGAAAAAATGTCGATGCATGTCCATGCACCAAGACCCAGTTTTCTGCCGGAACTACAGTAAGTTCTGTGGACATTTGAATACACATCACCACGCCGGTCTCATTTACAGGGTACACTTGAGTGCAAAACATTTCACAAACTGAAGCCTGATTCATTGTAAGAGGTAATGTGAAAACCTACAGCCACAGCAACAAGACATGTCACCATATAACACCAGATTCTTGCAGGGTCATTCTTGATCATCACGTGAATCCCTCCAGGTATTTACTTGACCTCCATGTAATTCTCTGGTGATGACTACATGATTTTCAGATGACTTCCAACTAATTCCTCTTCCCCTATCCTCAAACAAGTGCTTTCAAAACACATCTCATAAATTCTTATTTTCAATATTTCAGCATTGAGTCTTTGGCATTTAAGTAATTTCTTATCCACAGTAGTAGCCTAAGGTTCACCTTCAGGAATAGCGTAGATCTCCCACCAGAACTGTTAAGGGTTATGCTCACAATGACTCAGCATTTCTGCTACAATACAGCATAATGGTGCTTAGAGTTTCCACCGTTCTAAGGTAGCTTCGTCGTTCAGACTCAACCTCTAAATTTCAACGCTATTAATGTGTGACCGCTGCTCCCATTGTATATAAGCAGGTTGCCTGCCCAATGATAAATCCTTCAGGCAGTTATCCAATGACAAGCCTTTGCTGCTGTCATCACTTAAGTCTTCTCATCCCAACATGACCTTTCGATTGAAGAGCTGTGAGGTGGCTATGTTACACAGGTAATCTTTTTTTCTCAGTTCTTGGGCAAATTTTACCAAGGAATGTAGGAGGGTAACACGAAAGTGTTTTTCGGAGTTGCCCTCAGGCCAGTTCTTCCTGGTCACTTCTATCTCACGGGAAAGCCTCGTGAGTATCGCGAGATTTCCAAACACTTGGTATGAAATTTCCAGGCGACTCTCACCTCATTACCTCTGCTACGCTAATACAAGCCTTTTAAAAACTTGTTGAAGAAACTGCCTCAATATCAGCATCTCAGTATTTTTCTATAATGGTTATGCCAGTCTCTTGCAAATTTTTACTGTGGCTTCATATAAACAAATTTGTAAGCAGCCGTTCTTTTTGCAGTGAAGAGGTATCCTCACAATGACTCACCATTTTTCCTACAATAAAGCAATATGGCTGCTATGTTTTCAACCATTATCCATTAGCTTCCTCACAGCACACTCAGGCTCATTTATGAACGCAGCCAATTTGCTACTTCTGCCTCCACTGACATAAGCAGTTTTCCTGACAAACAGTCCAAAGTAGAGGCGAATTAAAGATCATTGAATGCCCGCATATACTGTTGACCTCACAAAAGATTTGGAATGTGGACATGACATTCGATTGAAGGTCAGTACAAAATCTGTCTCGGCCACCTTCTTTCTATTCCACACATATTAATGCTTTCTCAGTGTTGATGTGAATTTTCTGAGTAATATGCACTTGTCACTGCAAAGAAAGCACAACATCTTCTTCCCTTGTGAGGGTGTGGTTTGGTGACATGAGCCCAAGGTACAAGGCCTATCTTTTCCTATCAAAAAAATATAAGGAAGATTGGGAACCAAAGCACTAAGTCTATGCTCTTTTCTTGAAACCTAGGACCTTGTGTCTTGCCTGCATTTACCATTTGGATCCAGTGTGCTTTACCTGGTTGCATTTACAATCTCTATTTCTATTTCTAGAACATAGATTTAAGAGATTACACCAGAGCATTTCTTATGAATGACTTTCTCCAATACAGAATGAAAGGGTGGCAAAAGCACCAAGCTCCAAGCCTGTTCTCTGTAAACAAATATTTCCTGAAGTCCTTGTCTCAAAGAAATTCCTTCTGAGGGAAGAATAAATAAAATGAAGATTGTCGAAAAATGAAAGAAGATTGGCTCTCCTAAAAGGACATAGCTAAAGCCCAGGCCTACAACGTCAAGACCATCCACTTGGTAACAAAGTCTAGATTCAAGACCTAGGCCCACAAACATGCAGTCTGGCCCCTGTTACCTGAAGCTCTTGTCAACACTTTGGCTTGTCATCTCTAAAGAGGAGAAAAAATTGAGGACTTGGTGCGCCTCCTAGACTGTATTTCCTTGAAAGAATTTACGATAGAAATTGGGCCAATGACACCAACCCTGTGTCATCATAACAGTACATTCAGTACAACCTGGTACAACGTCACCAATTTCCTTTTAGACATTTATTGAAAGGTGACCTTACCTTGCATCACGAAGCCTTTCTTCTGGTAAGAGAAGGTAGTGTATGCACTAAGATACCTGGCCAAAGCCTCGACTATTCTTTCAAAAACTCAACTGGGGAGCTTGGAATCACAATCAAGTATTGCTCTTAATTCTAGGAAGTAGAATGGAGACTGTGACACGCAGAATCTAGCTTAACATTACATAACGAATCTTTAGGTAGAGGACTTGGCAAACGGTCACAAGACATTCATGGTAGGAAAAGAAAAGTCGTTAGAAGTCCGTGGCCTAGGAGGCCGTCCTCTGCTGGAACTGGGGTAACTTGGGTGGACATTTAAAAACACAACACCACGCCAATCTCATATATAAGGTAAACTCGTTTGCAATACAATTCATGCTCTGAAGCCTGGTTCAATCTATGAACTTTAGTAAAAACCTACGGCCACAGCAACAAGACTGATCACTTGGTAGATACCAGATTAGTGCAGGGTATTCTTTGATCTCCATGTGAATTCTACTAGGTGTTGACTGGATCTCCGCTTGATTCCTTCTTGATTTCGAAGTGATTTTCACATCATTATCACCTTATTCCTTTTCCCCTATTTTCAAACAAATGTTTTCAAAACTCATCTCATAAATTCTTATTTTCAGTATTTAGCATTGAGTCAGTGGCATTTAAGCAATTCTCTGTTGACAGTGCTGTCCAAAGTTCCACATAAAAGAATATTGCGGGAGTCTCACATGAAGCTGTTCAGAGTTATACTTACGATACCTCAGCATTTTTGTTATAATACAACAAAATTGCACTTACAGTTTACACCACTGTAAAGTAGCTTCGTCAAGCAAGCTCAGCCTCCAAATATCAACGCAGTTAACATTCAACAGCAGGTTCCATTGTGTTCCAGCAGGTTGCCTGACCGCTGATGAAACCAAAGGCCATTAATCTAAGAATAATAGTCTTTTAACCTATGCCGCCGTCCTCAAGCGAACCTTCTCATGCAGACATGACCTTTTGATTGAAGGGCCATTAGGTGGCTATGTTCCACAGACATTATCATTTTCTCAGTGGTTATTTAAATATTACCAAGGAATGTAGAAAGGTAACTCCAAAGCAAGAGCCACGCTATCAACCCAAAATGTGGTATTGGGGTTTCAAGTGTCCATCCAAGTCATCCCAGTTCCAGCAGAGGATTGCCTTATAGGCCATGGACTTCCAACGGCTTTTTTTACCAGAATGTTTTGTGACCGTTTGCCAAGTCCTCTACCTAAAGATTCGTTACATAAAGTAGAGCTAGATTCTCTGAGTCCCAGTCTCCACTCTACTTCCTAGAAATAGGACCAATACTTGGTTGTGATTCCGAGTTCCCCAATTGAGTTTATTAAAGAACAGTCCGGGCTTTAGCCAGATTTTTTAGTTCACACACTACCTTCTCTTACCAGAAGAAAGGCTTGGTGCTGCAAAGTATAGTCACCTTTCGATAATTGTCTAAAAGGAACATTGGTGACGTGGGACCATGTTGTGCTGAATGTACTATTATGATGACACAGGATTGGTGCCATCAGCCCAATTTCTATCATAAAAATTTTGAAGAAGGCGTGCACCGAGTCCTCCATTCTGCGTCTTCCTAGGAGATGACAGATTGGTTCTATAGGCCAAGGTTTTCACAAGAGTTTCAGTTAATCAGAGCCAGGCTGGATGTTTGTGGGCCTAGGTCTTGAGACTGGATATTGTTACCAAATGGATGGTCTTGACATTTTGGGCCTGGGCTTTAACTATGTCTTTTAAGGAGATCCAGGCTTGGTTCAGATTTCCAGTCTCCTTTTTATTTTTTCACCCTAAGAAGATTTTTGCTTTGAGACAAGGACTTCAGGCAACATTTGTTCACAGAGAACAGGCTTGGAACTGTGGACTTACACCTATCCTTTTAGTCTATGTCAGAGAAAGTTGTAAGAAATACTCTGGGCTAATTTCTCAAATCTGCTTTCTGGAAATAGTGGTAGGAATTGTAACTGCAACCAAGAATACCACACTGGATTCCAATAGGAAATGCAGGCAGGAGACAAATTCCTAGGTTTCGAGATAAGACTCAAAATCCATGAGGACAGACATGGCCTGTGGTTTAAGTTATTCTATCTACTAGTTTTTAGAGAGCAAAGGCTTAATGTTTTGATTCCCAGTGTCCCTTCTACTTTTTGTTTGGAAAAGAGAGGCCTTGTGCCTTGGGCCCATGTCACCAATCCATATCATCACAAGGGAAGAGGATGTAGTGCTTTCTTGAAGTGACGAGTGCATATTACTGAGAAAAATCACATCAATACTAAGAAATCACTAGTGTGCGTGGAACAAAGTGGGCGAGTCAGACTTCGTAATGACATCATGTCCACATTCCAAATCTTATGTGAGGTCAATGGTATATGCAGGCATTCAATGATCTTTAATTCGCCTCTACTTTTATGTGTTTGTCATGAAAACTGCCTATGTAAGTGGAAGCAGAATACGCACTTTGGCTGCGTTCATAATTGAGCCTGAGTGTGCTGTGAGGAAGCGAATGGATAGCGGCTAAACCCATAGCTGCCATATTGCATTATTATAGGAAAAATGCTGAGTCATTGTGAGATTACCACTTCATTGCAAAAAAAAAAACAAAAAAACCAAAAACAAAAAAATGGCTGCTTAAGAATTTCTATAGATTTTAAACCAAAGAATAAAAATCTGCGAGAGACTGGTTAAAGCAATTTGGAAAAAAAGCTGAGAAACTGACATTGAGGCAATTTCTTCAACATGCTCTTAAAAGACTTATATTATCCTAGCAGATGTAATGAGGTGGAGTTGCCTGGAAATCTCATTCCCAGAAATAGGAAATCTTGCGATACTCATGAGGTTTTACCTTGGGATTCATGTGACCAGGAAGAGACTGGGTTTAAGGAAACAGACGAAAATCGAGTGAAATTGGGGTGATGGTGAGGCACTCACTTTTGTGTTACTCTTCTACATTCCTTGGTAAAATTCACATAAGCACTGAGAAAATAAGATTACCTGTGTAACGTAGCCATGTAACAGCCCTTCAATCGAAAGGTCATGTCTGCATGAGAAGATTTGCTTGAGGACAGCGGCATAGGCTAACACATGCTCATCTTAGGTAACTACACTGAAGTTTCATCTCTGGTCACACAACATGTTTGTATACAATGAAAGCAGCGGTCTCACATTAACCACATTAAAATTTAGAGTCTGAGTTTGAATGACAAAGCTACTTTAGAGCGGTGGAAACTCTAAGAGCCATTATTTTGAATTGTAGCAGAAATGCTGAGTCAATTGTGAGCAAAACCTTTAATGGTTCTGGTGGGATATCTACACTATTCTTGAAGATGAAACTTAGGCTACTAGTGTCGAGAAAAATTTTCTTATAGGCCAATGACTCGATGCTGAAATATTGAAAGTAAGAGTTTATAAGACGTGTTTTGAAAACACTTGTTTGAGGATAGGGGAAGAGGAATAAGGTGGAAGTCTCCTAAAAATTATGTAATAATCACCAGGGAATGACACAGAAGTCAAGTGAATACCTGGAGGGATTCACGTGGGGATCAAGGAAGACCCTGCAGGAATCTGGTGTCTACCAGGTGACTAGTCTAGTTGCTGTGACTTTAGGTTTTGACCTTACCTCTTACAATGAATCAGGCTTCAGTTTCTGTATTGTTTTGCACTGGAGTATACCCTGTAAAAGAGAACGGTGTGGTGTTGTCAATTCTAACATCCACACTATTTACCCTATTTTTGGCACAGGACTTGGTCCTGGGCCATGGACTTCCATTGACATATTTTATACCAAGAAGTTCTTGTGACCATGTGTCACATCCCCTATCTAAAGTTCCATTCAGTAAAGTTAGGCTAGATACTGTGTGGCAAAGACTCCAACCTACTTTTTGGAAATAAAAGCAATTCTCGGCCTTGATTCCAGACTCTCCAATTGAGTAACTTACAAAATGGTACAGGTTTTGATCCAGATTTCCTAGTGCCCAAACTATGTTCTATTACCAGGGGAAAGGCTTGGTGATGTAAAGTATGGCCACCTTTCAATAATTGTATCAAAGGAAAATTGGTGACTTGGAACCTGTTTGTGCTGAATGTACTGTTATGATGACACAGGTTGGTGTCTTCTGCCCAGTTTCTATTATAAATACTTTCAAGGGAGGACAGTCTTGGAACTGTGCACCACGTCCTCCATTCTAACTCTTTCAAGTGGATGACAGCTTGATTTTGTATGTCAAGATATCCACAGTAGTTTCAGGTAGCAGGGGCTAGGCTGCAGCTGGATAGTGGTGGAAACAATAGCCGCCAATTTTCTGTATTGTGGAAAATATGCTGAGTTATTGTGAGGATACCACTTGATGGCAAAAAGAATGACTGGCTCAGAATTTTTCTATACCAAACCTTAGACTACAAATTCTGAGAGAGACTGGCTTAACCACCAAGAAAAGGAATCTGAGATACTGACATTGAAGCTGTTCCAACAAAGTGTTCTGAAGAGGCTGATTTTAGACTAGCAGAGGAAAGTGCAGTGGAAGCCCTCTGGAATTCTCGTAACAAGAATTAGGGAATCTCGCAATACTCATGAGGCTTCCCTGAAGGATTCACATGACTGTCCAGAGACAGGCCTGAGGGTATCACAGGGAGTCAAGTGATATTGGATTGATGATTTGGCACTCACTTTTGAATTACTATTCTCTATTCCTCGGTAAAATTTAGACAACCACTGAGAAAATGATAACATCTGTGCAACATAGCCACCTATCAGCCCTACAATCGAAAGGACATGTCTGCAGGAGAAGGTTCACTTGAGGACGGTGACATAGGTAAACAGACAACTGTTCTTAGATAACTGGCCTTAGGTTTCATCTGTGGTCAGGCAACCTTCTTGAACACAATGGAAGCTGCTCTTGAACATTAAAGCATTGATATTTGGAAGCTGAGTCTGCTTGATGAAACTACTTGGGAGTGGGAGTGGTATAAACTGTAACACCATTTTTCTGTGTTATAGCAAAAATACTGACTAATTGTGAGTATAACTCTGAACGGCTTCATGCGGGAAACCCACACTATTCTTTTGTATGGACCATTGGCCACTACTATCAACAGGGAATTGCTAAAGGCCCATGACTCAATGTTGAATACTGAAAACACTGGTCTGAATATAGTGGCAGAGCAATAAGGTGGAAGTCACCTGAATATTACTTAGAAATCACTAGGGTATCACACAGAGATAAAGTTAATACCTGGTAGAATTCACATGGGGATCAAGGAATACCCTGCACTAATCTGGAATCTACTAAGTGACCAGTCTTCTTGCTATAGCCTTAGGGTTTCACTTTACTTCGGAGAATAAATAAGGCTTCAGAACATGAATCGTATTGCAAATGAGTTTACCTTATATATGAGATTGGCGTGGTGTTGTGTTGTTGAATGTCCACACAACTTACCCCGGTTCCAGCAGAGGATTGCATGCTACACCACAAACTTCCAACGACTTTTCTTTTCATACCGAGAATGTCTTGGGACCGTTTGCCAAGTCCTCACCTATGCACTCATTATGTAAAGGTAGGCTAGATTCTGTGGTCCATGGTATGCACTCTATTTGCTAGAAATAGGAGCAATACTTGGTAGTGACTCCAAACTCCCCAGTCAAGTTTTTAAAGAACAGTCCAGGCTTTGGCCAGATTTCTTAGTACTGACACTACCTTCTCCTACCAGAAGAAAGGCTTCGTGCTGCAAGGTATAATCACCTTTCTATAATTGTCTAAAAGTAAAATTGACGTGGGACCAGGTTGTGCTGAATATACTGTTATGATGACACCAGGTTGGTGCCATCAGACCAATTTCTATTGTAAATGCTTTCAAGGGAGTACAGTCTTGGAGGCATGAACAAAGTTATCCATTCTCACTCCCCCTGGGAGAAGACAGCTTGGTGCTATAGGCCAAGATTTCCATAAGAGTTTCACAGGCCTAAGTCTTGAGACTGGATATTGTTACCAATCGGATGGTCTTGATGTTGGGTCCCGGGCTTTAATTATGTCCTTTAAGGAGGTCCAGTATTGGTCCAGGTATCCCTAGTCTCTGTTAAATTTTCTCTTCCTTAAAGAAGGCTTTTGCTTTGAGACAAGGACTTCAGGCAACATTTATTCACAGAGAACACACTTGGAAATGTGGGCTTATGCCACCCTTTCAGTCTAAGTCCGAGAAAGTCGTAAACAATGATCAAGGCTAATTTCTCAAATCTCCTTTTTGAAAATAGAGGTATGAATTATAACTGCAACCAAGGACAGTACACTGGATCTCAATAGAAAATGCAGGCAGGAGACAAGTTCGTAAGTTTTGAGATAACTCAAATTACATGAAGACAGACTTGCCCTGTTGTTTAAGTTATCCTATATACTAGTTTTCAAGGAGGATAGGCTTAGTACCTTGTTGCCCAGTCTTCCTTCTAATTTTTGCTAGGAAAAGACATGCCTTGTGCCTTTGCCCATGTCACCAATCCAGATCTTCACAAGGGAAGATGTTGTAGTGGTTTCTTTGAAGTGACGAGTGCATATCACTGAGAAAATTCAAATCAACCCAGAGAAATCCTGAGTATTCATGGAACAGAAGGTGTCCGAGACAGACTTCGTACTGACTTCCAAATGAATGTCATGTCCACATTCCAAATCTTATGTGAGGTCAACAGTATATGTGGGCAATTTTCTTTAATTCGCCTCTACTTTTGTCTGTTTCTCAGCAAAACCACCTCTGTCAGGGGAGGCAGAAGTCGCACATTGACTACGTTCATAACTGAGCCTGAGTGTGCTGTGAGGCAGCAAATGGATAGTGGTTGAAACCATAGCTGCCATATTGCATTATTGTAGGAAAAATGCTGAGTCATTGTGAGGATACTTCTTCATTGCATAAAGAACGGGGGCTTAAGAATTTCTCTATATCAAACCACAGACTAAAATCTGCAAGAGACTGGCTTAAACAATATGGAAAAAAAGCTGAGATACTGAAATTGAGGAATTTTCTTCAACGTGTTCTGAAAAGACTTGTAGTAGCCTATCATAGGTAATGAGGTGAAATTTGCCTGGAAAATTCGTACCAAGAATTAGGAAGTCTTGCAATACTAGCAAGGCTTTCCCGCTAAATCTTGTGACCAGGTAGAGACTGGCCTGAGGGCAACACACAAAAATCATGTGAAATTGGGGTGATGGGGTAGCGATCACTTTTGTGTTACCCTTCTACATTCATTGGTAAAATTCACATAAGCACTGAGAAAATAAGATTTCCTAGGTAACATAGCCCCCTAACAGACCTTCAATTGGAAGATCATGTCTGCAGGAGAAGACGTGTTTGAGGACAGCGGCATAGGGTAACACACATTTGTCTTAGGTACCTGCCCTGAGATTTCATCTCTGGTCACGCAACCTGCCTGTATACAATGAAAGCAGAGGTCACACATTAATTGCTTTGAAATTTAGAGGCTGAGTCTGAATGACGAAGCTACCTTACAGCGATAGAAACCATTGTGCAATTATGCTGTATTGTAGCAGAAACGCTGAATCATTGTGAGCATAACTCTTAACGGTCCTGGTGGAAGATCCTCGCTATTCTTGAAAGTAAAGCCTAGACTACTATTGTCGAGAGGAAATTGCTTAAAGGCCAATGATTCAATGCAGAATATTGAAAATAAGAGTTTATGAGATAAGTTTTAAAAAAAATTGTTTGAAAATGGAAGAAGAGGAATAAGGTGTAAGTCAACTGAAAATCACTTAGAAATCACTAAAGAATCATGTGGAGATCAAATAAACAACTAGTGGAATTCACATTGGGATCAAAGATTACCACGCACTAATCAGAAATCTGCCAAGTGACCAGTCTTGTTGCTGTGGCCGTACGATTTCACTTTACTTCTTAGAATGAACCAGGCTTCATAGCATGAAGTGTACTGCAAATGATTTTACCTTATATATAATGTTTGCGTGGTGTTGGGTTTTCAAACATCCACACAACTTACCCCTGTTCCAGCAGAGGACTGACTCCTAGGCCATGGACTTCCAACGACTTTTCGTTTCCTAGCAAGAATGTCTTGTGACTGTTTGTCAAATCCTCTACCTAAAGACTTGTTATGTAAAGTCAAGCTAAATTCGGTGGGCCACAGTCTCCACTCTACTTTCTAGAAATAGGATCAAAATGTGGCTGTGATTCCAAGCTCCCCAATTATGTTTTTTAAAGAACAGTCCAGTCTTTGGCCAGGTTTCTTATTGCCCACTCCGTCTTCTCTTACCAGAAGAAAGGCTTGGTGCTGCACGCTATGGTCACCTTTCAATAATTGTCTAAAAGGAAAATTGGTGACGTGGAACCAGTTCATGCTGAATGTACTGTTATGATGACACATTTGGTGTCTTCTGCCCAATTTCTCTCGTAAATACTTTAAAGGAAGACAGTCTTGGAACCATGCACCGAATACTCCATTCTTCCTCCTTCAACGAGATGACAGCTTAATCTGTAGACCAAGATGTCCACAAGAGTTTCAGGTAGCAGAAGCCAGTCTGCAAGTTTGTGGACCTAGGTCTTCTGACTGAATATTGTTACCAATTGGATGATCTTGACATTGTGGCCTTGAGTTTCACTGCTTCCTTTTAGTTGGTCAAGGCTTCATTCAGATTTCCACAGTCTCTGTTTTATATTTACTTCCATAAAGAAGGTTTTTATCTTGAGCCAGGGTTCCAGGCAACATCTGTTCACAGAAAACGGGCTTGAAACTTGGGATTTCATCACCATTTCAGTCTATGTCGGAAATAGTTGGAAAAATACTGTGGGCTATTTTCTCAGATCTACTTCCTGGAAATAGGGGAAGGGATTGGAACTGCAAAACCGAGGTCAGCATCCTGGTTCCTAATAGTAATTAGAGGCTGGACACCAGGTTTAAGTTTCTAGATAAGACTCAAATTACATAAAGACAGGATTGCCCTTTGGATTCAGTTTTCCTCTCTACTAGTTGTCAGAGTGAACAGGCTTAGTGCTTTAATCCCAGTCTGCTCTCTTATTTTTGTTAGGCAAAGACAGACCCTGTGCTTTGGGCCCATGTCAGCAATCCATATCCTCACAAGGGAGGATAATGTAGTCCTCCCTTTGTAGTGAAAAGTGCATAACACTGAGACAATTCCCATCAATATGGAGAAGTCATTACCCTACGTGGAGCAGAAGGTGCGGAGACTGCCTCCTACCTATCCTCCAATGGACTGTCCTGTCCACATTACAAATCTAATTTGAAGTCAAAGGTATATGAGGGCAGTCAATGATCTTTAATTTGCCTCTAGTTTTTCAGTTTGTCAGGAAAACTGACTTCTATTCGTGGAGGAAATAGTTGCATATTGGCAGCATTGATCATTGAGCTTGAGTGTGCTGTGAGGCAGTGACTGGATAGCAGTGGAAACAATAGCTGCATATTTCTGTACTGTAGGAAGAATGCCGAGTCAATGTGAGGATACCATTTGATGGCAGAAAGAACAGCTGCCTCAGAATTTCTCTATACCGAACCTCAGACTACAAATCCTGAGAGGGACTGCCTTAACCACCAAGGAAAGAAATCTGAGATATTGACATTGAGGCTGTTCCATCACTGTGTTCTGAAGTGGCTGATTTTAGCTTAGCAGAGGAAGTGGAAGTCGTCTAGATTTATTCTCGCGATACTCACGTGGTTTCCCTATGGGATTCACATGACCGTCAAGACATTGGCCTGTGGGCATCAAAAGGAGTCACGTGATATTGGGTTGATGGTGTGGCACTCACCTTTGAGTGACCCTTCTCAATTTCTTGGTAAAATTTAGATAATACCTTAGAAAATTACAGTGTCTGTGGAACATAGCCACCTAATGACACTTCAATAGAAAGGTCATGTCTGCATGACAAGATTCACTTGATGATGGCAGCATAGGTTAAGGGACAATTGTTGTTAGATAACTGGTCTTAGGTTTCATCTGTGTTCAGGAAAACTGCTTCAATGCAGTGGAAGCTGCTGTTGAACATGAACTGCGTTGTAATTTGGAGGCTGAGTCTTCTTGACAAAGCCACTTTAGAGCAATATACACTATAAGTGCCATTTTGCTATATATAGCAAAAATGCTGGGTCATTTTGAGTATAACTCTGAATGGATTCATGTGAAACTCTTGCACTATTCTTTTATGCGGACCTTTGGCCACAGCTGTCAACAGAAAATTGCTTAAATGGCAATGACTCAATGCTGAATATTGAAAATAAGAGTTTATGAGATGAGTTTGAAAACACATTTTTGAAAATAAAGGAAGAGAAATAAGGTGGAAATCACCTGAAAATCACTTGGAAATCACTAGGGAATCACGCAGAGATTCACTAAACACCTGGTGGAATTCACATGGGGATCAAGGAATACCCCACACTAATCTAGTATCTACCAAGTGACCAGTCTTGCTGCTGTGGCCATAGGTTTTCATTTCACTTCATATAATGAACCAGGCTTCAGAACATGTGTATTTACCTTATATATGAGATTGCCTGGTGTTGTGTTTTCAAATGTCCACCCAACTTTCCCCTGTTCCATCAGAGGACTGACTCCTAGACCATGGGTTTCCGACAACTTTTTTTCCTATCAAGAATGTCATGTGACCATTTGCCAAGTCCTCTACCTAAAGATTCGTTATGTAAAGTTAGGCTACATTCTGTGGGCCAAGATCTGCACTCTAATTCCTAGAAATAGAAGCAGTACTTGGTTGTTATTCCAAGCTCCCCAGTCGAGTTTTTTAAAGAACAGTCCAGGCTTCTACCAGGTTTCTTAGTGCCAACACTACAGTCTCTTACCAGAAGCAAGTCTTGGTGCTGCAAACTATGGTCAACTTTCAATAATTGTTTAAAAAAAATTGGTGACTTCGGACCAGTTTTTGCTGAATGTACTGTTATGATGACACAGCATTGGTGCCATAGGCCCAATATCTATTGTAAATGCTTTCAAGGGAGTACAGTCTAGGCGAAGTGCACCAAGTCCTCCATTCTTCCTCTTCCTAGGAGATGACAGCTTGGATCTGTATGCCAAAGTGTCCACAAGAGTTTCAGGTAATAAGGGCCAGGCTGGATATTTGTGGGCCTAGTTCTTGAGACTGGACATTGTTACCAACTGGATGGACTTGAAGTAGTAGGCCTGGGCTTTAACTATGTCCTTTTAGGAGGTCCAGGCTTGGTTCAGATTTCCACAGTCTCCGTTTTATTTTTTCTCTCCTGAGAAGGTTTTTGCTTTGAGACAAGGACTTCAGGCAACTTTTGTTCACAGAGAACAGGATTGGAAATGTGGGATTACGCCATCATTTCAGTCTATGTCGGAGAATGTCGTAAGAAATGGTTTGGGCTAATTTCTCAAATCTACTTTCTGGTAATAGAGGTGGGATTATAACTGCAACCAAGGATAGCACACTAGATCCCAATAGGACATGCAGGCAGGAGACAAGGTCCTAGGTTTAAAGATAAGACTCAAATTACATGAGGACAGACATGCCCTGTGGTTTAAGTTATCTTATCTACTAGTTTTCAGAGAGCATAGGCTTAGTGCCTTGTTTCTCAGTCTCCCTCCTATTTTTGTTAGGAAAAGATAAGCCATGTACCTTGGGCCCATGTCACCAATCCACGTCTTCAAAAGAGAAGATGATGTAGTGCTTTTTTTGAAGTGACGAGTGCATATCACTGAGAAAATTCACATCAACACTGAGAAATCACTGCGTGGAATCAAAGGTGGCCGAGACAGATTTCATACTGACCTCCAATCGAATGTCATGTTTACATTCCAAATCTTATGTGAGGTCAACGGCATATGTGGGCAGTCAATGATCTTTAATTTGCCTCTACTTTTGTATGTTTGTCAGGAAAACTGCCTATGTTAGTAAAGGCAGAAGTCGCACATTGGCTGCGACTCAGGTTCATAATTGAGCCTGAGTGTACTGTGAGGAAGCAAATGGATAGCAGTTGAAACCATAGCTGCCATATTGCTTTATTGTAGGAAAAATGCCGAGTCATTGTAAGGTTACTTCTTCATTGCAAAAAAAAAAAAAACAGCTGCTGAAGAATTCTTCTGTGTCAAACCAAAGACTAAACATCTGTAAGAGACTGGCGAAACCAATACGAAGAAAAAGCTGAGAAACTGACATTGAGGGAGTTTCTTCTATGTGTTCTAAAAAGACTTCTATTAGCCTAGCAGAGGTAATGAGGTAGAAGTCGCCTAAATCTCGTACCAAGAATTAGGAAATCTGGCAATACTCAACAAGGCTTTCCCACGGGATTCATGTGACCAGGAAGAGCCTGGCCTGGGCAAGGCCATTCATGTGACCAGGAAGAGCCAGGGCAAATCTTGAAAAACCCTTTTGTGTTACCCTTCTACACTCCTTGGTAAAATTCTCATAAGCACTAAGCAAATAAGATTACCTGTATAACATAGCCACCTAACAGCCCTTCAATCAATAGGTCATGTCAGTATAAGAAGACTTGCTTGAAGACAGTGGCATAGGCTAACACACATTTGTCATTAGGTAACTGCCCTGTGGTTTAGTCTCTGATTGGGCAACCTGCTTGTATACAATGGAAGCAGCGGTCACACATCAACCACATTGTAATTTAGAGGCTGAGTCTGAATGATGAGGCTACCTTAGAACAGTGGAAACTCTAAGCGCCATTATGCTGTGTTGCAGCAGAAATGCTGAGTCATTGTAAGCAAAACCCTTAAAGGTTCTGGTGGCAGATTCAAGTCTGTGTTAGCCTATGCCACTGACCTCAAGCACGTCTTCTCATGCAGACATGACGTTTCAATTGAAGGATTGTAAGGTGGCTACGTTACACAGGTAATCTTATTTTCTCAGTGCTTATGTTAAATTTACCAAGAAATGGTACCTAGCAGGACAGGTGCAAAGGTTTCTAGGGGTCAGCGGAGTGGGCAAGATGACAGGGCCTGCCCATCTGTGGGTAGGGGGTGGGTGTCTGTTCAAGATTTCATCCCCACCCAGGGCACTTGTTGCAGGCTGGCTGCCTTCAGGACGAGGTGCTGTGGAGGTTCCCTCCAAGTCTTCTCCTATAAGAAGCGCGCGGGCGCGTCTGTTTGTGTGTGTGCAGATGTGTGTTCGTTTCAGCTGTATGTATGGTTGTGTGCGCGCGTGTGGTTGTGTGTGTGCGCGCCCAGGCCTGGAGCCAGCAGACCCAAAGTAAGGCAGAAGGAAGGGTTATGTACATTATGCCAAGGGTAGGGATGGAGAGGCAGCAGTGATGAGCCCGTAGCAGCGACCCTTCCGCAGGAGCTGTGGCTGGAGGCAGCAGTGGAGCAGGGTGCACGCAGAGCAGGACGCGGGGCCAGGCCCAGAACTTGGCAGACCATAGTGACAGCGGCCCGCCGCTGACCTGCGCTGCTCCCGGCCAGCGCGGAGAACATGCACGCTCCTTCTCAGCAGGAGTTTTTGGGGAAAAAAGCCGGGAGGGAGGGAGACGGAGAGGGAAGGTGCGGGGAGCTCGTGCGTCCACTGGAACACAGTCCACTATGATCTTACTTGCCTTCAGCTCTGGAAGATGGCTGGATTTCGTGCATCACTTGGGGGAGCGGTTTTCTTGCAAACCTTGCTTTGGATTGTATGTGCTGCCGTCTGCAGAACGGAGTAGTATTTCAATGTGGTGGTAAGAGTACCAGGCTTCCTTCCTTTCCCCGGCATGGCTGCTCTTGAGACTCTGGTCGCCCCCGCCGAATCCCGGTCGCTCAGAGTGGGGTCTGAGTAGTGTCCCCTCCAGCCAGTGTGGGTGATGGATGCGCGCAGACCGAGTCCGTTATCCTCAAGGAACAAAGCAGGATGCTGTGCGCTCGGCCGCGGCGACGCCGTCCTCTTACTGGGACAGGAAGACGTGTGGCCCCAGGAGGCGGCCCGAGTTGGAGGGAAGCCACTACTCTGGTACATAGGGCTCACTGCCTGGCATCGGTGCTGCTCGGCATTATTCTGGGAACTTCTCTCTCTGTGTGCCCAGTCTAACAAAGGGGATTAAAAGCAGAATCCGCAGGGCGGGGTGGGGTGGGAATGCTGCTACATTTAATGATGTTAGTATATGTTAGAACACTTGACTAGCCTGAGTGTTTTTTCGTTCAGACCTAAGTTAATACACCATAACTGGAGCTGGCTACACAAAGGATGTGGAATCCATCTCTTTTTAAGTGTCTGCTCCTCCCCTCCCTCACCATTCGAACCTCAACGTGGCCCAGTAAAATAGTTCTGAGGTGTGTTTTAAATTTGATTTCACACTCTCGTGGCACAACGGGAAGGTTTTAGGATGCCATTGGCTTGAGTTCGATAGTTCTGGGAATACGCAGACACAAAGCCAAAGGGAACTTAAGGGGTAGGACTTGCCAGACCTCTGCCAGAGTCCCCTTCCTGTCACCGACTGGGTACTGGAGCCAATGATGTGCAATGAGTCTCTGGGTACTGGAGCCAATGATGTGCAATGAGTCTCTGCAGGAGCCTATCGTGTGCGCACCTGGTTACCCCGCACACGATAGGCTCCTGCACAGCAGGAGCAACTTGTGAGATAGATCCCTTCGAATCAGAGCTGTCTCTGGCATCTCAGAAGAATTTAGACTCTGAAAAATCAGGTGATTTTTATCTTATAGTGTTGATCCTTGAGAGTTTCCTGTTATTTTGTTGGGAATGTATTTACTCCATAAAAGGACCTATTGCACAGGATTTGAACATATTTCATGTATGAGATTTACATATAAAGTGTGCATAAGTGCCATATGTGAGAGCATATTCTGACATCACTGTTTACAGAAACCGTTCTTAGGACTCCATGTAATAAGTGATGGTTGGTAGAGAAAGTATTTGAAAAAGTAACAACCATTATTAAATGAGTTAAAGAAGTTCAGAGATGTTAAGTAGGATATTATGCAAAAAATCCAATTTGAAAATCAATTTTTTAACCCTTTTTGGAAAAAAAAACTTTGTTTTTCTGGATAAAAAGAGATGGAAAGGGGATGAGTGTCCAGACTGTTCACTGCAAATTCGAACTTTTGGAATTGCATGCCACAGATGTTTATATCTAACATTTAGATCAAGTGATAATGTTGAAATGAATACATAATTAATTTATAGACTGGAGGAATGTAAGTGGCAGGCTGTTACTTATAATGTTACAAACAGGCCTATGGTCTCAGATGGTGGTACTGGTGGTGGTACGGTTGGTCCTGGGAGGTGATCAGAATTAAGTGCTAGGCTCTGTCTTGCTCACCAAGGCTGCCAGCTTTAGGAAAGTCTTGGCTTTGCTTTCAGAAGTCTTTGTCATAGCATCAGCATTTTGAAGATTATTTGCTTTCTTTCTGAGGCTAAACATAAACTTGATTGTAGTCCTTCCTAGCTTGAATACCTCAGTCACTTTAATCAGATATTATTATGTAATGAAAAGTTATGATTTTACTAAAAAAAGATTTCATTTTGAATTTCCATTGTATCCTCTCTTTATTCAAGATATGTGTGAAAAGGGAGTTTATGGGGGGGAAAAAAGAACTACTTCCCCATTTTTAGAGCGCATTTATTATACAATGCAAAGATTATGAAAGATAAGAGGCATTGCCATCTGAGACCTTTTTTGATATACAGATTTCTAATAATTGAGATTATGTTTTAAAGTTTGTATTTTTCCCAAATAGTTTAAGCACTTGAGCATTTTTCTTAGTTAGCTTCATATACCTCTTTATGTGTAATGACAGCCTCTCTCTCTTTTAATTGTAAGTGTAGCTGCTGGTTAATTTGATATCCTGTAAAGAACATGAATTTCTGCCCAATTCACTTTTACTGGATGTTTCTTTTTGGTAGGAAATAGGCCATCACGTCGTCTTCATAAAGGGCATTTGGATCATGTTTCTCATTCTTGGTTGCAAAACCTACACTGGCCAGGCTTCATTTGATTGATTCTCAAGGACAGTCTTACAATAAACAGCAATGGTACCAATCATGCATGAAGCTCGTACGATCATAATTTTTTCTAGCGAGCACACCGAGTTATTATAGTTGGAAGGGAGCTCTGTCATATGCTTTTTGTGAGGACATCTGCTTTTTTGTGAGGACATCTGCTTTCGTTCCTCACTGAACTTCACAATTAGTGGCACTCCCATCCTTTTTATTCTAACAATTTAAGGTTTAAAAACCAGTATTTTTTTTTCTCCTGGTAGTGGGGGGATTAGGTAGAGGTATTCATGTTAACTCTTTCCTGTCTGATTTTTAAGATCATAAACATTTGGAATTTTTAATGATCAGACCAGAAGATACTTGTTAATATGCTGATGAAAGTCTGTGAGAGAGAGGGAGGGGGCGGGGCATTTTGTTAGGTTGGTTTTGTTTTTAAGAAGCAGAAAGGACCGTTTATGGCTGAGGGAGGGTCTGACACCCCTGGAGCAGTGCTGTGCAGGAGATGCAGTTCATTCCTGTTCTTACCCATTTCAGACAGAACCCCATTTTTCAGGGTGGTCTTTGAGAGCTCACGCTTCTTTGTAATATATTCTATCATCAGCTATAATTATATTATGGAGGAAATGTACCTCTTGAGACTTCTGATTTTTTTCTAAAATAGCAGACACTCAATTTTACTTAGTATCCAGCTATATTTGCAAAGTATATGATATCTGAAAATAAATGCTATAAAATGAGAAAATGTAAGGACACACACATTGATAAAAATCAGCAGAGAATGGAAAAACATGGCATTTATATTTAAATGTATCTCTGAAGACACTTGTTCTAAGAAAATTTGTTTATGCCAACAATAATACATTGTGAGAAAAAAATGAGTGCTCACCTGGCAAAAACAGGAATTGTTTTTGTGTCTTCAAATGTGAGATTACTCTTGAAATGCAATGGTGAATGCTAAATCAAGATAATCAGAGAGGAGCTATAAAAACCTAGTTATCTAGTTCATTTGTGGAAAAGACAGGGCGATAAAGCCACCGTTAAAGTTCAGAAGCCCTTGGGTTAAGAAAGGTGGAACATACAACACATAAAGAAATGTTAAAAAGCAGTATTGCTTTTCAAGCTGGGTTCCAAAAATTTGGCAGAATGATGTAGTTCTCATTCTTTTTCACTAAAAAGCTAATTTCTCCACCTTTAGGTAATGTGAATTTCAACATAGATGCCCAAAAGTATTATTACACTTGATTACGTTAAGTGAGTGTTCTCTAATTAAGAGAATCTGGAAAGGGGCTGGTATGTGAAGAAGTAATCTACGCTTTCTGTGCTGGTTCTGCGCCTTTCCGATTCAGCCCTGACTGGACCGTGCAGGGCTGACCCGGGCCGCGGGCCCGCAGGCTCCCCAGACTGCAGGCAGCCGGCGCTCGCCGAACCGACAGGCTCCCTCCTCGGAGATGCAGCGGCAGGACCCTACCTGGGAGACTCCCCGAAACCCGGATCCTGGCTGCTGCAGGAGAGCGCACCAACTTCCCAGCGCCCAAGATCAGCTCTGGGGAGTAACAGGGTCACTGATTGTGGGTCCAGAACTGTGCCCAAACCCTAGGAAAAGCGGCACAAAGACGCCGCAGCAGAGCCGCAGGTGTTCGGGAGCAGAGGGAAGGTGGCCAGAAGGCACACAACCCCGCGCATGCGCCTTCCATCCAGGTGCTGCCGCAGGCGGCACAGAGTAAGAAGTGACGGAAAAGGGGTAGCGGCTGGTTACTAGGAGACGAGACGCTCGGATGGGTCGTCTAGGCGCTGCGTGGGCGTGCGCCTGCGCGGCGCGGATGGACCAGGAAGAGGCCTTTCCTAGGCGTCTTGCAGTGAACAGGTGGACGTACACTCTCTACGTGCGTGAGTGCGCGCACACGGCTTGTAGTCCCCGCGAGAGGTCGGGTCGAGCCAGGTACGCGTGCGCATAGGGACGGGGGGCGCGCGGGACGGAAGCGGAGCGAAGGCGCCGGGGAGGTGGAGGACAAGCCCGCCTCAGGTACAGAGCGTGAGGGCGGGGCCGACCGCGGCGCCGGCCGCCGCTAACCGCCCCGGCTCTTTCCCGCCGGGTCCCGCCTCCCTCCTCCTGCATTGGGGCGGGGCCAGGGTGATTTGCGGGTGGGAAAGGAGGGTAAAGGGGCGGAGGATGGACCTTGGGAGGGTCCTGGATCCTTGGCCGAGGCCGAGGCCTGGCAGTCGTCGAGATGAGCTCCGGGAAGGACCGCGGGCTGAGAAGCCCGGGGAGGGATCCGGAGCTCCAGGTAGAAGCAGCGGGGATGCGCCAGGTTGGGTAAAAGCGGCTCCTGCGCCGGAAGGCCTCTGAGAGGGCAGCTGCAAGGGAGCCGGAATTGGGGCTGGGAGCGACCCCCGAAGTAGGTACTCACTGCTTGGCCTGCTGTGAGGGGCAGTAGCGGGCAGTGTTGCGGTGCCGGGAATCTCTCCGGGAGCAAACTTTGCTCCTGTTGCCGTTTCTTAGGAGCTTAGGGTTGAGCCCAGTTCCTATGGTGACCGCTTCGGTTCGTGCCGCAGCTGTCCGCTTGGTTGTTGGGGAGACTGTTCTGTTTAGAAACACTCTGGAGTGGAGCTGAGGAATTTGAAAGTCAGAGATTTGGGAGTTCAACTTGGCTCATCCTGACTCCCAACTTCTCACTTCTAAACCTCTTTATAAACTTTGGGAGGTGAAGGGCCGAGATTTACATAGGCATTTGCATGAAAATCTCTTATAATTTCAGTAGAAATTATACACAGGAAAAGCAGGGTAAGCTGGCTTTCGTTTGAAAAAATATTTAAGACTTAAATTGAATAACTGCTGTGATCATGGACCTGCTATCTAAATACGTATAGGAATACATTTTTTTTTTCTTTCAATAAAGTCAAGGATCGTGGCTTCAGAAAAGTCGGCAAAGATAACAGTGTCCCAGAGTTTTCTTCTTTCATTTCATGCCCTTATAGCTCAGGATATTCCTTGTTTTAAATTTTCTCTACTGGCATTTCAACTGCACTTTTTATTTTTTTAATCTGTAAGGCAATAAACAATAACAGTCGATTTTTAAAAATAGATTAAAGTGTCACTCAAATCTGTCTCCAGGATAAAACCCATTTTTGTTTTTATTTTAATTGTTCCATGAACTAAATCATTCAGTCTAATTTAGTGGGAAATAATTATGAAGACACTTTAATGAAATACTTATTTTAAACAATAAACTTTTACATTGTTTAAAGGCAGCTTCCAAAACATATCTTATTTTGTTTATCTTAAGAAAACACTCACTACTTATACCCCAGCATATAATCAGTTGTGGAGATTCTCTGGGCTCTCTTGTTTTGTTTTTTGGTTGCTTAGTTCAATTTGAGGATAATTTGCTCAAAGTGCTCCATGTACAGAGAGCAGGTGTTATTCATTCTCTTTTCCTGTCACTCTCCCCTTCTGCTCCCCAGATACAGCCATGATCCTGACTTCTGTGATCGCCATTTCCTTGCTTTTCCTCATAGTTTCTCCATCTTTTATATGAACACGCACATTCTAGTTTGGCTTGTTTTTGAACTTTACATAAATGAAGTTATACTAAGTTTTCCTTTCCATTTTGCTTCTTTACTCATTATGTTTTTAAGATTTATCCTCATTGTTGCTTGCAGTTTGTTTAGTATTCTGTTGTAAGAGTATACCACAATTTATGTACTCTTGATGGACATTAAAGATTTTACAGTTTTGGTTAATGTGAACAACACTGCTGTAAACTTTTTTGTACATCTACCTCATATAATCTTTTGAAATGAGCTAGTTAGTAAGATAGTTCCATGTCTTCATTATGCTAATAACAGCAGTCTATATATTTTTAAATTCTTTTAGTTCAGAAAAATCTCTTGAAAACAACTATTTCACCCCTTCTTATGTTTCCAAGAGGTCTTGATGAATGGTACTTCTTCTACAGCCATTATTTTATGTTCTTTGAAAAAGACAAGTTACTTCTTTACGGTATATCTGGATTGAAGGGAAGTGGGAGTTTGGGTTTGGATGGAATGACTGGAGAGGTTATTCTTTTTCATAAGAAAGCTTAAATTTGTTTGAGGTGAATCTCTAAAACATATACTTATTTTGATTATAAATACAAAAAGTTATCTCAAAATTATTTATAAAATTTTGTGTGGTTTTCTCCATCCTTCTGTTACTGAGGCTATTCTTCCTACTTCCTACTTTTGGAGACAGTTTTATAAAAATAAAGGAAGTTGACCTTCTGTGGAACCAGAATTCAGAATCCCATGTAAAATACTCCAGTAGTTTAAATTATTCTATCAAAATATTCAGTAGACATTTGTTCAGCACATATTATGTACCTGATAATTTGCTCAACACTAATGATACTTTTTAGCACATGATCTTGCCTCCTTTTTTACTGAAAATTCAAAATTCCACCAGGCAGGAACTTCTTCAGATTTCTACCCCTTCTTATCTAAATCTTCACCTGACCTTGCTTTCCTTTCTTGTCTCAGAGGACAGGGCACACCCTTTACCTGGGCTTCTTATTCGCTCAGTGGCCTTTCTCCACCAGTGAACATTAACCCATGTCTTAGAATCTCTGTTGTGTTTGTACTGTAGGGCTTCTTAACCTGGAGTACAGGAACTTTAGGGAGTTCTCGAACCCTGTTTTGTATGTGTTTGCATTTTCCTGAGTAGACCCAGGGCTTTTGTTTAATTCTTTGATGTAAAGAGAAACGAGTTCTCTTGTAATGACCCTTAAACAGTCTTGGTTTTCTTCCAACTTTCACTCTCTGTCTCTTCTCTCAATTGTGCTTCCTAAAAGAGGTGTCTTTTTCCTACTGCCTTTACTTTACTAATCATTCATGGATTAGTCTTATTCAAACTTGCTCCTCCCCCATCCCTACAGTTAAGGCTACTTTCTTCCAGTCATCAAAATTCCTTATTTCAGAAATGTTTTATTGAGTACCAACTTTGTGCTGGGCATTTTTCTAGGCATTAGAGATATAACAGTGATCATACAAGAGCTTAGATCTCTTGGAGCTTACATTCTAATAGGAGACAGACAAAAAACAAGTGAAGAAATAAATGATATAATTTCAAATAGTGTTAGTAAAAATAGCCTAATGAGAGAGTGAGTAGGGGAGAGGCTGCTTTAGGTGAGAGGTCAGGGAGACCCTCTGATGTTTCAGACAAAGAGTTGTAGGTAAAAGGGAGCCAGCCAGGTAGAGGGCTAGGAGAGTGTTCCTGACACAGGGGAAGCAAGGGCAGACTCCTCAAAATGGAATGAGATTGGCATATAGAGGGACAGAAAGAAAACCAATAAAACTGGTGGGTGAACGAAGAAGAGAGTACTAGGTCTGTTAAGGGAAATGAAGGCAGGGCCGAATCATGTCAGACGTTAAAAAGTTTGAATTTTATTCTAATTACAATGGAAAAGTATTGTTTTTAGAAGGATCTCACTGTTTTAATACATATTACATGAATTTTTTTCAACTTTATTGAAATATAATAGACAGTTGCTCATATTTACATTGTACAATTCAATGAGTTTTGTTTTGTTTTTTTTCAGTTAGAGTTGGCATACAATAATATATTAGTTTCACTTGTAGGGCATAGCGATTAGAGATCTATATAAGTCACGAAGTGATGACCCCACTATCTACTATCCCTCTTCCCTCTTAGGTATTTATTACATCATTATTAACTATTTTCCTTATGCTACACTTTATATCTTCACATCTCTTTTGTAACTATCCGTTTGTACTTCTTAATCCCTTTGCCCTTTTTGCCATCTCCCCTAACCCCCTCCCATCTAGTAGACCTCAAAATATTCTCTGTATCTGAGTTTATTTATGTTTTTGTTGTTGTTTATTTTGTTCTTTAGATTCCACATATACATAAAATCATGTGATATTTGTCTTTATCTGACTTATTTCATTCAATGCAATACCCTCTAGGTCCATCAAGACAATATCTTTTTCCATCCCCTTCCTTTTAGTCTGTGTGTGTCTTTTAATCTGAGTTGAGTCTCTTGTAGGCAGCATATGTAGGGGTCTTGTTTTCTTATCCATTCAGCCATTCTGTCTTTTGGTTGGAGCACTATGACATGGATATTTTTACATTTAATTGTGTTCCATAGGCTCCATAAATTATTATTATATTCTTGGCTTCTTTTTTCTTGCCACTTGATGGAGTGTACTTGGCTTCCCCATCCTCTATATTGGTGATGTGATCATTTTCTTTATCCACTCTGTTGATTCCCTCTAATATATTCTTTATCTCAGATAATGTGGTCTTCATTTCTGACTGGTTCCCTTTTATAATTTCCATTTCCATTTATATGTTTTTTATCTCTTTGTCAAAGTTCTCACTGAATTCATCTACACTTCCCCTAAGTTCATTGAGCATCTTTATAACCATTGTTTTGAACTCTGCATCTGTTAGGATTGCTTGACTCCATTATTCCTGGATCTCTGTTCTGGTTTCTGCTTCTTTGTCATCCCATTTTGGCTGCCTTTCTGTGTCTGTTTCCATGTACTAAGCAAAGCTCCCAAGGCTCCCAGTCTTATTAGCATGGTTTTGTGTAGTAGGTGTCCAGTGGCACAGTCCTGGGAAGAGTTCAGCAGCAGGCCAAGTTTAGCCCCAGACTGTGCCCCTCCGGGGCCATCTGTTAAGACTCAGCAAGCAATCCACAGATGCTGTGCTTATAGTTGCCTTAAGAGGCCACACCAGAAACTGCGGTCAGCTGCCACCAGTGTGAGTCCTGGCGCTGCTCAGCTAGAAGCACCTGACTCTGAGGACACACCTAGATGTGGCTTGGGTGGGGCTGTGAGGTAGGGGAGCTGGAGTGTCAGGGAGTCCTCTGGGTAGAGCGACCTCTGTTATCCAGTTTAATGATGTCTCCCCTATGGCGGCACTTTGTCCGCACACTTGGAGTGGGGAGGGCTCAACAGAGGAACAGTGGATGCACCGGCACTTCTGTCCAGGAGAAAACCTCACCTCTGGCCCTCACTCTGACAACTCAACGTCTCTCTGTAAGTCCCTGGTGGCTCACTGCCCAGCAGCCGACCTGGCTCTGGTGTTCAGAGTGAGCAGGTCCGTCACCACAAAACTCCAGTTGCAGACATGGCCCTTTTAAGAGGAACGTCTGCTGCTGCTGGCTGCCACAACCTCTGTCCCACTCAGCCACTTGGGACCGGACAGCCTCGTGTCTTCGCCCTCTCCTATCTTCTTTCATTGCAAGGTGATTTCTTATTTTTATTTCTCTCCCTAGTTGTAGTGTTTCTGTTCATCTAGATCCCAGGCAACTTTGCTTGCTATTTGCTCTATTTCTTTCACAACTTTGATTTGGTTGCAGGAAGAAAGAACAAAGCCCCTATCATCTATGCCATTTTGTCCTGATCTTAGGATCTCACTGCTTTAAAGTGAATGTTTTAATTTCAGTCTGGAAGATAGTTTGTAGGGAGCTACAGTAGAAGCAGAAAGACCAGTTAGGAAACACGACAAGAATCCACACTGGAGGTGATGGTGAACCACAGAGTGCAGAGTGGTGGGTGGAGTAGGGATATATTTTGGATTTAGAATAGCGGCCCCCCACCTTTTTGGCACCAGGGACCAGCGCTTCTATGAGAATCTAATGCCTGATGATCTGAGGTGGAGCAGAGGTGGTAACGCTAGTGCTGGGGCATGGCTGCAAATACAAGATGAAGTTTGCTCGCTGGCCCGCTGCTTACCTCTTGTTGTGCAGCCCGGGTCCTAATAGGCTATGGACTGGTATTGGTCCGCGGTCCAGGGTTTGGAGACCTCTAAGTTAGAACGACAGGGCTTGCACATGGATTTGTTGGGGGTCAGGGAAGGAGGAAACAAAGACAAGCCCTTGGTTTTTGACCTTGGGTACTGCACAGATAGATGGTAGTACCATTTGATGTGGGAAAGACTGCGAAGGAACATGGTGGAGATGACGTTGAGAGCAGGAGTGCAGATGGAGGAATTAAGAGGTCTGTTTCAGACATGTTAGAGTTGCAATGGCCATGGACATCCAGTAAACACGAGGTGATGTGTTATGTGCTCCAATAGGGGTGTGGTCATAGGTTTTATGGAACATGGAAAATATATTCTAAGTCTTTTGGAGGAAAGTAGATGTCAGAACTACTTTTTTGTAGTCCTTTTTCTATATTCCAGTGGCATTTGCGTGCATCCCTCTTATGTGGCAATGTTCATGCAGCACTCTAATTTCTGATGTATTTGTTCTAGACTTCTCTAGATTCTTTGAGGGTTGAAATTGTAGGCTTTTATTTTTCATCTTTCTGTCTCCAGAATCTAATATTGTTTCTTCCTTAGTCTACCTATTTATAAATTTGTTAAGTGAATAAATGTGACTGCTACAGTCTCATAGTATGAACTGAAGCAGTGATAGTAGGAATGGAAGAAATGTGTTTGAGAGATATTTTAGTGAAAAGATCAGTAGAATTTGATGGCCAATAGATAAGTTGAGTCAGTGAGAGAAATTAGTAGTAATAATTGTAAATAATAATGGATATAGCCCTTATTTTTGTGAGGCAGTATTTTAAGTATTTTACATGTATTAACTTGTTTAATCCTCAGAACAACTCTATGAGGCAAGTACTATTATCATCCTCATTTTATTGATGACAGAGTCATAGCCAGAGGAGTAACTTGCCCATGGTCATTCAACTAAGAAGTGACAGGACAAGCATGGCACCCATCAGCAGTGTGATACTAAAGAACGTGCTTTCAACCACTATGCCATGTTGCTTCCCAGTGAGAATGATTGTGATTCTAGCTTGGTGTTTATGAGGATGCTTTTTCACTTGCTCATTCCTTTTACTTGCACTTTCTAAGATCTGTACAGGAACACAGATCTTAGATCCATTCATAGTTCTATTTCAAGATCATGGGAATGTGGAAGGTATTGAGGTGGCAGGCCAGGCCTGTCATTTCAGATACACTGATTTCTCTCCCTTTGTATTGCCTCAAAAGCTGGTGCAGAAGAAGCAGCAGCTCATACTGTGATTGCTCACACTTGTCAGATAAACTGTTGGCGTCTTCCTACTTTTAATTTCTACACTAGCCTGATAGGTAATTTTATAGAATTCCCACTTGAGTATTCAGTTGATCAAAGAGAAGAAGGAAAGTTTAATTTTGCTAGCTTTAGTACACTATTTGCTTATCAACTTCTACAAATTTTTGTGACACCTTCTCACTATACAAATAATTCTGTGCAGGTTAGGGGCAGTACAGATTGCTCTAGAACATTGCTTGTTCTTAAGATTCTGATGACAGTATGAAGAAGACATATCCAGAAAAAAACAGATAGCTACCTAAATTGTTCTATAACTAATATATACAGAAGTCTCAATGAAGATGTGATCACTGTTGGAGAAGACAGAAAACTTCCTAGAGAATATGGAATTCAAACTGAGCCTTAGAAGTATCTTCAGTTAAATGGAGAGAAGGATGAGGGCAAGGCTTAAGAACAAAAGATAACATGTTTCTCAGTGTGTAAAGAATGTGTAGAGTACTTTAGAATAGTTTGTCTTTAATAGAAGGGTTCTTAGAGTTGTCAAGTAGGAGATAAGTTTGGAGAAGTGGGAAGGGACTAGTATGAAGAACTCTTTTGAGTGCTAGCAGATTTAGACTTCACTTAAATAGATCCTTGCTATTCAAGGTGTAATCTCTGCACTAGCCAAATAGGGATCACTGAGCAGCTTTTTAGATATGCAGTATTTCCAGCCTACTGTGAATAAGAATCTATATTTTAACAAGATTCCCAAGTGATTCTTATGTCCACTAAAATTTGAAAAATATTGCTTTGGTGAGGAATCATTTTATTCTGTTATTCTAAGTCAAATATTTATAACGAGGAACATATTTTTCAACAGAAACTATGTAAGAAACAGTAGTTAGGATTGCAGCCTAACCCATAAAGGCCTCACTTGTTCATAATTAGAGATGCTCTGTGAGATCTAATGCTTGAGGTCCAAGTGAGGTGGTAACTTCTGGAAGGAAGAACAGAAAAGCAAATTTGTGTCTTGTTTAGGGAAAAGGGAAAAGGAAGATAATCTGTCACACGTCTAAGTACTGGATTGTACAGGTTGTAACACAAAGTCAGTGACTGGGGGATCCTGATCCTCTAGTACCCCGAGCACTAGATTTTGGGCAATAGTAGCTGTGTTGCCAAAGGATACCTAGAGTGCTTGTAGCAAATTCTCTCTTCCTTGACATAAGGGTAGCCTTGATTCAGGGAAAAAACAAATTATTTCCCTAAATTACAGTTTCTAAGACACGTTGTCAAGTAAAAATTCACAATGCAGAGTAGTATGTGCAGTATGTTAAAGTGAAACACCTTTAACACTTAACACTTGTTATTTTGCACATGTGCAAATATATATGTAGGGAAAATTCCTAGAAATGGAATTTTTTGTACAGAAGCTATGTGTATTTGTAACACTGCTAGATTTTACAGAATTGGTTCTCCACAGATATTATATCAGTTTACACTGATGTAAATTACAGTGATGTATATGAAAGCTAAGTTATATATATCCAACTTTTTGATCTTTAAATCTATTTTAAAGCCAATTATGTGAAATATTCATATTCTTTGCCAAATTTTCAATTAGGGTATTTTCCTTTTTTATTTATAGGGGTTAGTTACATATTAGAGTAGTTAACCCTTTGTGATTTGGGTAACAAACCTTTTCGTTAATATACAAAAGCCATAATAAACAAGTAGCCAGTAGCCACTATATTTGACGACACAAGCCCAGAGGTAGACTACTGAATTTGCTGCTGACCCACGTTTTCTTAAAACAGTGATTACCAAGGGGATAGGATGGAGTATGTCTTTTTGAAAAGCATGTTCAGTACTGTGGTTTTATATTTGGGAAACAGAAAAAGTTTTATAACAAAATTTTAAGCAAGTAAAGCTTGCTAAAATCCTCTTAGTGGATGGGACAAGGTTAAAAACAAGTGAATATGTAGCTAAAAATGTTGTTAATTTTTAGAATTTATTGATTATTGTGAGAAATCACAAAGCTATTTTAAACTAAATGCCTCAGTATTTTTCCCATTCTTTCCACCAGGTTACCACCAAAGAACATGGTTTTGGTCTAGGGGCTCCAGTTTCTGAAGCTGAAAAATACCAGACTACTCTCCAGCTAGAACAAGAAGTGAGAAATCAAGATAAATTCATCTCCGCACTGAAATTACAGGTTACACTTAATTTATTATGTATTTCCCTGAATTAATTTGGGATGAGGCCTATTTTAAAACAAGAAGATGGAGAATAAATACGAATTCAGTGCTCGTTTTATGGGGTTTTTTTAGGTCTAAAATCATTTCATTTTTATCTTAACCATTTTGATACACATAGATTCAGAGTCAGTGCAAACTACGTGCCAAGTGTTATATCAGGTGCTTTCAAGTACATAATCTAACTTCATCCCAACCTTGGGAAATAGTGATGTTATTTCTATTTTACAGACATGGAAGCTGAAGTTCTAGGGGTTAAAGAATTATGATATTGGACTAATGAATGACAGAGCTAGGATTTCTCTAAACTCTCAAGTTAGCTAGGATTTGAACTGTGTTCTCCAAGTTCAGTATTGTTTCTGTTCTCCTGGTGCCTGATATGTGGTGTAGCTATTAATAAAGTTGTTAAAATGAACTACTTCTTCTAGGAAGATGAAGTAGACTTACTTTTCCCTAGTCCTACCACTAAATACAGCTAAAACCCCTGAGCATAATATCTAAAACAAACATAGAAAGGTGGAAAGTAGAAGGAAGACTGGCTAGGGACCTCAGCACACCATGAAATGACATATTAGTGAGTTCTTGGATTGTCTTTGTGCTCTATGTACCCCAGACAGAGTGCTAGAAAAACTGGCACCCAGAAACAACAATGAGTGCAGACAAAAAGAGGCATCAGAAAAGCCATCCCTCTATAGCCAAAAGACTAGGAAAGGGGCAGCCTAGTAAGGCAGCCCACTTTTAGACAGTAGCTGTCTGCTCTAAGCAACACTGGAAAAACTCTAGCCCTGTTCCTGCCAGCAAAAGCTGAGTAAAGAGCCTAGGATTCTACCCTCACCAGGCTGTAGGTAACAAGGAGCCCCAGCTGTACCCCCTGTTTCCCCTCTCCCAGGTCCCTGTCTGGACAGAGTGGGGAGTGAAGGCTCTTGTGCCCACAAGGCAGTAGGGAAGGTCCCCAAGCCCCACGGGCCAGTGGAGACCATGTGGGGAGCCTAGACACCCATCCCTCCCCTGGTAGGAGCGGTGCCCCATCTCCTTGCTGGGGTGGTGTCAGAGGAGACTGGAACCAGGGTCAAGACTTCTGTTCCCCAGCAATAACAAGTCCGCCCTCCCACAGAGGAAGTGAGGACTCATGGGAACAGTAATTGGGTGTCGCTCTTCTTCCTGGCTGTGGTGGTATCAGCAGAGGCCTAGTGGGGAGCCTGAACTCTCATCCCTACCTAGCAGAAACAATGAGCCCCACCCTCCCCAGGTATCAGTGGAAGCCTACTGGACTTCTTCCCGTACCTAACAGGACAAAGGCAGTGTCTCCCTTTTCTAGCTAGAGCAGTGTCACAGGAAGCCTACTAAAACACAAGAGCCAGAGTCTTAGAATACCAGATCTCAATAAAAAAAAAAAAAATTCTCTTCATCACAAGAATTAGGAAGATCTCTACCTCTATAAGAAAAGACAGGAGATGCCAGCACAGTGATGAATCAGATATTGCAATTATTTGACAAGCATTTTGATTCAGCTATCATATACATGCTTCAACAAGCAATTTTGAGCATGCCTGAAACAAACAAAAAGAGAAAATCTCAGCAAAGAAATAGATATAAAGAAGAACCAAATGGAGATTTTGGAAGCAACCAAGATATTCTCCAATAGATGAATAGATAAACAAACTATGGTACATCCATGCAGTGGAATATTATTCATCTGTAAAAAATGAGCTCTCAAGCCTCAAAAAGATAATGAAGGAACCTTGAAAGCATGCTAGGTGAAAAAGCCAATCTGAAAAGGTTGCACACTATATGATTCCAACTACATGACCTTCTAGAAAAGACAAAACAGAGAAACATTGGAAAGATCACTGGTTGCAAGAGATTTAGGAGAGAGGGAGGTGTGAATGGGGCATGGGGTTTTTAGGGTATTGAAACTACTCTCTCTGATACAGTGATGATGGATACATGTCATTATACATTTGTCAAAACACATAGAATCTACAACTCAAAGAGTGAACCCTAATGTAAACTATGGACTTCAGTTAATAATGTATCAGTGTTGGTTTGTCAGTTGTAACAAATGTACCACACAAATATAAGATGTGCATAAGAGAGGAAACTGTGTATGTGACAAGAAGAGGTATGTGGGAACTCTGTACTTCCTGATCGATTTTTCTATAAACTTAAAACTACTCTAAAAAATGTCTATTAAAAAATGCATGAAGGAAAATATTTTCAAGTCTTATATCCTAGAGATTAATATCCAAAATATCTAAAGAACTTCTACAACTCAACAACAACAACAAACAATTCAAAAATGGGCAAAGGACTTGAATAGACATTTCCCCAAAGAAGATGTCAAATGGCCAATAAGCACATAAAAAATGCTCAACATAATCAACTATTAAGAGTATCCAAATAAAAACTATAATGAGCTGTCATTTCAAACTTATTAGGATGGCTGTTATCAAAACAACAATAAACAAAAAAAAAACAACAACAATAAACAACAAAAAAAAAAACCTCAGAAAATAACAAGTATTGGTGAGGATGTGAAGAAACGAACCCTTTTGCGTTGCTAGTGGGAATGTAAAATGGTGCAGCCATGGTGGAGAAAAAGTTAAATATAGAATTACCATATGATCCCAGCTATCCCACTCCTAGATGTATCCCCTAAAGATGAAAAGCAGGAACTCAAACAGATATTCGTATACCAGCAATATTCATAGCAGCAATATTTACAATAGCCAAAATGTGGAAACCACCCAGATTTTCATTAACACATGACTAGATATACAAAATGCAGTCTGGACATGCAGTGGAATAGTACTCAGCCTTAAAAAATAATGAAATTCTGATATAAGGCTACAGCATGACGGGCCTTGAAAACATGCAAAGTGAAATAAGGCAGGTAGAAAAGGGAAAATAGTATATGATTCCTCTTACATGAGGTCCTTAGAATAGGCAAATTCATAGATTCTGTTTAATGGGTACAAGTTTCTATTTGAGATGATGAAAAAGTTGGAAATGGATCTAGAATGGTTGCACAACACTGCAATGTGCTAATGCCATCTAAATGTACACTTAAAAATGGTTAGGATGGTCAATTTTATGATATATGTATTTTACCACAACAAAAAAGTTAAAAAATACAGTAACTGAAATTAAAAACTGTTTTTAATTCCAAACAACAGAATGGAGAGGAGAGAGTAATGGATCAGTGAACATGAGAATAGAAATTACATAATCTGATTAACAGAAAATAGACTGGAAAAAATGTGAACAGAACAGGTGGGGCTATAACAAAAGATCTAATGTTTAGATCATTGGAGTCCAAGGAAGAGAGACAAGAGAGGATGAGGCTGAAAAAGTATTTGAAAGTACAATGGCTAAATATTTCTCAAAAATGGCAAATGACACAAGACATAGTAAAGAAGGTGAGTGAACATCTACCAGGAGTCTCAAAGAAATCCATCCCAAGACACTTTATATTCAAACTTGTGAGAAGTAAAGACAAAAAAATAAAATAACCAGAGAAACAATTTATTACCTATAGGGGAACACCAGTTCAAATGGCAGCAGATCTGAAAATCTGGAGGTCAGAAGGAAGTGGCACAACATTTTTCAAGTGCCAGAAAGAAAAAAAAAGTCAACTCACTATTCTGTATCCAGTGCAAGTATCCATTAGAAATGAAGGGAAAATCAAGACATCTCAGATGAAGAAAACTAAGAGAATCGGTTGCCCCCAGAGCTACCATAAAAGACTAGCTACAGGAATTTAACTAGGAAGGAAGTGATAAAAGAAGGAATCTTGGAAGAATAGAAAGGAAGGAAGAACAATGTATAGACCAAAAATAAGGGTAAATGCAATAGAAATTCCTTTTTTTCTATCTTTGTCAAATGTAGTTCTCAGCGCATGTAGAGGAAATATTTAAGACAGTTATTAATAGAGGGGGTAAAAAGGACATAAAGGGAGGTAAGTTTTCTATACTTGACCTGGTAAAATGTAGATTGTGATAAGTTATGAATAGATAATGTAACGGCAACCACTAAAAAACTATACAAAGAGACACACTCAAAACACTAAAGATAAGTAAAAATGGCCCTTTTCTTCATCCGTTGGTAGTTTGATAATGGGCTGGGAAGGAGAGCTGTGGTCCACACTGGTCAGCAAATATTCCATTGATTTGGTGTTTAGCTTAGTCAAGGAAGTTACCGATTGGTTCAAAAGGACATTTCTAAAGAGTTAACACATTTTGATAACAACGATTAGATATTTAATTCTAAAGAATGCCTAATTGATGATATTATTAAAATAAAAAATTTCAAGACTGTGGTTTCTTTTATTGCAGATATAAATATTTGGCCTTTTTTCTAGTAGTGTGGTTTAAAATCAATAGTAATTAAGTTCTTTTTTTAAATTAAACTCTACATTTTCTTGAAAGATATAGCTATAAACCTTTAAATTTTCATTTAATATATTTTTCAGCTAGGTAATACATTCACATGGCACAAAATTCAGAAAGTTATAAAAGATAAATAATCAAGTCTCCTTGCCAGGGAAGCAAACTCCCTTCCCAATTCCAGTCACCGCGTTGTTCTCAGGGGGAGCTAAGGAAATATTTTAACATGTTTATTTTCTTTCTAATCATAACAGATTGAAGATCTCAAACAGACAAATCATGGCTTGGAAGAATATGTTAGGAAACTCTTGGATAGTAAGGAGGTGGTAAGCAGTCAAGTAGAAGATTTAACCAGCCACAATGAGCATCTTTGTAAGGAATTGATTAAGATTGACCAACTAGCAGAGCAACTAGAAAAAGAGAAAAAATTTGTGGTGGATACCGCTGACAAGGAACTTGAAGAAGCAAAGGTATTAGATATACTGCTGATCAGGATTTTTGTTAACTGAGGTATAATTGACATATTAGCTTCACGTATGCAACATAATGATTCATTATTTGTATATACTGCGGAGTGATCACAATAAGTCTGTTTAACATCCAATTACTGATCAGGATTTTAATTCTACTTTTAACATCCTGTAGTTATTAAATGCAATGAAAAAAGTGACATTCTCATTTATGTAATTTGAAAGTTTTCTAGATTTGACATTAAATATCTATTATATGGATTAAATTATATTTTATCTCACACTTTATTTTTTTAATTTTGTGCACAAAATTTTCTAAATACTATGTAGTAATGGTAAAAACTTCAAGCAACAAGAATGTTCTACATATAGAACATTTCTCTCTCTCCCCAGTGCTCCTCTCTGCACAGATATCTACCAACAAGATTTACATGTTCACATTCTTCCTTTCTGTTTTCAGACCCACAATTTATTTCACACTTTTAAGATTTTTTTTAAATTAAGGTTTTAAATTTGTCAAATTTGTCAGTCTTTACTGACTTCTGAGTTTTGATTCTTTTATTTTTTTGTTTCCTTTCCACTTTAAAAAAATTTTAATAGACCTTATTTTTAGAGCAGTTTTGTTTGTTTGTTTGTTTGTTTTTTAGGCGAGGCAACCCTTGGTTGACCTCACAGATTGCAAGGAACTTGTCAGCTTACAACCCTTATTTTTTTATTTTTTATGTCTATAGCACCTGGTCTTCCTAGGTGGTCTCTCATCCAACTACTAACCAGGCCCAACTCTGCTTAGCTTCTGAGGTCAGACAAGATCGGCCTTGTTCAGGGTAGCATGGTTATAGACTAGAGCAGTTTTAAATTCATAGCAAAACTAAGCAGAAGGTACAGAGATGTCCCATGTACTTCCTGCCCCCACACATGCTCTGCCTCCCCCATTATCAACACCCCCACTAGAGGAACACGTTTGTTATAGTAGATAAAACTACACTGACACATTGTCACCCTGAGTTCATAGTTTACATTAGGATTTGCTTTTGGTGGTATATATTCTGTGGGCTTGGACAAATGTAAAATGACATTATCAGAGTAATTGACTTCCCTAAAAATTCTCTGCATTCTGCTTAGTTTTGATTTTTGTTTAGGAAAGTCTTCTCACCTTAAGAACTATAAGAATTTTTCTACAGTTTTAATACTTTTAAATAATTTTTTAAAAAGTTTTAATCCTTTTGGAATTTCTTTTTGTTCTAGTATGTGGTAGAGTTGACTAGTTCTTTCTTTAGTCACTGAATTGAAGTGCCCTTTTAACAGCTACTAAATTCTATATGTGTGGGTATAGAATTTGGACTGTTTGGTTTCCTTAATTCATTTGCCATTTTCTGTGCCGCTACCACATTGTTTTAGTTACTGTAACTCTTGGATATTTTGATAACATTTTATTTCTTGTTTGAGTTTTAGTACTCTGCCATGAAATTTAGAAACTAAGAATTTCAACACAAGTATGAAATGAAAACCATTTTATTTTTCCTTGCTGCCTGATGGCTTATCAGCAAGCTACAAAGTGGATTTGAAAGACAAAAAGCAACCAGTTGAATTTTTAAATGATAATATGTGAATGTGCTTATTTGACTTGATTTTATTAATCACCATTAGTCAACTGTGTCTGTAATAAGATGGTTTCCCAAAGCTAATTGTTGTTACATGCTATTTCTTAAACTCTATATAATATACTCTTGATAGCATATAATAAAGAATATTATATGCTATTCTTAGTAGCATATGATAAAGCACTTAAATAAAGGTTCAGGCTGAGAACATTAGTGTGATTGAAGGTATTATTTGTTACAGTAATTTAAAATATGAGCCCAAATAATGAACTCTAGTACAGTATTTATATGCAGTAACCTCACTTAGAGTATGTAAAAGACAAATAAATTAGTGAAAAGTCTGAATAATGGAATATTTAAATATGTGAAGTTAATTCCTTTGATGTAAGGACACAGTCTTCTTCACAGTGTTGCCTGGAGGAAGTCCTTAGACCTACTTGAGAGAGTTAATAAGAATGATTTGTTTTTAACTTGTGAATTATTTATCTTGTCACGGTTGCTACTAAAGTATTTGAAGGACATTTAAAGCAGCTTGGCTATTTTAAACATTCCTCAATAAACTTTTTTTGTATTGTTTCTTTAAGAATAGTTATTACCATTTTAATGGTAAATTGAATTCAGTATCAGTTATAAAAATTATCATATTGAAGAACATTGGATTAATGTCTTATTATGTCTTACACTCTTCACATTAAAATTACTGCACTCCTTCCCAGAGTCTGAGAAGTCTAGTTGGCCCAATTCCTGCTGGGAGAGTGCCCAGTTTAGAAGTCATTAGTTTTGAAGAGTTATTAGGGTCTGCATTTTAGAGAGAGAGTGAGTACTGTGTCAGGGTGAATGAATCCTTTGCTACCAAAAGGGAGAACAGCCAGAATGGAAAACATCTAAAATAAAAGAGCTAGGATTTACCTAAAACTAAAAATATTAAATTCACAGATGGAAATTCTGCTTGGCTCAAAAAAGAGTGTTTGTAGGAAATAGATACCCATATATGAGGGGCAGGAGCAGTGGGCAGTGTTCTTAGAGTAGAGATAGCACTGCTGTTGCAGGGAAGACAGGGAAGTCAAGAAAGAGGACAAAGTGGAAATAGGCACTTCGAGCTGGTAAAATGGCCTGAGTGAGATCACCAGCATCAGTAAGTGAATGTTACATTAAATGGAGATTAGAAAGACATGTGACCAGCGTTGGGGAGAGAAACACCAATGCCTGTTGTCATCTTCCTTATATCATTGGGTGTGCAGTGTAGGTATCCAGTTACTGGGGAGAGATTTGTGGAATGACACTTGCAGCAAGAGAATTTCTAATTCAAGAACTGAGAAAGAATGTTTACGTTCTGGTACTGTTTGAGGTTATGCTCTGAATATGTTCAGGTAGAGTCTGAGGCTAAAGTTACACCCTCAATATCCTTAACTCTGCTTTTTTTTTCCTGTTATCCTATGTAGTCTGTCTGGAATTGAGATTTATTTACTGGAATTAAATTTATTTACTCAGAAGAGATTACTTTTAGTTATTTTTAAATGTCAACAGAGTAATTTCTTCCATCATTTATTCCATAATGATGGAATATTGTTTTGAGTATTTTCCACGATATTATTTATTGTTATGTTACAAATTACCCCTAAACCTTACTGGCTTCAAACAACAAACATTTATATCTCAGAGATTCAAGAGCAGCTTAGCTGGGTACTTCTGGTTCATGTTTTTTTTAGGAAATTGTAATCAAGATGATAGCCAGGCTTCAGTCATGGCTTGACTGGTACTTGAAGATTTGCTTATAAGATGGCCTACTCAGATGGCTGATGGCTTTTGGCTGGAAGCCTCAGTTCCTGGCCAGGTGAATCTCTCCCTTGGGTTGTTTGATATATTCTTTATAGCAGCTGGTTTCTCTCCAGCCAGTGATCCAAGAGAGACAGCAAAGAGGAATCTGTAATGCCTGTTAAGCTTCATTCTCAAAAGTTACATACCGTCACTTCCACCACAACCTGTTTATCAGATGTGAGTCACTAAGTATAGCCCACACTTTTGCTCTATCTTTTGAAGGAAGGAGTATCAGAATTTGTGGACATATTTTAAAACCACCACAACTGTATACCTCCTTTAATCTTCTCATTTTGAGTTGTTTATCATTCATGTCTTAATATAGTGTTTCCCAGATAATTAAACACAATTTTTTGAAATACGAAAAAGCAGAATTTCAATTTTACCATTACTAGTTTCTTCATATAGTTTATATTTTAATTAACGTAGCCATTTTGGACTGGATCTCTGGTAGCTCCTGTTATTATTGTTACCTTTGTTTGTGATTCAGTCAAATATATTTCAAAACCTACCATGTGGAAGGCAAAACGTGAGGTGTATTTAAGTTTTCCTCTGCTTTATTTAGCAGTTTCCTACTTCTTTATTCCTCCCTTCGTCCCTCCACTCCAGCCACACTAGCCTCCTTACTATTCCTTGGAATTTCACAGACATCTTTTGCCTTAGGACATTTGCTATAGCTATATCTTCTGCCTGGAATGTTCTTCTCCCAGATTTTTATGTGGTTACTCCCTCCTTCCTTTTATTCTTTGTTCAAAGGGCACCTTTCAATGAGGACTTCCTTGATCACCCAGTTTAAAACTCCAATCTGTTCTTTCATAAACACCCTCAATATCCTTAACTATGCTCTTTTTTTTCCTGTTATACTATGTAATTTATTTGTTAGGTTTATTTTCTATTATCTACGCAGCTGGAATGTAAAGTCCTCAAAAGCAGGGACTTTGTTTTGTCCACATTTTAAAATCTCAAGGGCCTAGAATAGATGTACATGCTCATTATATATTTTTTGAATGACACAATCACTATCTGACACATTTTTCCTGTTATAACCAGTTTTCTCTTTTCAACTAGAATGTAAGCCTCTTGAAGGCAGAGGTTTTTGTCTGTTTTATTCACTGCTATACCCAGCACATAATGCAATGTCAGGCACATAGTAGTAGGTACTTATTAAACAGTTGTCAAATGAAAACACTGAGTTAGCATCTCATTTGGGCCAGTTATAATTTTGTTTTTCAGAGTTGAATCAGCATTATGTTTATCTTTATAAAAGTAATACATATCTATTATAAAAATGTCAGTATATTCAGGGGAGCATAATGAAGAAAATAACATCTATAATCATACCTTGTGATAACTAGACATAATCCATCTTCCTCAGTTTACATATTGGTTTTGTTCCATCTGTATCTGGGATATGTGTGTATAAATTTTTATTTTTTACAAGAATATGTCATAATAAAATTTTTGGCAGTCTGAGTTTTTATACTTAATTTAGTATGGACATCTTTACACATAATCCACTATAGATATATTTCATTTTAGTATCTGCGTAGTAGTATAAATTAAAGCATCGAAAATTGTTTATCCAAAACTATATGTGACCTTATTCAAACTATACATAAGTAATGTCTCGTACCATAACTCCCCTTAATACTTCATTAACTAAAATAGGACTACCAGAGAAATCTTAGAAAAATACTTTGGTCTAAAGAAAACTGAGGTACGATAATTCCATGAAATTCAAATTTAACATATAGCAGGAGACATCTTAGTTTAAAATAATGAGGGGGAAGGTTTATGAATTGTGAAATCAGTTTATTAGACTGATATGCCAAATTTTAACCAAAAGATTTATAGCTTTGCATAAAAACAGTTACTGTCATCTAGGAACATACAATCTAGTCATATGCTAACTACATAACTATGGGTAGCTACACTGGAAGACTGGGTATGTTCTGTGTCATGAATCTGATACATAAAGTTTTTGTATTGAACTAAAACTTTGGGTTGAACTAAACTATTAAACAAGTTCAGAGGAATCAATTCTGACTGGTGATTTGGGACAGTTTTTTTATCCTAGTCATTTTATTTCTTCCCTATTATCATCTTCAGTAATAACATTTTTTCCAGTGAGGGGAGTAATTTGGTAAAATATAATGAATATTTTATACAAAACATTAGATAATTTAAAAGAACTGCTATATTTCATCAGAGGTTCTTTTACCATCAAAGGTAGGTAAACATAAAGGAGTAGATTATCTTTTCTTTTATAAAATATTCACTGCATGTTTTTATTTATTTATTTATTTAAATTTTAAAAAATTCTTTAAATTAGTTTCAAGTATGCAGTACATTGGTTAGACATCTATATAGTTCATAAAATGATCCCCCAAATAGCTTCCTCCCTCCTCTGGCCCTCCACCTAGCCATCATATTAATGCTAACTGTATTCCCTATGCCGTGCACATGTTTTTCTTTTTAAGTGACTTCCTTTTTTCTTTCTTTCTTTCTTTTTTTTTTTTTTTTGTGGAAGCGCTCTTTCCAGTAAAATCAGTTTAAACATTTTAAATCTAAAAAACAGGTTTTTTTCTGGCTTGATTTTCAGATTGAACTCATTTGCCAGCAAAATAATATAATAGTATTGGAAGATACACTAAAAAGACTTAGATCTGTAAGTACATTTTTCTTAAATATTATGGAATGTTAAGGAATCATTTTTATTGTTAGTATAGGAAGACTATAAAAAATTGTACATAGGTTTTGGCTCTCATGCATTTTGTGAATAATAAAAAATATTTTCTAAAATTAGCACTCTGCTTGGCACAGGGGCACACCCACTGTAAGTGATGCTGCTCTTGCTCCATTTTATCACTACTTTCTTTCCTAAAGGTGGAGAGAGCTTTCGGTTAGTTTTATTAATGTCCTTAGCTGTTACTTGATTTAAAATGACTAACTTAATTCTTTAAAATATAAGATGCATTTGCCTACACATTAATTTTTATTCCTATTAGTAATAAATATCCTTAAGTCAGATTTTGTTACTTAATTCCGAGTAATTTATTTTCTTTATCTAACAATGTGAAATGGTAACTTCTCTGTTTAGACATTTTAATATTATTTAAGATATTTGAAACATCTCTGAAAGTATATGTCATTTTCTCTCAATACTGTATTGGTAACATAAATGATGTTAAAGAAATGTTTCTAAATATATTAAAGCGAATGGGAATGTAATTACAAATATATACAAGTATGGAATATCAAGCATTTATTTAATTTATTCATGCATATAGTTTATGTTTTGAAGAATTATTGAACAAAACTTAGATGCTATACAAGTTTTTCTAAGCAAATTCCATTTCTAGGATTTGTAACTAGGTCTGTGGACATTTCTGGCCTCCTGAAAATTTTTTACCATTTTTTCAAAATTATTGAGTAAATTTATGGGCACTTTCAGTTAAATAAAAATATACTTCATTCAGAAATGCTGGAAAAGAAAGATATTTAACTGCTTTTTAAAAAGTATTAATGAATTATTTTTAAAATATCAAATTCACTATTTTTAAGGATCCCCGTTCATGTTCAACTTTCATGTAAAAAATAATGCTAGAGTTTAGCTTGAAATAATGGCCTAATTTTTTCCTCCTTGGCAAGATAATTTTAGAGACTGAAAAAGCACAAAATAAATCTCCTTCCAGACTTGATTCCTTTGTCAAGACTTTAGAAGCAGACAGAGATTACTATAAGAGTGAAGTTCAGAATTTGAGAAAGATGATCAGAAGTAGATCTAAAAGTCCAAGACGCCCATCTCCATCTGCCCGGGTAGGTTTTGGAAACTTAGAAGTATTTTGGAGTTTGTTGCTCAAACACTGATTTTTATTCTTTGATTTACCTAATCTGGAAATAATTCATATTGATTGACATGAATTGACATGAATTGCTATCTCAAAGAGGTTGAGAGACAAAGGTCTCTTTGATGGACAGTGGACCTTCGAAATTGGTTCTTTATCTCCAGCTTTAGTAGTGGTTGGGAAGTAATCAGGCAAATGTGGAGCAATTTGGGATGAAGCTGTTTAAAAGAAGTGATTTTTTAGCTTTTTTTTTTCATCATTTTCTTTCATTATATATTTATGTTTAAGTAGATTGTATACTGCCATCAGTAGCACTTTCTGTTAGTACCACATGTCAAAGAAGAATTTTGAATTTATTATATAATAATTTTAGGGTACAAACTGTGATGTAGAGCTTTTGAAGACAACAAGAGACCGTGAAGAACTTAAATGCATGCTGGAAAAATATGAGCGTCATTTGGCAGAAATTCAGGGTAATGTCAAAGTCCTTACATCTGAGAGAGACAAGACCTTTCTTCTTTATGAACAGGTAAACATTTATAAGTAAACAATATACAAATAATAACAGTTAATTCTAGAGATAGATAGTTCTTTATGCTTAAATCTGCAAATCAAATTAATTTAACATTTGGCAATTGCCTTTATTCTTAAGATATTCTTAATGAAATGTAATATATTTCCGATACAACAAGTGAATGTGTACACACACACATGTCATCCCCATACCCCAAAGAAGTCATATATATGTATAGGAATAGTTGGAATAAGAAATGGAGAAGATGTTAAAAGAGCAAATATGGTGAGTTCAAAGTAGATTTAGGTTTGAGGGTTAAAAAAATACTAATTTTGATGTTCTGTCAATCACTTTAGGAGCTGCCATATAATTTGTTTAATTTCAGAGAGTAAAATTTGTTTGTAGTTTATCTCTATTTTTTAGCTTAAAATTTTATAACCCTTAGTAATCCATTAGCTTCTTTATTCAACAAACATTAAACCCTATAAATCACCAACATAATTTTAAAATATCAAATTTTATTAAAATATCAAATATCAAAATTTTATTTACAGCAATTTTGTGCAGGGTTCTGGACTCGTCACTCTAAGAAAAAATGACAGGGCACAGACACTGCTTTCTATGTTTGCAGTCTAGTTGAGGAGATAAAATATATTGTCTTGTATTTTTTTTGGTACTTTAGCATAGTCTGTAAGATACTGTAAAAATAGAAAAAGTGGTATTTTTAGATATGGTGATCGAGGAAATCCTTGGTAGACTGGTGGAATTTGAGTCCTGAGGGGTGAGTGGGGTTTCTGTTATCTTGAAAGGAGGAACATTTCAAGCTAGAGAATGGTGTGAGGCAAAGGATAAAGGCAGGAAAAATCAGCAGGTAAATGGATCAGTTTAAGACTGGAATCAAAGGTGTGTGTCACTGGGGAAAGGGGGATCTAAAGTTTGAGAGGTTGTTGGGAGGAGAGCAAGGGATTGCACTCCTGCCAGGCCCATAATCCGATAATCTGCTGCTTCTGTCACAGCTGTTCAACTCTGTTGTATTCCTGTGAAAGCAGCTGTAGACAACATAAATGAATGAGTTGGCCATGTTACAATATAACTTCATTTATCCTTTACCAGGGGTTTATACTTTGCTTTATAAGCAATGGGTAGTCTATTTTATTTTAAGGCAGAAGAAATATGACAAAAGCCACATTTTTACAATTTTAACTTGGTAACAATTTTATATTATTCCTTATATAACCTTTTCATGTTATCTTCTTATATATAAGAATTTCTCCTTGAAGAGAATGGGAGGAGGGAGGAACCATGGACTTTTTTTTATCCCCTCTGAGAATTTTTATAGTTTATTTTAGCCGAACTGACGACAATGCCAGGGAGCAAGATCTTAAATGCTCTGCAGAAGACAGTTTTGCACCCCTTTAATGCACTTGAAATTAAGGAGGGAAGATTACATGGAGGTGAGGAAAGTGGGTTAGGGATTGGATTACAGGATAGTTAACAAGACATGTGCTCTCTTGAGGGTAGTTACACTTATTTCAAAGATGTGTTAACCTAGGTGCACAGAAACAAAGGACAGAGATTACTTAAGGCAAAAATAAACCTTTTACTAAAAAGTTGTATGCCTGGGGTGTGATTACCCACCATGACCTGCCCAGTGAGGAATTTATGAACAGATTACCCTGTGAGATGAGTTTCTATAGAACCCATTTTTTTGTCCACAGTTCCTTCTTTGGGTCATAAATTAATCCAAAGTATGGGTTGATGACCAACCTCACAGTGTGAGGACGGTTCATCCCTAGGAAGTCTCTAGGAAGACCTTATCTGTTGACCACTGGGGATGGGGCAATACTGTAACCACGGGATCTAAGTTGAGGCTGAATTTTCTGAAAATGAGAGGGAAAGTAAGTGGAAAACAGTCAGGTTTTACGGCCTTCATTGTGAAAAAACTCTCTGGATCATTTCTGTTCTGTGAACGATCATGATCTAAGTTTTTCTTTCTGTTTCATTTTTCTGTATCAAATATCTGCTATAACAGCTACATAAACCATGAAGAGTATTAACAGTTATCTTATACATGTTCAGTAATCATGAACAGTTGGACTATATAGAAAAACCCAAAGAACAAATATCACTATTATGATGATTAATTGCAGACAGAGCCATGGGCTCTTTAAAAGGCTGTTGTAGTGGTCTGTGCATGAGCCATGAAGGGACTAAGCTAGGGTGCTATCAGTGGAAATTATAGGGACAGATGCAAAGGACACTCTAAAGGAAGAATTGGCAAGACTTGATTAAGCAAAAAATGAGGGATGGATGGACATTACTGAAGTTCTGTTTTGAGTGGCTGAAGAATTGTGGTAGTCTGCTGGCTGGAAAATTACTGCTTAGCTATCGCCCATGGGAACATAGGCTATCGCCTATGGGAACATAACATTCCAACAATAAGCTTTCTGCTTCTGTACCCCCGCTTGCACAACTGACCTGTGGGTTGACAGGTAGTGAATAGGAGAAAAATAGACCTTTGTGTTTAAGACAGAATGAGGAATGGGATTTAGGGCTTAAAAATCCTGTACCTCTACATTTCGGGGCTACTTAATTTGGGGTCTGCGTACCCCTGGCAGACCCAGCTGGCTGAATAAAGAGTGTGTTTCCTATAACTCACTGATTTCTGGTGGTCCTGTGTCTTTCGGGGGCTGGCAGCTACAACAGTAGTAGAAGAAGAAATAAGAGAGTCACACAATTTGAGAGAAAAGACTTTGGTTTCAGACAGATGGAGGAAGACGATAGCACATCCAGGTTGTGATTGCCCTTAGGCAGTAAGCATTGTGGGACTGGGGTGGGGAGAAAGGCAAGAGCTGATTGTATAGTTTTAGAAGTCATCTCCTTAGAGTGAGTTTTGAGCCTTCAGAGTAGATGAGGTCTCTGAAAGAGAGAGAAAGCTATAAAAAGAGACTCTTGGGATGTTTTCTTCCTTTGGGAGAGATTAGGAAGATAGGAAATTAAGGCAGAACAATGTTATAAGCCCAAGGAAGAAAGGAATAAGAAGGAAGATGTTGAAAACAATGTCAAATATTGCCAAAATATCAAGAACAGGAAATGAAAAAAGGCCATTGGATTTGGTGAGGTAGTTGAAATTCTGCTGAGGGTGGATGTGGAGCCAGGTTACACTATGGTAAGAAAGTGGGTGGTAAGGAACAGGTCATGCGTACAGACCACAACACTTAAAAAAAGGGAAAAAGAGACATGGGATGGTAAATGGGCTGCAGGATTAAGTGACAGTTTTTCAATTTATGGGAGCCCTGTCCATGGTTGAAGGCAGGGTTGAGAAAGAGCCAGTGGAGAGGCTTTTATTCAAAGTAAGAGAAAATGATTATAATTGAGTCAGGGATAACTTAGATGACTTCGATAACTTATATACAGGAGTTGAGGTTCAGGATTCCAATAAAGGCTTAACTGTGGAATTTAGGAAGTTAATATAGGTTCCTCAGATTTGGAGGCTAGCTGAATAAATAGTGATCAAAATCAAGATGAAGGAAGATGAAAGACTTAAGCCACAAAGTAAAATATGCAGTCATCTGCAGGTGTAGAACAGATTTGAATAGGTGTTTAGATAGTATGTTGAGTTGTCAGTAAGGATTGGTGAGCCTTTCCGTCAGGGTAAAAGTAGCTAGGACATGATTGTGGCCTATACATTTATGTAGCAAAGACTGGAACACTGATGATATTTATTAAGTCAGTATTCTACTTGAATTGTGCTGAATTTAAATTTATATCACAAAGTGAATGGTCCATACTATATATATTTCTTAGTAAAATATTCTCTCTCATCGACTGCCTTCAAAGTAGTTTCAGAAATTTTGGCAAAGATATTGTAAATCAAACTTTTATTTGTGTACATTCACTTGCATTTTAGGGGCATCATTTGCATTTATTTGTATAAACTCATTAAAAATTATACCATTATCTTGCTGCATACATGTTAATATAGGCTTGAATTTTAACTGGTTAGATATAAGACATAACTCTATATTTATGTCTGTTACAAAGCTTATTAAGTACCAGTCTATCTATGTATTTAAATAATAGGCGCAGGAAGAAATTGCCCGACTTCGACGAGAAATGATGAAAAGCTGTAAGTCTCCTAAGTCAACAACAGCACATGCCATCCTCCGGCGGGTGGAGACTGAAAGAGATGTGGCCTTCACTGATTTACGAAGGATGACCACAGAACGAGATAGTCTGAGGGAAAGACTAAAGGTTTGTAATAGCTGTTTTTATGTGAACATATGTTAAACACAATGCAGTGACATTGAAAACACTTTGTTTTGTTTTTGTTTTTTTAACCAGATTGCCCAAGAGACAGCATTTAATGAGAAGGCTCACTTGGAACAAAGGATAGAGGAGCTGGAATGTACAGTTCATAATGTAAAGAAAAATCACTTTTATGCTTTTGTCCATAAACTGTCAGTAGCTTCCCCCTTTCCCCTTTTCTGTGTTCAGAGAACTTCTTTTGCTTTTCTAAGATAGTGTTTGTAATCCTAAAATATTTAAGATGGAATGTATGGAGTAAATTGTCATTTTTTTCATTGTTTATTTCCTTCTAAAACATGTGAGTGAAGTCTTTTATGTTCAGTTGAGAAGTGTGGTTTTTTTTAAAAAAAAAAAAAGACATTAGAGATAATTCTCAGGGATTTTAGCAACTTTCTCATCTCCCTGTTTCATCGAAGATAACATTGCCAGATACAGTTAAACTGCCTTATTCTACCTAAAGAGTAAGTAGAGAAGAGAAAATTTTGATTAAATGAAAATTAATGAGAAAAAGATATTTAAAATGAAGTTAAAGTGTGAAGCATCATATTTTTACAAAACAAGGATTTGAGATGCTATGAACATATGTTTGAGATGTTATGATTATGTAAACAGAATTAAGAGAACTTTCTATTCCAAATTTAATTTATATCTTAAATATATATTTATAAACTCATCTGTATTATGTTGTTAAAATGGGTAAAAACAGTAGATAGGAGAAAAACAATTTTTTCATACTCTCACTGTATATGTATAATTTATTACTGTTGAACAACAGATAATTTCTTTGCAAATAATAATGTGTACTGTAACCAAATTGGACCAGATTGAAAATGTAGGTGGACATTACTGTTCATATACCTGCCCCACCACACCTTGTCCGTCCCGCTTCTCAGTGTTCAGGTCTGATCTGATTCTCTTAGCATGTAAATCTTGTCACTTGCCAGTTTGTACAAGTGGGTGTTACTTTAGGACGATCACTAAGGCTTTTTCAGTGACATTAGTAACCTTGTCATTCTACTTGTATAGCTTGATGATGAACGTTTGGAGCAAATGTCAAATATGACTTTGATGAAGGAAACCATAACCACTGTGGAAAAAGAAATGAAATCACTAGCAAGAAAGGCAATGGATACGGAAAGTGAACTTGGCAGACAAAAAGCAGAGAATAATTCTTTGAGGTAAATTAAATTGCCTTTGAACAACTAATAGTTTATTACAAATAGCTCTGCTTTTTGTAGTGTATTTTATAATGATAGTTAAATTATTTGTTGACTTTAATTTCTGAGAGGATTATTATGGAGCAGTTGTGGAAACCTCAGTACATATTAAGTGATTTTCCCAAGATTGATCACAGACTGGAAATGCCACACTTAACCAGGAATCAAATGTTTAGTCATCTTAACCTTACATGTGCAGAATGCCTCAATGTTTAACTGAAATTGCTTTTACAAAGCCTTTCCCAGAACAGAGCCTATTTGACTTTGGTGTTTGATCGTTAACTTACCTTTATAACTTAAATTATGTTCTGGCATTTGAACAGTGTAAGAAAGCACAAAGTACAGGTTGACGGTAACTTAGAAAAAAGGGTGGCTTAGAATATAATAAAAAGTCATAGCAGAGAAATGGGAGAGAAACATATAATGGGACTCCTGTTAATTGAATGTCAGGTACTATGTGTGTCCTTACATACTAGTACGGTAGCAGAAGAAATTTCAATAAAGCAGCCAACAGGCAGTAAATATAGGGGAATAAGTTTCTGAAGACATCCAGGCTAATGATTTTACTTTTAGTATCTGTTGATGTGAGAAATAGAGGTTCTACAGATTCAGTAAGGTTGAATTTCAGTGACTCTACAAATATTTGAAAAATAATAATTCATATGAGTGTGAAATATATTAAGTCTACAAATAATACTTGGTTCACATGTTAGTTCCCCTCTTTGGCTTTCAAGGGTCTGTGGTGCATACATTGGAATCATTTGTCAGGACAGATAATCACTCAAATTCTTTCCCTTCATGTACCTTTAAATTTCCTGCTTAAAAAGATATTGCAAGCTCGTGTAAAATAAAAATAATAACAACAACAAAGAAAACCTTTGAAAATAGAGAAAAGTATAAAGAAAATTAAATCACCTATGATTCCATAACTTAGGGAAAGTGATTATTAATGTGGATCTATTTCTAACCAGAAACATTTTTATCTGTGTGTATATAAGCTTTCTATGTAATTGACATCATCCTATATTAAGTTATATATTTGGCCAGTTTCTCTTAATTGTATACCATAAGCATTTTCCCATGTCATTAGATGTTCTTTGAAAGCATTTGAGTTTATTAAAATATTCTAACAGATAGATGTATAATAATTTGGAGGTTTTTTGTATATATTTGTTTTAACAGTATTATTAAAGTACAGTTGACATACATGCAGTAAACTGCACATAGTTTAAAGTGTTCACTTTGGTAAGTTTTGACATTAGTGCGTACCTGTAAAACCATCACCACAATCAGGATGGTGGTCCTATCCATCACTCCCAAAGCTTCCTCATGCCCCCTCTCTGTAACCTCCCCATACCCTGCCAGTCCCCAGGCAACCACTGACTTGCTTTCTGTCATAGAGATTTGTTTGAATTTTCTAAAATGTTATATAAGTGAAATCATATAGTATATATTCTTTCGTGTGGCTGTTTTCATTTACCATAGTTATTTTGAAATTTATCCATGTTGTCACATATAATCAAGAGTTTATTCCTTTTTATCTCTGAGTAGTATTCCATTGTATAGATATACATTTCAGTTGTTTCCAGTTTGGGGTTGTACCAAATAAAACTGTCGTGAATGTTCTTATGTGAGTCTTTGTATGGACATGTGCATTTCTCTTGGAAAATACCTAACGGTAGAGTGACTGAGTCATCTGATGGGTGTATGTTGAACTTTTGAAAAAAACCATTAAACTGTTTTCCAAAGTGGTTGTACTGTTTTATTTTATGTTGGCACTAGCAGTGTATAGGTGGTCCAGTTGTTACATATTCTCACCAACACTTGGGGTGCAGTATCTTTTTAATTTTAGCTATTCTGATAGGTGTGTATTATGGTTTTAATATGCCTTCCCCAATGCCTAATTATTTCAAACATCTATCTGTTCATGTACTTACGTGCCATACATGTTTCTTCTTTGGTGTCTATTCAGATCTTTTGCACATTCTTCCTGAGTTGTTTATATTATTATCATTAAGTTGTAAAAATCTTTTCTGTATTCTAGATACAAATCCTTTGTTAGGTATATGTTTTACAAATATTTTCTCCCAGTCTGGCTTGCCTTTTTATTTTCTTAACAGTATATTTTAAAGAGCAAATGTTCTTGATTTTGATTAAGTGAAATTTATTGATTTAAAAATTTTTATATACAGCTTTTTGTTTTCTTTTAAAGAAATTGTTGTCAAGCCTAAGGTCACTGAGATTTTTCTCCCATGTTTTCTTCTAGCAGTTTTATAGTTTTAGTACTTATATTTAAATCCAGGATCCATTTCAAGTTAATTTTTGTGTATAGTACTAGGTATAAATCAAAGTTCACTTTTTTTTGCATATGGATATCCAGTTGTTCCAACACCATTTGTTGAAAAACTATCCTTTCTACATTGAATTGTTTCCCATCTTTTTAGAAAGTCAGTTGTCCATATATGTGTAGGTCTACTTCTTAGTTATCTGTTTTGTTGAGAAGATCTATTATGTATCTTGAGGCCAATACAACACTCCTGATTAAGTGTTCAAATTAGGTAGTGTTAGTTCTCCAACTTGGTGCTTTCTCAAAGTTGTTTTGGTTATTCTAGTTCCTTTGCATTTTATTTTGATTTTAGAATCAGCTTTGCAACGTGTACCAAAAAAGCCTCCTTGAGAATTTGATTGGAATTGGGGGAAAATGGTATCTAAAAATTACCAAGTGTTCCCACTCACTGAACACAGTATGTCTCTCTCCATTTCTTAGGTCTTTAATTTCTCTCAGAATGTTTTGTAGTTTTTAGTGTGTAGATTTGTACTTCTTTTGTCAGATTTTTCCCTATGTAGTTCCTATTTTTTGATTCTGTTGTAAATGGAATTTTAAAATGTCACTTTCTGAATGTTTATTGCTTATATATGAAAATACAATTGTTTTTAAAAATAAACTTTGTATTTTAGAAGTTTTAGATTTACAGAAGAATGACAAAGATAGTGCAGAGTTCCTACATCTCTCATACTCAGTTTCCTGTTATTAACATCTTACATTAGTATGGTACATTTGTTACAATTAATGAATTGATATCGATACATTATTATTGACTAAAGTCCATACTTCATTCAGATTTCCTTAGTTTTTCCCTAATGTCCTTTTTCTGTTCCAGGATCCCATCCAGGACACCACATTACATTTAGTTGTCATGTCTCCTTAGGCTTCTCTTGGCTATGACAGTCTCAGACTTTCCTTGTTTTTGATGACCTTGACAGTTTTGAGGAGTACTGATCAGGTATTTTGTAGAATGTCTTTCAACTGGGATTTGTCTGATGTTTTTCTCATGATTAGACTGGGTAATATGTTTTTGAGAGAAAGCACAGAGGTAAAGTGCTATTTTAGGTACATATATCCAGAGTATCATGGGTTTATACTATTAGTATGATTTATCACTGTTGATTTTGACTTTGGTCACCTGGCTGAGATAATGTTTGCCTTTTCCAGAATGTCATATAATTGAAATTATACAGTATATAGCCTTTTCAGATTGGCTTCTCTCACTTAGCAATTTGCATTTAAGGTTCATCTATGTCTTTTCATAACTTGAGATCTCATTTCTTGAGTAATATTCTATCATATGTATGTACCATAATGTGTTTATCCGTTCACCTATTGAAGGACATCTTGTTGCTTCCAGTTTTTGTTATTATGAATAAAGCTGCTATGAACTTTCATGTGCAGGTTTTTGTGTTGACATAAGTTTTCAAATCAGTTCAGTAAATACCTTGGAGCATATAGTAAAACAATATTTAGCCTTATAAGAAACTGCCAAACTCTTTTCCAAGGTGGTTGTACCATTTTGCATTTCTACCAGCAATGAATGAGAGTTTCTGTTGTTCCATATCCTTGTCAGCATTTGGTATTATCAGATTTTTGTATTTTAGCCATTATTGTAGGTGTATTGCCATAGCACATTGCTTTAATTTGCAATTCTCTAATGATAAATGATGTGGAACATCTTTTCATATGCTTGTTTGCCATCTGTGTGTCTTTGGTGTTGTGTCCTGTTTAGAACTGTTGCTCATTTTTCAGTTGTTTGTCTGCTTATTATTTTAAGAATTCCTTGTATATTTTGGATACATATTCTTATCAGATACGCGTTTTGCAAATATGTATTCTCCCAGTCTGTGCCTTGTCTTTTCATTCTTTTAACGGCTTCTTTTGCAGAGCAGAAATTTGAAATTTCAATAAATTTCAACTTGCCAACTTTTTCTTTCATAGATTGTCTTAGGTGTTGTATTTAAAAACTCATCACTAAACTCAAGAACACATATTTTTATCCTTTGTTTTCTTCTAGCAGTTATATAGTTTCGCATTTTATACTTAGAATCAGTGATCTATGTTGAGTTAATTTTTATAAAAGATATAAAGTCTATATTTAGATTCCCTTAATTTGCATATGGGTGTCCAAGAGATGTTCCAGCTCCATTCTTCTCTGTTGTCTTTGCTCCTTTGCCAGAGATCTGTTGCCTGCATTTGTATGGGCCTATTTCTGGGCTCTCTATTCTGTTTCATTGATCTATTTTGTTTATTTTGGTTTTGTTTTGTTTTGTTTTGTTTTGTTTTGTTTTGTTTTGTTTTTACCAAATCATGCTGTCTTGATTGCTATTACTTTACAGTAAGTCTTGAAATTGGATAATGTGAATCCTCTAACTTTGTCTTCTTCAATATTATATTAGCTATTCTAGGTCTTTTGCCTTTCCATGTAAACTTTAGAGTCAGTTTGTTGATGTCTATATAATGGCTTTCTGGGATTTCAGTTGGGTATGCATTGAATCTTTAAGTCAAGTTTGGAAGAACTGACATCTTATCAATATGGAGTGTTTCAGTCCATGAACGTGGAATATTTCTCCATTTATTTAGATCTTTGATTTCTTTCATCAGTGTTTTGCAGCTCTCTGCATATAGATACTGTACATTCATTTTCAAAATTTCTAGATCATTATTACTTCAAATATTTTTTATGCTCCTGTTCTCTTCTTTTTTCTCCTTCCGGTATTTCAATTATCCCACAGTTCTTGAATGTTTTGTTCTTTTTTTTTTTTTTTTTCCAGTTTGGAAAGTTTTTATTGACCTATCTTCAAGCGTAAAGATTTATACTTTACTGTGACCAGTCTACTAATGAATCCATCAAGGGCATTCTTCATTTTTGTCACAGTATTTTTTTTTCTAGCATTTCCTTCTGATGAGCATACCTTATTTGTGACTCCCTGATTTGCCTTTCTTTTCAGATTTTGGGGTGGCAATTTGCCCTGCAACTTACTACCCTGATGATTTCATGAAAAGTCTTTGATTTGCAGTTTAATCATCATTTTCTTGTTGTAACAATGGGAATGATGTCTTTGCAGCTCTTTACATTTCAGGGCTAAAACCATCATAATTTATTTTTATATATTTATCTTGTATTCTGCAACCTTACTGAATTTACCTTTTAGATCTAGTAGCCCTTTTGTAGATTCCATTTAATTTTCTATATAGACAGTTCATCTGCAAATAAAGATATTTTAGTTGTTCAATCTTCATGCTTTTTGTTCTTTTTCTTGCTTTGTCTCACTGTCTAGAACATCAAGCACAATGTTAAATGGAAATGGTGAAGTGGACATCCTTGTCTTTTTTCATATTTAAGGGGAAAGCATTCAGACTGTCAACAATTAGAGATATTAGCTGTAAATTTTTCAAAGTTGTCTTCTATCAGGTTGAAGAAGTTTCTTTCTATTCCTGGATTACTGAAGTTTTGTTTGTTTTTTGGTTTTTGGTTTGTTTTTTTGTTTTTTTCCAGGAATGGATGTGCTTTGTCAAATCAGTTAGAGTGTATTATACTTTTCATAGATTTCTGGTCTCAGTTAACTACTTTAAGATATTTATATCTATATTTATATTTAAGATTAGCCAACAATTTGCCTTTCTCGGGGCTGTTTTAAATCAGATTTTGGTATCAAGATAATGTAAACCTTATGATAATAGTCTTTCCAAATTATTTTGTCTTCTTTCAATATCTAGAAGAATTTCTATAATATTGGAATTTTAGTACTTGCCAGTGAAGCCATTTGGGTATCAACATTTCTTTGAGGGATTTTATTTTCTTTAATAGATAAAGTAAGAATTAGAAATTTCTTCTTATTCCAGTCAGTTTCTGTTTTTTTGAGGCATTTGTCCATTTTCTCTAAATTTTAAAACATTTTTAGGATAATGTTTATAATACCTTTCAATTTTTTAATGTTCACATAATCTGTAGTGATTTCTTCGTTTTCTAGTTTATTGTTTTTAATTATCTCTTCAAAAGGCCAACTTTTTGCTTTGGTGATCTTCCCTAATATTCATTTTACTATTTCATTAGCTTTCGTTCTTTATTATTTCCTTCTATTTTCTTTAGATTTACTATCTTTTCTAATTTTTTCAGATGAATGCTTACATTTTTACTTTTCAGGCTTTTTTCTGACATAAACACTTAAGGCCATACATTTTCTTTAAAATATTTGTATCCTACAAGTTTTGTTATCTACTTTCTACTTTATGAAATATTTTCTGAATTCCATTATGACTTCTTATTTGATCCATTATGATTTTAAATATCCAGAAACAATGAATTTTTATTTATACTTTTGTGATTGATTTCTTAATTAAATTGTTTTTCAGAACATACTATTAGAGTTCAGATTTCTGAAATTTGTTGTCTTCTACTTTTATGGTCAATTTTTGGTAATGATCTGTATACTTGAGAAATTGTAAATTCTGAAATAGTTGGGTACAGTGGTTTATATTTGTCCCTTAGTTCAAATTTGTAATCATGTTATTCAGATGTTCTATATTTATACTAAATTTTGTTACTCATTTACAGGAATTTCATGGAAACTGTTGTCTAAACTTCTGGCTCTAATGTCTCACTTTTTGTTCTCTCTTGAGCCTACTGTAATCTGCCTCTCTCCCCCACCATTCTATCAAACCTTTTCCCAAGGTAATATTTATTTTCATTTTACTCAATTTGATGATCAATCTTCAGTCTTCAGTTGATCGACTGTGCTCTCCCTACCAATTTAAAGACTTTCTTCATTTCACATCTGACATACCATGCTCATTCAATTTTTTTAAATCTTTGGCTGTCCTAGCTTAGTCTCTTCTGCTACTTCCTTCTCATCTCCATGATCTCCAATTATTGGATGTCCCTGAGCTCAGTCTTTAGACCTCTTCTCTTTTGTATCTATGCTCATCCCTCAGTGATCTCATCCAGTCTCATGTATTTACTCTTGACTCTGAAATGTATGTCAAGCCTGGAATTCTCTCTTGAACTTCAAATTTGAATGTCCAACTACCTCTTTTTCATCTTCACTATGATGTCTAATATATATTTCAAAGTTAGCATTTCAAAACCTCAGTTTCTGCTATCCACTGCCCTTTACCCTCCAACACACTCAAATCTGTTCTCTTTCAGTCTTCACATCTCAGTAAATGGAAACTCCACTCATACAATTCTTGGTCTGAAACCTGGAAGTGACCCACAGTTTTTCTTTTTATACACCCATATCCAATCCAGTTGATTCTGTCTTTGAAGTGGGAATTATTTTTAACACTTTGATATTCTTCTACTGTCTTCTGACTTTCATTATTTCTGCTGAGAAGTCAGTGTAAATTTATTTTTTAAAGATCAGTATCTTATACTTTATAATACACTTACATTTATCATAGGTTTCATATTGACATATATAAAAGGCAAAGAATTATAAAGAACCTGCTTAAAGAGCTATATAATCCAACTACATTCAATATAGTTAAAATACTGTTTTCCATTTTGTCACTTGATGGAAAAAATTATAAATTTTATTTCACATGTAAACTCCACTTATTAGAAGTTGAGTCAAGAGCATAGTTCTGCACATGTCTAGATTTCTATATCTGTAAACTGAGTATAGTGTTTCAGGCCAAATCAGCCAAAAAGAAATGCATCCATTGCTGTTTAGGTTTTACTGCTGATAAAGAACAAAATCCCCAGGATTTCAAAACTGGTACTCATTGTCTATGTTTCTGTACTGCATAAATGAAATTTTCTTTCTAAATAGGTGTATTTTAGTAGCAGAAGTTTGTTTGTTTGGGTTTCTATGTCAGATAAATCAATACTTATAAAAAAACTGAAGTGTTCCCAGCATACTTCCTAGAAGCAGATTTTAAAGAAATGTCTGTGCCTACATCTATTCATCAAACATCTTAAGATCCAAGAAGTTAAAATTCCCTATACAGTTGAATGAATGATTAATTGATGAATAAAATGTTAATTTGGGTCTCTGTGCCCAGTGATTCCAAGACAGGTTTAATTTGAGTTTGGGTTTTTGAGGCTAAAAAGATTTCAATATTAAAATCTTTTTCAGATGTCATGATATTTTTATGTAGGAAGATCCAAAAGAATCAACAAAAAAATCTGGACCTAATAAGCAGTTATAATAAGGTTGTAAGATATAAGGTTAATATACAGAGTCAATTGCTTTCTTAATGAAGAAGTGGAATTCAAAATTAAAACATAATAGAATTTATGTTAGCCCCCACCAAAGAAATACTTAAGTATAAATCTAACAGACTATGTATAAGATCTATATGAGGAAAACTACAAAACTCTGGTGAATGAAATCTAAGTAGGACTATATAAATTTCATGTTTATGGATAGGAAAACTCAATATTGTCAAGATGTCAATTCTTCCCAACTTGATCTATAGATTCAATGCAATGCAAAAATCACAGCAAGTTATTTTGTGGATATCAGCAAATAGATTCTAAACTTTATATGAAGAGGTAAAAGAATCACCAACACAATATTGAAGACGACCAAATTGGAGGGCTCACACTACCCGGCTTCAAGACTTACAGTAAAGCTACAGGAATCAAGACAATATGGTACTGGGAAAAGAACAGACAAATAGATCCATGGGACAGCACAGAGAGCTCAGAAATAAACCCACATAAATATAGTTAACTGATCTTGAACAAAGAAACAAAGGTGATACAATGGAGCAAAGATAGTCTTTTCAACAAATGGCGCTGGAACAACTAGACATTCACAAGCAAAAATAATAATATATCTTAGACACAGTCATTACATTCTTCAGATTAACTCAAAATGGATCATAGACCTAAATGTGAAATGCAAAACTATAAAACTTATACAAGAAAACAGAAAATCTAGATGACCCTGGGTATGATAGTGACTCTTTAGATACAACACCAAAGGCACAATCCATGGAAGAAATATTGGTAACTGTCCTTTATTAAATCAATGACTTCTGCTCTGCAAATGACAATGTCAAGAAAATGAGAAGACAGGCTATAGACTGGGAGAAAATATTTGCAAAAAAGCACATCTGCTAAAGGATTGTTATCCAAAATATTCGAAGAACTCTTTAAAAACTCAGCAATAAGAAACCAAACAACCCAATTAAAAAGTGGGCAAAAGACGTTAACAAACACCTCACCAAAAAAGATACACAGATGGCAAAGAAGCATGTGAAAAATGTTCCATATCATATGTCATCAGGGATATCCAAATTAAAACAATGAGATACTATTACGTACCTATTAGAATGGCCAAAATCTGGAACACTGACAACAAATGCTGGCGAGGATGTGAGCGAACAAGAACTCTTATTCATTCATTACTGACGGGAATTCAAAATGGTGCAGCCACTTTGTAAGACAGTTTGGTAGTTTCTTACAAAATTAAACATACTCTTTCTTACCATACGATCCAGCAGTTGTGCTTTTTGGTATTTACGCAAAGGTGTCGGAAACTTAGGTCCACAGAAAAGCCTACATATGAGGTTTATAGCATCTTTAATCATAATTGCCCAAACTTGGAAACAACCAAAGTCTATCATAGGACTGTAGGCTGAACCAGATGGAAACTATGTGTCAGATCCCATATTAGTGTTTGACAGAGGACCTTCATTATGTGATTTCTGGCCAGGCAAATTACCTAACAAGACATTTTCCAAAATTACTTAAAAAATCTATCATTTGGTTAGTTATGTCATGTTTTGTAAAGGAAGCATTCTATTCTGTGCACTGAAGTTTATAATACATGCAGATTTCTCATCTTGAATTTTAAGTCGTAGAGTCATTCTGAGGTAACAAAGCATGAATTTCAGTCTCTGCTAATAAACCGTTGCTTGGAATATTATCTGTTAAAATCCTGTTTAGTGAATGCAAACTGTAAAAAAACCATAGACATACATTATAGCTTGGTTTATCAGTGCTATCATCTGTAGACTTTTGTATTTCATTGATTTGAGTATCTCCAGAGAGTCCCTGTGACTGTAAACAATTCTCTGTAAAAGCATTCATTTGGGTGTCTCTGAATGAGGCTCCCTTAGAATTGGGGGGGAAAAATGTACATATCTGAGCACTGGTGGAACGTGTAACTTGAGAAACAAATGACAGTTTGGTTTGAGAATAAGACATGTTTTCTGATATGGGAGTTACCAGAGTCTGCTTCAGCTTTATTTCTAAAGGTCTATTTCATGAGTGTTTTAGGTGTGGGTTTATTGGTCAGTGATTTAAAGGTCTGATTTGAAAATTTCTAATTGTGCATGTAATTTTCTATTTTCTTTTTTTAAATGGATCCCAGTGTTGTGCTAGGTCTTAAAGCTATTTTGGAGAGGACAGGGCTGCAGTGCAGTTTAACAGCATGAGGCTAGCCGCAGTGCACCCTGGAAGGCTTTGCCACAGTGTCTGCTGTCTTTTCAAGACACATTCATTATCATTTGAATTGATGCACTTATTACATTGGTGCTTCTTATTTTAGCACACTTTTTTTTTTAAGTGCTGTTTTACAAGAAAAAAAAAGTCTGTCAGGGCATTCAAAGGGATTCTTCAGCTAGACCATAGGAGAATTTCACTACATTTTACAATATTTTCTCATTGATTTACTATGCCACCCTGCATGCTGTGGTTTTCCCGATGCAGGCCATTATTAGGTGGGTCTTGTATTAGGTCAGGTGCAGTGCACAGAATGTGGTCTCTGTAGTCCAGGGAAGCTCTCCACCAAAAGCTAGATAAGCTTTGGTTGCTGCCTTGCTTCCATGATGCAGGGACACAGTGCGGCTCTCCTCATGGCTTCCTATCAGCCAGAATGCGGCACACTTAGCTCTCTTCTGTAGCCACTGGAATATTAGTATTTAAAAAAATTTCTTCCAATATTTCAACCTCCCCATTTTTATTATTATTCGAGGATATATGTTGCCTAGGTATTAACATTTCTACTCTACACACCATAATTTTTAGCTTTCTTGTGTTTTTTTTTGATAACTCTATTAAAGTATAATTGACATACAATATGAGTTAATCTCACATATTTAAAAGACACAATTTAATAAATTTTGACATATGTATGCACCCATTAAATTATCCCTGTAATCAGTATAATGAATATATCCTTCATCTCCCAAGGTTTCCTTGTCCTCCTTTGTAATCCTTCTCTCATACTGCCTCCCACCAGACTCCCCATCCTCAAGCAACCACTGATCTGCTTTCTGTCATTTTTGGTTAGTTTGGATTTTCTAGTATTTTATCTAAATGGAGTCATACACCATTTACTCTTCTGTCGAGCTATTTTCACTGAGCATAATTACCTTGAGATTGATTCATGTTGTTATATTTTTTCATTTTTATTGCATTAGATCCACCAAATGAACATTTGGTTTGTTTCCAGTTTGGGGCTATAACAAATAGAGCTGCAAATACAAGCCTCTGTGTGTGTGTGTGTGTGTGTGTGTGTGTGTGTGTGTGTGTGTGTGTGTGTGTGTGTGTGTGTGTGTACTTTCATTTCTTTTGGGTAAAGACTTAGGATTAGAATGGCTGAGTAATATGGTGGATATATGTTTAACTTTTGAAGAAACTGTTTTCCAGAATGGGTTTACTATTTTACATTCCCACCAGCAGTGTGTGAGAGTTCCAGATGCTTTATATTCTTGTCAACACTTGGTTTTGTCTGTCTTTTTAATTTAGTAATACTAGTGGATGTATCTTATTGTATAGTATCTTATCGTGGTTTTAATTTGCTTTTTCCTAATGATCAGTGATGTTGATCATCTGTGCCTTTACTTATTTGCCATCCATATATCTTCTTTAGTGAAATGTCAGTTCAAATATTGCCCATTTTTAATTAGGTTGTTTATCTTTTTATCATTAACTTATACAAATCCTTTTTATGGTCTAGCTACAAATTATTTGTCAGATACATGTTTTGCAAATATCTTTTCCCAGTGTATGGCTTGCTTTTTTGTTTTGTTAACAGTACCTTTTGATAAGTAAAGTTTTTAATTTTGATGAAGTACAATTTATTAAAATTATTTTTTCATTTATATCACACTTTTTATGTTTTATTTAAGAAATCTTTGCCAAACTTAAAGCCATTAAATCTTATTTGCTATGTTTTCTTTTAGAAATTTTATAATTTCAGCTTACATTTAGGTTAATGGTCCTTTTGAATTAATATTAATTTTTGTGTAGGTTTAAGATAAAAGTAGAGATTTGCTTTTGTTTGTTTTTTTGTTTTGTATATAACTATCCATTGGTTCTTACTAGTTAAGATTATTCAGTCATCCACTGAGTTCCCTTAGCATCTTAATGAAAAATTGTATATGTGTGAGTCTGTTTCTGGATTCTCTTCTGCTCTGTTGATCTATTTTCCCATCTTTATGATAGTATCACTCTGTCTTAATAACTGAAGCTTCATAATAAGTCTTGAAATCAGATACTGTGACCCTCCAAATTAGTTTCTTTTCAAAGTTGTTTTGGCTGCCCTAGGTCCTTCACATTTTCCTATAAATTTTAGAATTGTCTTGTCAATGTCTGCAAAATGTTTATTGAAATTTTAATTTTATGTTGAATCTATAGATCAATTTTGGAAAAATTGACTATGAACAATATTGAGGCTTTTGAGTCATAGAAACAGACTATTTCTCCATTTATTTATGTCTTTTTAAATTTCTCTTAGCAGTGTTTTATAATTTCCAGTGTACAAATTTTGTCATATTTGTTAGTGCACACCCTTTGTCATATTTATACCTGTTTTGTATTTTTAATGCTGTTATAAATATTTTTAAATTTCAGTGTCCTGTTGCTTATTGCTAGCATATAGAAACATTTAATTTTTGTATATTGTGCTTATATTTTGCTATCTAGTTTCTAAACTTTTAAGATTGTTTGTTGTTTGTTTGTTTTGCAGTTTCATTAGCATTTTCTACATAGATTATCATGTTGTCTATGAATAAAGAGAGTTTTACTTCTTTTCCACTCTGAATACCTACTGTTTTCTTTTCCTTGTCTTATTTCATTGGCTAGAACCTCTGGTATAATGTTGAATTGAAGGATGAGAACAGTCATTCTTATTTTGTTCTTGACCTTAGGAAGCATTCAATCTTTCACTATTGTGATGTTAGCTATAGGCTCTTCATAGATGCCTATTATCAGGTTGAAAAAGTTCTCTTTTGTTCCTAATTTTCTCCGAATTCTTATGAAGAGTGGATATTGGATTTTGTCAAATACTATTTTGCATTGTTGATCTGATCATATGTTTTTTGTTTGTTTGTTTTACCTCATTTTTTAGTCTGTTAATATGGTAAATTACATTAATTCTAGGTTGTAAACAAATCTTGCATTCCTGAATTAACTCCGCTTGGTCAAGATAGATTATAGTTTTTAGATTAGATTAGGTTTCCTAAAATTTGTTAAAATTTCCGTATGTATGTTTAGGATTTCTCCCAAAAGCTCTGTAGTTTTAACTTTTACATTAGGTCTTTTGTATGTGGTGTATTGTAGAAGTCAAGATTCATTTTTTTCCCACATGGCAATCCTGTTGTTCCAGTACCAGTGGTTTCCTTTCCTCACTGGGTTGTTTTGACATATTTATTGAAAATTGACTCTGTAACTGTGGGCTTAATTCTGGTTCTCTGTTCTGCTTCATTAATCTATTTGTTGATCTTGATACTGATGCCATACTGTCTTGGTTACTGTAATGATTACTGGAATAAGTCTTGAAGTTAGGTTTGCTAAGTCTTCTAACTTTTCATATTTTCTATTTATTTGTCCTTTCCTACTTCTTCCTGAGAAATTTCCTCAATTTGGTCTTTCAGTTTGCTCATTCATCAACTATATTCATTCTGCTTTTTATATCAGCTATATTTTTAAATTTCAGCTATTACATTTCTCATATTGGTTGCATCTGTTTTCTTTTCTTGGTTCCTTGTTCATGTTGCTAATATTTTTCTCTTTCTTTTATACCTTTACTAGTCTAATTTAAAATTATTGATTTACTTACTCTAAAATATCTGCCACCATTTGGATTCAATAATCAGTAAGTATGTCTTGTTTCTTTTGAAATGGCTTGCTTTTTCAAATGTCTTGTGATTTTGGACTATGATTTTTCTGTGGAGATAAAAGTTACTATGTTAGACATTGCTTTTAGGGTAACAGCAGTGTCAGCTTCATTGAGTTCAGAGTATGGGGGATGAAAGAGTCCTAAGATGGGAGAAACACTGTAAAATCACAGTCACTTTTTGTCTCACATAATACGTGCTTTGTCATTTTTTCGCTTATTGCCCCTCTGGGCGAAGCAGCATTAGGAAGCACTTCTTAACAACCCTGGCTGCATATCGGAATCAAATGAGAAACTTTAAAATAAAATAGTGATTCCTAATTCCTGCTCCAAGATTTTTATTTAATTGGTTTAGATGTGCAGTTAGATTTAGAAGTTATTTTACTTCTTACATTTAAAATAATTACAGATTCACAGAAGTTGAAGAAATACACATAGAGGTTCCACTTACCATTCACTCAGTTTCCCCCAGTGATTACATTTTATATAACTATAGTGCAATATCAAAAGCAAGAAATTGACATTGATACAATGTGTATATAATTTCATGTTATTTTATCACATGTAACCACTGCCACATTCAAGATACTGAACTATTTAATTACCACAAAGATATCACTCATTCTACCTCTTTATAGCCACACTTTCCCTCCCACCCTTTGCCCCCATCCTAAATATCTGGCACTCACTAATTTGTTTCTCAGCTCTACAATTTTATCATTTCAAGAATGTGGTATAAAATGGAATCAGATGTGGCTTTTGTGATTGGCTTTTCCACTTAGAATAATGCCATTGGGATTCATCCAAGTTCTTGTATGTATCAATACTTTGATATACTTTGATACTTTTTATTGCTAGTAGTATTGCATGATATGGATGTACCACAGTTTGTTTAACCATTCACCTGATGAGGAGTATTTTGGTGGTTTCTAGTTTTACTTATTATAGATAAGATAGACCTGATGCATTTACTGTAATTATTTGATATGTTAGGGCTCAAGTCTCCTATGTAATTTTTTTTGTTTCTTCCTTTTGGTTTTTTATCTGTTTTCTTTTTCCTACCTTTCTGTGAGTTACTTTAACAGTTTTTTAGAATTCTGTTTCAGTTTATATATAATACATTTGAGTATCTCTGTTTTGAATGGTTCCTCTAAGTATTACATTATACATATAAAACTCATCGCAGTCTATAGGTGTCACATTTGATCACTTTTAGTCTAGAAATCTTGCCTCCCTTTAAGTCCTTTTACCCTCCCCCAATTATAATTGTCTTAGTAAATATGGATTTGTTATTCATTCTGCCTAGGACTTATGTTCTCTTAGTGTCATTCATGTGTTTCATTGATGTTGCTTTAGTTTAAGATTTCATATACTAGCCATTATTTCTTTTAATATTGTTTATTCTCTCCTTCTAGAATATTGATTAGGTAAATATTAGACTTTCTCATCCTAACCTTTTATGTCTTCTAACCTTTCTTTTGTATTTTTTCCTATATTTTTATCTGTGTTCCATAAAAGGTAATTTCCTCTGATCTGTTTTTTTCCAGCTAGTTGTCTCTTCAGCTGTGTCTATTTTGTTCTTAAACTTATCTATTGACATTGATTTTTTTTTTAATTATTTCAATTATTTTTATTTTCTGAAGTTCTCTTTGGTTCTCTTTTAAAATCTTTTTTTAAAAAATGAATTCTGTTACTTATTTTACGTCTTAGTATTTAAACAAAACTCTTTTTATGTTTCTTTTTGATAATACTACAATCTGAAGTTCTTAGGTATCTAATTTAGTTTGTGTTATCTTTTGACTCCCACTAAGTTTGGGTTGTTTCTCAATGTATTTTTAAAATTTGAATTGTGAGCTCATTTTCAACCTCGTTTATCTGAGGCTTAGTTCTGTGCCTGGGTGGAGGGCATGTCTCCCTGGAGAAGTTTTGTGTTTATTTCTGCCAAGTGTTCTAGATTATATGGCCATCCACAATGCAAAACCCACTAATTCTATAGAACCAGATTTTATTTTGATTTTTTATTTTGATTTTAAGAATTCCCAAGGAAGGGGAGAGGAAAAAAAAAATGGAGTAGATGGTAGAGGCTCTGTTTATCCCTCTGGCAACCAAATGAAAGTTGTGACAAAAACAAGGAGCAGCAGCAAGGAAAAATCGCCTGAAATCTAGAGCCATATAACTAGAGAGAAATTCAAGAAATCACCCTGCAATGTCAGAAGGTAGGACAGAGTAAGGATGCGGGGCTGTCCAGTCTCAAGTGGCTGAGTGAGACAGAGGCTGTGACAGCGGCAGAAGCCTCTTAAAAGGACCACGTCCATAAGCAGATTTTCGCAGTGATGGACCTGCTTGCTCTGAGCACCAGTGCCTATTCGGCTGTGCACAAAAGCACTAGGGACGACACTGTCGGAGTGAGGGCCCAGAAGAGACTCATTCTGTACGGAAGTTCCGGTGGTATCCATTGTTCCCTGTTGAGGCCTCCCCACTCCCTGTACGCTGACACAGCGCTGCCATAGCCGTGATGTCATCAAACTGGATAACAGAGGTCACTCTGCCCAGAGGATTCCCTGAAACCCCTCCTCCCCCAACTGGAGCCCCACCCAAGCCACACTCATGTATATCCTCAGTGAATCAGGTGCTCCTTGCTGAGCAGTGCCTAGACTCACACTGGAGGCAGCTGGCCTTGGTTTCTGGTGTGGCCTTTTGAGGCAACTATAAGCATAGCATCTGTGGATTGCTTGCTGAATCTTAATAGGTGGCCCCAGAGGGGTAGAGGCTTGGACTAAGTTTGGCCTGCAGGTAAACTCCTCTCAAGACTATGGGACACCTACTTCACAAATCTACACTAATAAGACTGGGAGACTTAGAAGCTTTGCTTAGTACATAGAAGCAGACATGGAAAAGGTAGCCAAAATGGGAAGACAAAAAAGCAGAAACCATGTGAGAGAAGAGAACAGAGATCCAGAGATAATGGAGTCAAGCAATCTGACAGATGCAGACTTCAAAACACTGGTTATAAAGATGCTCAATGAACTTTTGGGAAGTATAGATAAATTCAGTGAGAACTTTGACAAAGAGGTAAAAAAACATAAAAATGGAAATGGAAATTATAAAAGGGAACCAGTCTGAGATGAAGAACACATTATCTGACATGAGAAGTATATTAAATGGAATAAACAGAGGAATAAACAAAGTGAATAAAGAAAAAGATTAAATGCCCTATCTAGATGATAGGAAAGCCAAGGACATGCAATCAGAATGGGAGAGATAAGATGCCAAGACTATAAAAATAATTTAAGGAGAATGTGGGACATTATTAAGGGTCCAAGTATCCATCTGTTTGGCATAACTGAAGAAAACCAAGATGTTGAACAGCTGTTTGAAGAAATAATGATGGAAAACTTCCCTAACCTGGTGAAGGAAATGGACATAAAACCCCAGGAAGCTCAGAGAATTCCAAAAATCAGGGATGCAAAGAGGCCCAAATCAAGACACATCATAATTAAAATGCCAAAGATTAAATATAAAGAAAGAATATTAAAAGCAGCCAGCAAAAAACAGTTAGTTACTTATAAAGAAACACCCATAAGACTGGCAGCTGATTTCTCAAAAGAAACTATGCAGTACAGAAGGGCTTGCAAAAAAATATTTGACAGGATGAAGACCCAGGGTCTACAACCAAGAATAATTTATCCAGCAAATCTATCATTTAGAGTTGATGGACAGATAAAGAGCTTCCCAGACAAAAATAAGCTAAAGGAATTTATCACCACCAAGCCAGTATTACAGGAAATGTTGGAGGGACTTCTTTAAGAAGGAAAAACGTATCAAAAACAGGAATAAAGAATGATAACAGCTACATTCCTATCAATAGTACCCTAAATTGAAAAGAACTAAGTGCTCCAACCAAAAGATAGAGTGGCTGAAAGGATAAGAAAATTAGACCCCTACATATGCTGTCTACAAAAGGCTTACTTCAGATTAAAAAGACATAGACTAAAAGGAAGGGGATGGAAAAAGACATTGCTTTGATGGACCTAGAAGGTATTTAAGTCAGATAGAGAAAGATAAACACTATATAATTTCACTTATATGAGAAATCTAAGGAATAAAAGAACAAACTAATCAAAACAGATTCCAAATATAGTGGACAATTTGGTGACGGACAGAGGGGAGGGGTGTTTGGGGGCGGGGAGAATGGGGTGAAGGGTTAAAGAAGTATAAATTAGTAGCTGATAGATGGTCACAGGATGGGGAGCACAGCATAGGGAATGCAGTCAGCATTAATACATTGGCTAGGTGGAGGGTCAGGGGTGGGAGGGAGCAATTGAGGGGATTGTTTTACAAACTATATAGATGTCTAACCAATGTACTGTATACTTGAAACTATTTAAAAGAAATAAATTTAAAAACAAATCAAGGAGAAGCCAAAAAAAAAAAAGAATTCCCAAGGAATATTTTTAGCTGTTGTTATTACCCTGAGCCTAGCAATGGTTGATAAGCTGATTTTCTCTAGTCTGACCTTTCAACTAATGTTATAGTCCTCAATGGTTTTATCTGGAGGGTCTTAATTCTAATACTTGTGTTACAGATAACTCCATGTCCCTGAGTTTAAACACAAGACTACTGAGACAGTCCAACCCTAACCATATCTAACATGACATCAGTTTATAGTCATCGCTCTAATTTGGCCCTAGGGGACTTTCCTTTCAAATTCTTATACATTTTGCTATACACTTAAAAGGATGCTTCTTTTATTTTATTCAGTATGCCTCCAGTGTTTTGTGGCAAGAAGACTTTTAGATTATCTAGTTTTTATATTGCTAAAAGTTATACTCTGTTTATTTGTTTACTGACTATAAACCCCTTGAGGCAGGGCCAGTGCCCACCTGGTCCACGATAGTTTCCTCGGTATCTCGCGCCTGGTACATCAGTGTTCGTGGAATGAATGGGATGCTGTTCCTTATAGATGTATTTATAATAGTAAAGGACTGAATTGAACCTAAATGTCTAATAATAAGTGGTTATTTGCTTAAAAATAAATGGTTATTACTCATATATTTTTTTGGCCAGAAAATGATTTGGAGGGCTGTATTATAAGACTGAAAAATATTAAAGATTAAGTGTAAGTTAAAAAAAAATCAGGATTCAGTTTTGATTTTATAGTATATTAACTATAAATAAGCAAAGAAAAAAAATACTGAAAAGGGAATACCAAAATGCTAATAGTAATTTATGTTGGAGTAGTGAATTAAGGATTCTTTTTTATCCTTTATTCTCCAAACTTCCTATAACATGGTTTTATAATGAAAATACTAAAAGGAAAAAAGTATATTAGCGTCCTTAAAAGTTTTTATATCTAAATACACTAAAAAGCTGATAAAACATAAAAATTTCAGAATTAGTTTTATTAAAATGTTTACAGACTTTTATATGAAAACACAGAAAAAGATCTTTCTGATACTCAGCGACACCTTGCTAAGAAAAAATATGAGCTACAGCTTACTCAGGAGAAAATTATGTGCTTGGATGAAAAAATTGGTGAGTTTTTTTTTCTGATATTACTTTTTCTTTAAGTCTGGTAGAAATGTTTTCTTTTCTTCAGTTATAACATAGATGAACTTGGAAATAGGCCCTTAAAAGTTAATGAATTAAAAGTCATGGAAAATGCCTTTTTCTTTAATAGTAAAAATTTTTTACTAATATTTAAGACTGAAAATACTTAGATATGGCTTCATATTTTTCAGTGAAAAAATAACTAAACAAAGCAGCAACACTTTGTAAATTTATGGTGATCACTTTTAAATTGAGATGTTTTTGTATTAGCTTGTGGTTTGCTATAGCTGCTGTAATGAAACTTATTATTTATATATTATTTTTTGTGGAATGTGTGCATATATTTTGCTATATCTATGGTATTGGGTTTACAGAGAAAATTATTTTTATAAAATCTCCTATTTATGTTTATGTTTATGACTGGTGGTCTCTATGAAAGTATGGTCATAACTCAATCTCCTTATAACTGTAAAGTAAAATTTTCTTCAGGACTATAAAAGAACCCATTTTAAAACTGAGGAAATGTTTTTAACATTTGCTTTTATGCAGTTCAAAAGCATCTGGCATAAATAATTAAGTGGGTGGAAGTGCTTTTTATTTAGATAGGAAATATTTTAAAAGAAATACAAAAGGGGACTATTGAAGAACTCATTTTTGGATATTTTAAGTCCAAGTACAAATTTAAGGTAAGCAGTTAAATAGATAAGTTTTTTTTTTATCTCAAAAGAGAAATCTAAACTAAAGATATACATTTGGGATACATCAGCATATAAATGATATTTTAAAACCATGACATCACCTAGGGGAAATATAGAGAATGAGGAGAAGAGGATCCAGGACTGAGTAAGAAGAAACCAAAGAATTAGGAAGAAAACCCAGAAGTGAGTGTTATTTTGGGAGACAAGAGAGCAAAATGGTTTAAAAAGGAGGGTATCATCAATTGTCAGATACTTTGAGAAACAAAATATGATAAAGATGAAAAAATATTGATTGGATTTGGCACAGTGGAGATTTTGGTACTTTGACGAAGTTTGAATGGAGTATTGGATGTGGAAGATGAAGTAAGTTAAGGAATGAATGGGAAATGAGGAAGTATAGACAGGAGAGAACAGAAATCTCTTTAGAAGTTTGGCTACCAAGAGTAGCAGAAAATTGGGGTGGTCCTGGGAGACACTAGAGCTGTTTCAGAGCTTTTCTATTTATTTTATGCCACCTGGAATGAACTCAGATATCAGAACACCCAAAACATATACTCTGCCTTAAGGACAGTACTGCCTAGAAAAGGGGCATGATGTACTCTCAGGTGCTGGATGGCTCATCCTCTTGGTGTATGGCATTGCCTCTCTTAGCACTGCACTAGAGGGCCGTTGGCAGGGGTTTACCTCGAGGTCTGGTCTAGCGGAGCTTCCCTTCTGGAGCTTTAGACCAGCAGCTTCCAAACTCTGCTGTGTGTGTCACCTGGAGAGCCAGTTCCTGGATAGAATATGGCCAGGGCTTTTGTGTCTTTACCAGTCTCCTCAATCTTGTTTTGTGCATTAGAGTCACGTGAAAGGAATGCTTGTTAAAACGTAAGTGCTCTGTCCACTCAGAATTTTTAATTCAGTACATCTGGACTTCCCAGATGGCGCTGATGGTGCTGGTTGAGAATCCACAATTTGCAAACCACTGTTGTCTACCAGTCACTCAGCCCTCAGCACAGACTCAGCTTGCCAGCGTTCTCACAGATCAAATCAGATTTCCTGTGGTGATATTTTTTTCTAGGAATTTTTATACCACTACTTTAGGAAACTCCGAATATTAGAAGATATTTGACTCTGAAGATGACCTAATTGAATATTTTATTAGGATCTGTTACCAACTTATATACAACAGTGATTCTAGGCTAGAGGGAGGGGAAATTAGAGAGGGAAATGGTTGTTTTAATGTTCCACCCATCCTCTCCTCCCCCACCACACATGTAAATCTACTTTGAGAACTTGTGATGTAGAGCTTTCCTTTGATGTTCTAATTCAAATGTGTTAATTGTGCTTTTACATTTATGAGTCATTTAGAATTTCATGACTCATCTTGGTTTTCAATCACAACAAAAGCCATTTTTTATTTGAGATACAGTACTTATTTTTAGTCATTGAATATAATAGAGGAGAACTTACTTTGAAAAGTATTTCAACCAGCACGAACTGGAAAAAATCGATCTTGATTAAAATAATGTCTTTATGATTACACATTTAGATAATTTTACAAGGCAAAGTATTGCTCAGCGAGAAGAAATCGGCATTCTTGGTGCAACTCTCAATGATCTGGCTAAAGAGAAGGAATGCCTGCAAGCATGTCTGGATAAAAAATCTGAGAATATTGCATCCCTTGGAGAGAGTTTGGCGATGAAAGTATGTTCCAGAACTGCGGTTTAAGAGAAATGTTTGCACTTGAATCTGAATAAAATAATAGGATTTTCTCAGTTTTTTTCTAGAGAGCTGAAACTTTAAAATCTGAGTTTGAAATATTTCGAGATAGTCTTAAGAAATATGTGTTCAAATCCAGTAGCTAATATTTTTTTCAAATAATGTGTATTTATTTATTTTAATTTTTTTATGGTGACATTGGTTAATGAAATCCAATAAGTTTCAGCTGTACACTTTAACAGTAAGGCATATATATATTTACTCTGTGTTTACTAGTTAATATTTTTAAATCGATTTCTCATCAATTTTTGATTAACATTCACTGACAACTAATTCAAATGTCAAACTGTGGAGCATGATAATAAAGCAGAGAGACTGATTTCTTTTTAAAAGCACACCAGAGCTTATATTTTTCAGGTGGCCACCTTGGGATGCAATATGTTTATTCCATTTAAACTGCCTTTGTAATTGTGTTCAGAACAAGGAGCACATTTTTACCTCGCCCTTATTAGCCTTTGAGACTAGATCGGATGCAACTGGTGCATAAAACTGGATGATAATCTCCATCCCTCGGTTTTTGTTGTTCAAACAACAGCAACAAAAAAGGTGTTGCCTAAAAGGCAGGGAAATATTGATACCCTTTTCTAACTCATAAACTAACCGATTCTGAAGGCAGCTCCTGAACTGTTTTCCACAAATGTCTTAAGCAAAGGCAGCATCATTGGAATAAGGCCCTTCCCCTCTCTGCAGGAACTCTTTCATTCCTTTATCCATCTATCCAGTCAGCAAACAGTTATTGACATGTACTAGATATTATGCTAGACACTGAGGAGGACTGGGCACGCTTTCCAAAGCCTATAGTTTAATTGGGAAAAAGATAAATAAAGATGCTATTATGATAGAATGTGCCAAGTGCCGTAATGATATCTGCACAAAGTGCTGTTAGAGTTTGGCAGAAACACACCTGGTTTGGCCTAGGGGTTCAATTAAGGGAGGAGGAAGATCTAGATAGCTTTCAGGAGGTCTTGGTGCTTGGACTGCCCTGGCAGATGACTAGGTATTAACCAGGAAAAGATTTAGAGAAAGGGGACAGTGAGAGAAAGGGCAACCCAGAGCAACAGAACAGCTAATCTGTAAGCCCAGTGGTTTCAAAAGAGTATTTCATGAGATGTCTTGATAGCTTAGCATGTCCAGAGAATAGATTACAAAGAGGTGGATATGGGGGCAGGGATGAGGAGGGCAAAGATAAGGTGGGGATAGACAGCAGCAAATCATAAAAATACATATGATTTCAGTTTAGACTCTATAATCATAGATAGAGAAAATCATTAAAATAATGTAAATAAAATATTATAATTAGATCTTTTTTAAAAACAAATATTCTGACACTTGTTAATCCATATAAAAGATGGATTATAGAGATGTGAGAATAGTGACAAGGATACTAGTTAGGAATAAAATAAGTGTTAGAATAGTGGCAGTATGTTTGAGAGAAATAGATCTATTTTCAGGAGATAAGACTAACAGGATTTGCTTTCTGATTTCAGAATTACATGAATAGTTGCTGTGCACAGAGTAGGAAACACAGGAAATAGAACAGGCTTAGAGGGGAAAATTACTGACACGTCTTTGGGACATGTAGTTGAACTATTTGTAGGCTTTTGGATTTTTAGGTTCTAAGAGAAAATGGAATTGAAGTTAATAGATGTGGGGATCATGAGCGTAACTGAAGTCCTCAATGTACATGAGATAGTAAATTTTAGTACACTTGTCGAAAAGGCTGACTTGTTACTTTATACATTATACCTAAATATTTTTGAAACTTTATGGCTTTGGGAGGGTGGAATTTTGATTCTCACTTTATTCAAACCACTTTTTGACTACTGAAACATGATTTTTTTAAAAAAACACTAACATTTAGAAACAAATTATTCAGATCTTTCTGAATCTCAGTTCTATCTTCTATATCTGACATTTCCTATTTCTTCCTTTCTCCTAACTGTACCAACATTATTTTTAAGGAATATCGAATTGCAAGTCCATTTCAAATCAAGAACTTCGTATAAGATTGGGAACATAAAAACACACCCATCCTCTGGAAGGAAAATAACTTTTAAAACTATTAGAAATTCGAAAGAGGACATGTTCTCTACCATGATATTGCAGAGCCGAGTTTGAAAACACTCTGCAGTGAAAAGCAATAGTTTTACAGGCTTATCTGGAGATTACAGAAATCAATTCCTAGAAAAGTCTATACTACAGTGACTTAGGTGATATTTCTTCTGGTAATCATAGTTTAAAAAGATGTCCAACTATGTGTTATCAGTTGCAGTTTAAAAAAACCCAATAGCAAATTCACAGATTTTTTGAGTAATAAAAGCCAGAATTATTTGTATAAAATTTTAGTTTCTTGTTTTCTAAGTAGTTTTATGACCATCCTGTCCAGATTGAATTTTTAACAATTACCATGAGTCTGTCTCTGGACAAACATATTGAGATTGTACAAGAAATATTAAATTGATGGCACAGATTTTCACAGTTCGAGAAATAGTGGTATTCAGGCCATATTAAGAGAAAACAGGGCTAACAGGATATATTACTGGATTCCACCCAATGATTTTGTTGCCCTAGATACTTTATAATATTCTTAGAGAATCTTACTTTCAAGATGAATTTCTGTTAAAGTCCTTTTTAGGCTTATAAAAAATATTTAAAGCTTAACCAAGTAATGGGTTTCAGAAACACTATAAGTTCAATTAGTTTTTCAGAATTTATTTAGAAATGTATTAAATTATATTTTAAAAGCATGTGTAAATATCCCATTTTAAGCAGTATTTTCTCTGAGTTTTTCCTTCATTGACTTGTGCTTCCCAAAGGGGTTTAACTCTTTTGCTAATGGATATTTTAACCATACTTCAATAGCCATTACTGCCAGGAGTGGAATCTGCACCATTCTACCAGAAAGCAGAATGGGAAACCAGAGCTAAAAGTACCCTGGGGAGGAGGACATGAATAAAGGAAAATCAAACACACACACACACACACACACACACACACACACACACACACACACACGCCCGCACAACTAACTCTGTCTCTAATAAACAGGAACAGAACTGTTTGGTAAATATAGGTTTAGTTTTTCATCTTGTTACTTGGTTACTAAGAATTTGAAAATTCAAAGGGTAAAGTGAAATCTAGTTATTTAGTGAAAGGACAATTTTCCTACTTTTTTGGGCTAATGTTAGCCTACGTATCTGCATATAGTATCTGTAACTATTCAGATCAAGGAGAGTTTTGAAAGGAGATGCTGTGGGAATGGTATTGTTTTTTAAAAAACACTAACATTTCAGCCTTGACTGACCCCAGTAATTCTGCTCCCTCACCACATCCTTAAAAAGGGAGACTGTCTTTAGTGTTTTCCTTTTTATACCTTTGTTCTAGGGCTAATGCTTACCTCCTTATTAACTCACACCTAAACTTAATAATATCCTTTATATATCCATTTAGCAGCTTTTTGCTATTGATGACTAATATAAATAATATACTTGATCAACGTTATTATTCTTAAGAACTAGATTTAGTTTTACATGATTCATTTTTTTATAACATGAAGTGAGAAAGTGAATCAGTCCTTTTGCCAATATAGAACACTTCAGTGCCAGACCATTGGTTTGTTTCCAAATGCAGAGTGCTTATGGGGGTCTCATGTTGCTGGGTAACTGCACAAAATAGCTTTTAACAAAGCATTTCATATATAGATCTCATATCAGTTTACCTGAGTATAGTCTTTAATGACCATAATCTATCATTTTTATCTAGTACAGATATTTACATTGATATGTTAGGCTTTAGTTTTAAAGTGTAGAAAAAAATACAGAATAAATGTTTAAACCCAAATGGAAATCAAAAAGAGTGGGGGAAATTTCTTTTCATTCACTCAGTTTTAACAGAATAACAGTTTAAGATAATTTTTATTTAATACTTATATTACTTTTCAAGGAAAAGACCATTTCAGGCATGAAGAATATCATTGCTGAGATGGAACAGGCATCAAGGTAAATCATCCATTCAACAAGAATTTGTGTGCTTATTAGGGCAAAGTACTATGGAAGGTACAAAGATAGTAAGAAACAAGGGGCTTAGTGTTATATATAAGGTGATAACTTTCTTAATATCTTAAGAAAGAAGGCCTAACTCTGTGTAAGGAAGTAAAAGAGGACATAGTGTTTGCCAGGTGAAGGAAAGGGAAGGGCATTTAGGTTGAAAGGATAACAAAGAACCACAGAGAACCACAGGGCCTCTCAAATGACAGGTAGGTGAGTGTGTTGGAACTCAAAGTGTAAGAGGAGACGTGAAGGGAGGAAAGGCTGAACAGGCAGGCAGAGGCCTATGTTAGAGATAAACGAGTCTTGATTTTATATTTAAAGATAAAAAATATTCTGACACTTGTTAATCCATAGGCAATGAGAAGTCATTAAAAAATTTTGAGAAGATCGTTGCGTTAGAAAGATTACCGTGGCTGAAAACTGATGACAGATAGTGATTGGGGAGTTGGAGAACAGGAATGAGGTACTTGTGAAAGAGAAAATCTAGGAAAATGCCAGGTTAGGGGCTGGGGATGAATACTGGCCATGTGGAAAGTATGTGAGAAAAAATTTTTCCTCTGAACTTGACAAGCCTTTGAGACCTTGTATATATGTCAAATAAGTAGTTAAATATAAGAGTCTGGAGTGTAAAGAAAAGGCTGAGCTGGAAATAATGATTTCAGAGTCATCTCAGTGCAGATGGTGTTGGGAGCCATGGGTATGAGTAGAATTTGTCTGAGAGAAGGTATGGAGAAAGAAGAATCAGCAGGTTGAGTTAAACCCTCATAACCATTAAGTTTTAAGAGGGCAGAGGAAGAAGAACCTGAAAGGGAGACTAATAAGCCATGGCGTCTAGAGATACAGTGAAGGTTTTCTTATGTCTGAGTGTCAGAAGTTCTGAAATATTTAGCTAATCGTTGACTATTATGTGTAGTTAGCACCCTTTTTCATAGTGAAATGTTGGCAACAGAGAGAAACTCCAATGCACAATCCTTGCAGTATTTACTCCTATAAATCTAAATGTGTTTAAAACTTTTTCAAATGTTTTCATGTTAACTGTCCATCTTCTGTCTTGTGAGAATTTGTTATTCTGTTTCGGTAAAATGTCTCTTATGTACTATTTGATTTATGGACTAGACAGTCTACTGAAGCGCTAATTATGTGTGAACAAGACATTTCCAGAATGCGTCGGCAGTTGGATGAAACGAATGATGAGCTGGCTCAAATTGCCAGGGAAAGAGATATCTTGGCTCATGAGAATGACAATCTCCAAGAACAGTTTTCTAAAGCTAAACAAGAAAACCAGGTATATTTATCCCTAGAATCTTTTTCTCCAAGAAAATATTTAGTTCCTCTGAGACATGGCCCTCCTTTCATTTTGTAGAAAAGCTCAGACTTTGGAACCAGCCAGATTTTACTTTTATTACACAGAATCTGCCACATAATTTCTAAATGAAATTCTCAGACACAAAGTATTAAATATTAAAGAAGAGAGGGAAGGGGGGAGGGATAATATTTTATATTAAACCTTAGCAGTACTTCCTTACTGAAGGATACAAATGAAGATAAAACCTTCAGAAACTTTTAGGAAAAGGATGGATTTATCTGACAGACTATTCTGTTTGAGTGTGTGGACTGTGTCACGTTTTTTGGTCCTCTTTAGCACTGTGATTTTTTTTTGGGGGGGGGGGAAGGGGGATTTCTTTTATAATTACTTCCTCTCTAAGTCAGTACACTTTAGCTTTATCCACAGTTCTCATTTCCAATATCATTATTTTAATTCGAACATTAAAAATTTCTATTTGGAAGCTTTCTTCCCTGCTTAAAATTCTTTGGTCCAAATGATTTCTTCCACTTTGGTATCACTCTCAGTATATTTAGTTTGCATCGTAAAAGTCTGTATTTTTTAGCTGTTAAATATTTTTAGTTTACATAAACATGTATAAAGATGCAACCTTTTGTTAATTATAAAAAAATTGCCTGAGATATTAAAATACTTTCTTCAGAAGTTAATGAATAATGGGATCCTGGAACAGAAAAGGAATATTACATAAAAATGAAGGAAGCCTGAATAAAATATGGACTTTAGTTAATAATGTATCAATATTGGTTCTTAATTGTATAAATGTACCATACTAATGTAAGATGTTAATAATAGAGGAAACTGAGTGTAGGGCATATGGGGACTCTCTGGACTATTTTCACAACCTTTCTATAAATCTAAAACTATTCTAAAATAGAGTTTATCTTAAAAAATCTGAATAGCAATAAAAACAAATTTACAGTTTTGTATACTCTATAGCTAGAGCAAATGGGCTATAGATAAACATAACTTATATTTATGAAAAACTAGATTAAAAACTCTCTTTTTTACCTCCAGAGTTAGCCACTGTTAACATATTTTTTACTGATTTTCAATGTACTTAAAAAATGTTTTATACTATGTTTTACATAAACTTTTTAATGTAGCTGGACTATGACCACACACTCCTTTATATTATGCCTTTTTTTTCTACATGAGAAGGCAGTAGAGTGGAGTATTTAAGACTCACATGGGTTTGAATCTCCTGCTTGGCTGTGTGATAATACCGTTTAACTTCTCTGAATCTCAGCTTGTCATCTGTAAAAACGGAGAGTATATAAGACTATGCCTAGAAAGCACTTTCTTATCAAATTGTCCAGCATAATCACTTGATAAATATTTTATAGCCATTATTAGCTACTGTAACATAAGCATTTTCCTGCTTTTTAAAACTTCATAAACATTTTTTATAATCAGAAGAAAAGTAGTGTCACAGCAATTTACATGTGGTCAAGAGTAGCTTTTTCCTTCGTTTGGGTGATATACCCAAGGTTGGACAATGGATCATTCTGTGGACCTCAGATTAAGAACCCATATCATGAAAGGTTTGGAAAACAGAAGCCTTAAAAACATACATCCTCAGTCCCACAACTTTTAACAAATTGGGATAAGGTATTTTTAGTGTTTTATCCTGATTTTTTTTCACTAAATATAGATGAACATTTTCCTCTGTTATTAAAAATTATTCCAAACATTCCTCATAGATGCATAATGTTCTATGCAGTTATACCATTATGTAGACGCTATTATTTACTGCATCATTCACTTAATGGGAGTGGATATTGTCACCGTAACAAACAATGCCTTAATGAATATTCTTTTTCATTAAATTTTATTAATTTCAAATTGAATTAAAGCTTTTGAAGTTTCTTTTTAATTAAAAATAAAACTTTCTAAGTGGACATTTTCAAATATAGTGAATACCCACCCATATCTATTTCTTACCTTCAAAGACACATTTGTCTTTCTTGTTTTTATGAGTATTTGAAAATGTCCTTTGATACATCACCTAATAGCACATCAGAGATTTACTTTTTACAAATTTATGTTTACTCCAACAGTACATGGAAATAGTCATTCCTTACCATAACATAATAGTTTTAAGTCTTTGCTAATTTGATATGCAGAATAGTACTTCATTGTCTTAATTAGCATTCCTTTGATTATTGTGGTTTTTTTTTTTTTTTGGTGAATTGTCTGTCTAGGTTCTTTGCCCATTTACTGTTTGGATTTATATTTTTCTTACTGTGTTTATATGAGTTTTATATAGTAGGTATATTAACTTTTATTTATCATATTATTATAAATATTTTAAAATTTATTTATAGTAGTTTTGACATAGATCAAGTTTTTATTTTTTGTGGTCAAGTCTAGCTATCTTTTTCCCACAGGCACTGTCTAAAAAATTGAATGATACTCATAATGAACTTAATGACATAAAACAGAAGGTCCAAGATACTAATTTGGAAGTTAACAAGCTGAAGAATATATTAAAGTCTGAAGTACGTATATATTTTTTTCCTTTTTGCTCATGATAGCTAAGATAAGGACTCCTAAATTGTCCTCCTTGCTCTCAGGCAGTAAATGTTGACAAAGCAGGCTGTTCCCTACACTTATTGATTTTACGGTCTGGAAATGTAACACCACGAATGGACAGAAGCTCTAGAGTCAGCTGACCTAAGTTTTCTTCTCCCTCATGGCATGAACTCAGGGAGGCTACTTAACCTCCTGAGTCTCAGTGTCCCATCTGCAAGTGGGAAGAACACCCGAGTAAGTCAAGTAAACCTAGCACAGTAAGCCATTTAAAGCAAAATATGAATAGGGCAGAATGTGAATCAATGGATATCTGAACATTTAACACAGTACACTTTCAGTCAGTGTTCCTTTCCCCCGCAGCCTGTAACATTACCTGTTTCACCATTAGGGACTGGGGCTTTCAGAAGCTTCTGTCAGCTTTTAGCACCCTAATTATGAGTTTTTTTGTGAGATTTCATTTCACAGTGTAGCTGGGTGGATCCAGGTGTCCTCCTGAGGTCCAGTTTGTCCGGGAGGTCCGTTAGGACTTCTCGAGTGCTTCCTGCATTCGGCGTGCAGCATGCTAGGTGCCGAATACCAGAGACGACAGGAAACAAGATGGCACCCAGTCTGTGGGGACAAAGTAAGCAAGGTGTTGGGGAGCAGGTCCTGTAGCTGGAGCAATGTGATAAATGAGCAGGAAGGCCTCATTTGAACTTGAGTTTCAGGAAGCTTTTGCAACAACATAAGCACAGAAGTTACTGGAAGAATTGCCTTTTAGAAAGATCATTCTGGAAATGTTGGGAAGAATAAATCAGAATGGTAACAAAATCAAGAGAGAGGGCCATTAGAAGAGGCTGTATCCATAATTCAGTCAAGAAGGGTGGAGTATTGTGAGGAGCCAAGGAATCCCAGATGGAGTCATGGGGTACAGGGTGGGGGAAGCACCAGAAAGAGGTAAAGAGATCCAGAAAGGAGGAGTTGGGAAACCCCAAACGCCAGTCTCACTTTCTTGAAGAGTTGCCTGTCTTGAGTCCCACACTGCTCTGGCTGCTTTGGGTGGATCCAAAAAAAGGTGAACTCTGGTCTCTGGTTGCCATGAGAGTGAGATAATAGGTGATTGGAGGGCAGGAGAGAGATTTTATGGCAATTCTTTTTCACTACTTAAACTCTGAACATATATTACCTAGTCACAGAACTAAATTTAATATTTAGAAATGGTTCCTATTTTTGAAGTGTTATTGAGGAGACTGTCCAGCCACAACTGACCACAGAGAGCTGTGAGGCGGTTTTAAGAGAACGACATAGACAATAGGGCCACAGAAAGTTAAAGTGGGTAAATAAAGATTAATGTGGGTCAAATTCAGTTTGTGTATGTCATATCATGTACCTCCCAAGTACATACTCTGTACACAACTGTTATTTTTAGTACAGTAATGGAAAACACGTCAGATTCCTAGTGGCACATTTGGAATATCTAGATCTTGAAAGCCAGGACTATAGTTTAGTAGGTTAACCTGTTAACAGACTTCGCAAAGATCTTTCACATCAGTCCAGGTATCATCCCACCACAAGGGGGCGATATTCACTGAATTTCATCCAGACTCAAGATTAATCATATATGTGAGAACTTAAATCCACTTTGAAATCCTTACGGGATAAGACTTTGTTTATTACAATTTGTCATTTTATTTAACCCAATGTGTCTGCTAGGGAAATGCACTGTTTGTTAACAGGTAGGAGAGAAAGAGATCTAATGCTTTTTTAATTAATTACCAAAATTATAAATTATTTTTTAGAATGGGTTAGCCAAACCACACTACTAAAATATAGCCTCATAATGATTACTCGATATAATACATTATTTGTGGAATTGATTGTTTTTCTCTAGAAATAAGAACATACTTCAGTCAATCTGTCATGATAGAACTTTTAAGGTTTTAAAAATGTGATTCTATATTGTATGTCCAATATATACATGAATGTATATTTATCAATAGTGTTTATGGGCATAGGTTTGATATTTTACTTCTGAGAATTTTCAGGCAAATTATTAGAACAGCAAAAGTGAATGATAGAACAGTCCACGATCGCAAAAATTAAGCCTGGGGTTCTAAAGGAAAAAGATAGCAAATGGACCCAGATAGCAAATGCGCCAAACCAAGAGAATTATTAAAAGTTGATGCTTAAGGCATGCAAGCAGCCAGAAGCTCTGTGGCTAGTGCAAGTCAGAAGGGTGGTCAGGAACATGGGATACCCAGGTACAAAAGGTCAGGCCAAGGCAGGAGCTTAGGGACCAGACCAGCAAGTAGTCAGTAAGCAGATACATGGGGAAGGGAGACAGTGGGGGATTTTATTGTAATAAAAGCAAATATAAGAACATATTCACCCAGGTCTTGAAGATAAGAGTAAGCAACGTACCCTTACGAAGCGGCTGGGTGTGACTCAGGAGCCAGGGCAGATCTTGCTCTACCCCTGTTGTTAATTACGGATGACCAGCTTTCTAAACTGAGAGTATAGGTGGGATTCCTCAAGGTTATGATGCAAATGACCCGGCAAGTAAGAATGTTTCTTCAGAGGTCAGACATTTTACACCTTTTAAAGTAATACCTAAGATTTGCTTTTTAGGAATCTGAGAACCGGCAAATGATGGACCAACTCCGAAAAGCTAATGAAGATGCTGAAAACTGGGAAAATAAGGCCCGGCAAGCAGAGGCAGATAACAATACCCTCAAGTTAGAACTTATCACTGCAGAGGCAGAGGGTAACAGATTAAAAGAAAAGGTGGATTCCCTCAATAGAGAGGTCGAGCAGGTGAGTTTGGGAAAATGTGCTTGTAATAATACATCCTGCATCATATTTAAAAGAGTTTTGTTTGGCTTCCATAAACTAAATTTATAAACACTTAAATTATTTAAATATACTGTGAATTGTAGCCTGATAACTGTTCTCTTTCTGTCCATTCTTGTTTTCCTGTAATTTGTTACCTACCTTACAACTAGAATAATCTTTAGCATTTTAAAAAATTAGGCACTATTTCAGACATACCAAAACAGTGCAAAAAAATTAGTATGAAACTTATACCTCCTCCCAGGTTTAAGGATGCTAACATTTCAGCATATTTGCTTCAAGTTTCTCTTTACTTAAATTTTAAAAAAATTACAGGATACAATGCCTTGTCCTCTCTTTTCCTCCCTCTCAAATAGTTGATGTGTATAACTTACATGTCAGTTGTATAATTCTTTTGCATATGTTTATACTTTTTCTGTACATTTGTCACCCACAAATAATGTATAATGTTTGGTGTGCTTTAAGTTTTTAAAAAAGTGGTAATCTACTATAGATATCCATTTGCAACTTGCATTTTTTGTCAATATTATAGTTTTACAATTTATCTGCTTTGATACATGTAGTGTACATCTAAACAGTTGCATCTGTAGTCATTGCATAAATATTTTCTTTTTAAAGTTTATTCTCATGTTGAAGGAAATTTAATTGCCTTCACGTTTTCTATAATAAAACGCTGCCACAAACATACTTTTATGTTTCTCCTTGGGTGTATAATTCTCTAGGTTTATGCCTGAAATGAAATAACTGGATCCAAGATACGTGCAATTTTGACTTTTCCCAATATTGTCAAATTGCTCTCTAAAGTTTTACTCTTCCACCAGAAAGCATGGAATTATCATTTTTTTCAAATACTAATCAATAATTGAAATTATCAGACATTTAAATTTTTTCTAATATTTTGTGTTTTGTGTTCCTTGATCACAAATGAAGTTTAGGATCTTTTCATGTTTTTTAGCCATTCAGGATTCCTCTTCTATGAATTTTTCTCTTGATTTTCTAAAACACATTTTCATAAATTCTCCTGTTTTTCTATTGAGTCGTTTATCTTTTTCACATTGATTTATAGGAATTATCTATGTATTCTTGATAACAATCCTTTTAAAGATACTAGCAGTTACTTTCTCTTTTTGGCTTGTCTTTTCACTGTACTTGCACTATAAATAGAAGTTTTAAATTCTGATGCTGTTAGAATTATTGTCAGCCTTTTCCCTCACAGTTTATTTATGCTTTTATGTTTTCTTTAAGAAATCCTTTACTATCTATCCCAAGACCAGAAAGATATTTTCTTATATTTTAATTTAAAAGTTCTTCTAAAGTTATGTGAAATTTTGCCCTTCACATTTGCCCTTTAATTTACTTGAGATTGATTTTGTGTATAGTTTTAAATATAGATGTAATTTTATATTTTTGTGGATGGGTAGTCATCATTCTTTCTTCACTGAATTATAAGCTTACTTTGTCATAAAAATAAGTCTCCATCCGTTCTGCTGCATTGGTCTATTGCTCTATCTGCTTGCCAACAACATACTCATGGAGCTTCTATAGTTTTATGTTAAATCTTGATGTCTGGAAGGATTCATGTTCCTTCAAATTATTTTGACTATACTTTGCCCTCATTAAACTCTCTCAAATGAATTTTTAGGATAAACTGATAACATTCCATGATTTAATATCTTTCTTCTTTATATATATTGAAGACTGGAAATTTCTCTCTAAATATATCTTTTTTTCAATATACAGAGTACTTGAGGTTATTATTCTATTTTTTATTTCTAATTTTGTCATATATTATGTTCAGATAAAATGGCTTATATGATATTAATTCTTTGGTATCTATTAATAAGACTTGCTTGGTGGCAGTGTATACATTTTTTGATAATACTCCAGATGAGCTTGAAAAGCATATATATTCATTAATTGTTGGGTATGTGTGTTTACATATATATATAATATATATGAAATGTATTTACATAAGATATATACACATGTGATAAGGCTTGTTTAATAGTGTCTTTCAATTCCTTACTAAGTTTGTATTCTTGATCTTTCAGTTATTGAAAGAAACATGTTAGGATCCTCCTCTATTATTGTGGATTTGTCTGTTTTTCTCCAAATTTTTTCTCAGATTTGCTTTATTTTGGGGACTGTTGTTAGTTTTATACCAATTCAGCATTTTATATATTTCAGATGAAAATGTTCTATCTTTGTATAATGACTCACTTGAATAACTAATACTTTTTACTTATAGTGTTTTTTATGTGAAGGTAGCTCTCTAGTTTGTTTATTATTTATGAACTACTGGTATATCTAATTTTTAATCAATTATATTGAAGCATAATCTGCATGCAGCAAAAAGCACTTACTTTAAGAGTGATCTGATGAGTTCTGGCAAATGAATACACTTGTACAACCATCACTATAATCAAGTTATAGGACACCCCATCATCTCCCTAACGTTCCCTCAAGCACTTTTGCAATAAATCCATCCCAACCCAGGCAACAACCGATTTGGTTTCTGTCACTATGGATTAGATTTACTTTCTCTAGAATTTTATATAAATGGAATCACAGTAAGTACACTTTGTGTCTGGGCTTCTTTCACTCAGCAGAATGATTTTGAAGTTCATTCACATAGTTGCATATTAGTTCATTCATTAGTTCATATTGTTGAGTAGTATTCCATCATCTAGCTATATCACAATTTGTTTATTTACCTGTTAATGGACATTAAGTTAATGTAGTAGTCTGCTAGAGCGCCATAACAAAATACCACAGATTGGGAGGCTTAAACAACAGAAATTCATTTTCTCACAGTTCTGTAGGCTGGAAGTTCAAGATCAAGATGCCTCAGGTTTGGTTTCTTTTGAGGCCTCTCAACTTGGTCCGCAGATGGCTGCCTAATACTATGTTTTCACACCTTCCCCTGTACACATGCATCCCTGCTGTCTCTCTCTCTTCTTATATGGACACCAGTCATATTGGATTAGAGCCCCACCCTGTCTCCAAATACAGTCACATTTGGGGCTAGGACTTCAACATATGAATTTTGAAGGGACACAATTTAGTCCATCACAGGTTCTTTCTAGTTTTTTGGCCATTATGAATATAATTGCTGTGAACATTGCATGTAAGTCTTTGAGTGCATATAAGTTTTCATTTTTCTTGGATAAATAGCTAGTAGTAGAATTGCTGGGTCATAGTGTGCTTAACTTTGTGAGAAACTGACAAACTGTTTTTTAAACTGGTTGTACCACTCGACACTCCTACTTCCATCATATGAGAATCCCATATCTCTACATCTTTCCTAACACACAGCACTGCTGTCAGATGTGTACCGTTACCACGTTGTAGGCTTCGTTTGCATTTCCTTCATGACTAATGCTGTTGAGCAGCTTTTCACAGTCTTGTCACTCACTAAAAAATCTTCTTTTGTGAAGTATCTGTTCAACTCTGTTACCCATGTTTTTATTAGGGTTCTTATTATCAAGTTGTAAGAATTATTTTGAATACTCTAGGTGTTTCTTTGTCAGATATATGTATTTTTGAATATTTCTTTCAGTCATTGGCTTGCCTTTTTATTTTCTTAATGAAGTCTTTTTAAAAGCAGAGGTAGATAAGGGTAAAAAAGGTCAAATGGATGGTGACAGAAGGAGATTGACTTTGGGTGGTGAACACACAATGCAATATACAGATGATGTATTACTGAATTGTACACTTGAAACTTATATAATTTTATTAACCAGTTATTCTAATAAATGTAACATAAAAAGAGCAGAAGTTTGAAAATTTTGATGAAGTCCTATTTATCAGTTTTCTTTTACATTTTGTACTTCTATGTCCTATTTAATAAATCTGTGCATACACAAAGGTACATAGGCTTTCTTCTATGTTTCTTAGAAATATTACTTTTGCTATTTATATTTAAGTCTATGATACATTTTGAATTAATATTTGTGTATGATGTAAGATAGTCAATGTCTATTTTTTTTAATTTATTTTTTAAAGTTGACATACACTATTATATTAGTTTCAGGTGTACAACATAGTGATTTGACATTTATATACCTTACAAAGTGATTATCCTGATAAGTCTAGTACCCATCTAACACCATACATAGTTAATACAATATTATTGACTATATTTCCTATGATATATACTTTACATCTCTATGACTATTTTTATAACTGCCAATTTGTACTTCTTAGTTCTTTTCACCTTTTTCACCCATCCCTCTACCCCTTCCCATCTGGCAACCATCAATTTGTTCTCTGTATCTATGAGTTCGTTTCTGTTTTGTTTGTTTATTTTGTTTTTTAGATTCCACGTATAAGTGAGATCACATGGTATTGGTCTTTTTCTGTCTGACTTATTTCATTTAGCTTGATAGCTCTAGGTCCATCCATGTTGTCGCAAATGGTAAGGTATCATTCTTTTTTATGGCTGAGTAATATTTCATTATACACACACACACGTGCGCGCGCACACACACACACACACCATGTCTTCTTTATCTATTTATCTATTTATCTATCTATAGATACCTAGGTTGCTTCCATATCTTGGCTAATGCTGCAGTGAACATAAAGGTGCATACATCTTTAAAATTAGTGTTTTGGATTCTTCAGATAAATATTCATAATGGAATTGCTGAGTCAGATGGTAGTTCTATTTTTAATTTTTTGAGGAACCTCCATACTGTTTTCCATAGTGGCTGCACCTATTTACAATTCCACCAATAGTGCATAAGTGTTCTCTTTTCTTCACATCCTTGCCAATTTATTGCTTGTTGATTTATTGACGGCCATTCTGACAGGTGTGAGGTGATATCTCTTATGGTTTTAATTCACATTTCTCTGTGATTAGTGAAATTGAGCATCTTTTCTTATGTCTATTGGCCATCTGTATTCTTCTTTGAAGAAATGTCTATTCAGGTCCTCTTCCCATTTTTTAATCAGATTTTTTTTTTATGTTAAATGGCATGTGTTCTTTATATATTTTTTGGATATTAATCCTTTACTGGATGTATTATTGGCAAATATCTTCTCCCTTCAGTAGGCTGTCTTTTCATTTTGTTTATGGTTTCCTTTGCTATGCAAAAACTTCTTAGTTTGATATAGTCCCATTTGTTTATTTTTTCTTTTGTTTTTCTTGCCTAAGGAGACATATCCAAAAAAAATTTTTTCTAAGAGTGATGTCAAAGAGTTTACTATCTGTGTTTTCTTCTAGGAGTTTTATGATTTCAGATCTTTAATCCATTGTTAGTTTATTTCTGTATGTAGTGTAAGAAAATAACCTAATTTCATTTTTTGGTATATATCTGCATGGTTTTCCAAACGTCATTTATTGAAGAGACTGTCTTTATCCCATTGTATATTCTTGCCTCCTATGTCAGAGATTAATTGACCACATAGGTGTGGGTTTATTTCTGGATTATTTTGTTCCATTGATCAATATGTCTGTTTTTATGACAGTACCATGCTGTTTTGATTACTATAGTCTTGTAGTATAGTGTGAAATCAGGTATCATGGTACCTCCAACTTTATTCTTTTCTCAAGATTACTTTGGCTATTCAGGGTCTTTTGCAGTTCCATATAAATTTTAGATTGTTCTAGTTCTGTGAAAAATGCCATTGGTATTTTCTTAGGGATTGTATTGAATCTGTAGATTGTTTTTGATATTATGGACATTTTAATGATGTTAATTCTTCCTATCCATGAGCATGGTATATCTTCCACTTATTTGTGTCTTCTTTAGTTTCTTTCTTCAATGTCTTACAGTTCCATTGTACATTTTACCTTTTTGGTTAAATTTATTCCTAGGTATTTTATTTTTTTGATGCAATTGAAAATGAGATTGTTTTCTTAATTTCTAATTGTGATAGTTTTATATTGGTTTGTCAAATGCAACCAATTTCTGTTTATTAATTTAGTATACTGCTAATTTACCAAATTCATTTGTTCTAATACTTTTTCTGGTAGAATCTTTAGGGTTCTCTATATACAGCATCATGTCATCTGCAAATAATGCAGTTTTGCTTCTTCCTTTTCAATGTAGATGCCTTATCTTTTCCTTGTCTGATTGCTGTGGCTTTTCTGTTGTTTCTTGTAGCTTGTTGAACTTCCTTAAAATAGCTATTTTGAATTCTTTATGGGGTAAATTATAGAACTTCATGTCTTTGGAATCAGTTGCTGGAAGATTATTGTGATTCTTTGGTGGCATCATGTTTCTTTGATTTTTCATGTTCCTTGAACTCTTATGCTGTTGTCTTTACCAGTTATCTTCAGGAGAGAAAATGCCTTTCATCAACTCTATTAGAGATTCTCAGACCTTCTATGGATATGCCTGCTCCATGCCTCTTGTGGCAGAATTCTTCAGCTTATGTGCCTTCTTTTGGTCATGCAGCTTCAAGCTGTGTTCTTATAACTTCCCTTTTGCTTTCCCAAGGGAAGTCTTTCTCAAGCCTGCAGATTTGGGCTGGCTTTCTGTACTATTTACTAGCCATTTGCAAAAGCTCGTTCTTGCTGTTGTTGAGAGCAGCACAGGGAGTCAGCCCCTGGGTGGCATATGTGTGCGGGTGACATATAGAGCACTGGGGGTGCCCATGGGCCAGCTGGGGGCTCACAGGAGAGGTGTCACCAGTGGCTTTTGGGAAGCTTCCCAGTAGAGCACCTGATGCCATTCCTAGGATCCACATCCCCTCGACACTCTCAGTTCCAAGCCTAGACTGCTATTTTCTCAGCTACTTCCATGGGAGAAATCAAAGGTCAAGAATGGCTTCTTTGGCATTGAGCTGTGCTGCCTTGGGGAAAGGGTGATGTGAGTAAACTGTTCCTCTTACGCTCTCCAATGTGTCCAATCTCACTTTTTTTTTTTTTTTTTTTTTTTTTGGCTTCAGTGAGTTGCTGAAACTTCTTTGTTGGACTTTTAGACTTCTTCAAAGGCTCTCTCATTTGTGGGTAAATTGTCTAATTTAGTTTTCCTCCAGGGCTCCCAGATGCTGGCCCAGAGGGGCTGGAGCCACTTAACAGGGCACTTTATAGTCCACAGTTGGATCCAAGGTCTGTATGCCTATGGGTGAGTGAGATGACTCCTGGTCCCTTAGTGTAGTTGCTAGTGTCTGAACCAAAGACAAACTCAGGGGTACGGAGTTATTTCTGTAGTCAAGACCACATCTGCAAGTCAGCTACCTCTGTGTATGCCTGTCTTCTCGAAATGACCCTCCTGTTCTTGGACCACTGGGGTTTCACGATCTCTTACTTGGGTTGCACAGCTCCCACATAGGCTCTTTTGTTTGTGGATAGATGCCAGATTATTGTAGTTGAGGTGGGGGATACATGTGAAGGACATCTTGTTGGGCCATCTTGCTGATGTCACCCCTGTATCAATTGATTTTTGAATGTTGAAGTAGCCTTGCATATCTGGAATAAATTCCCATTGGTCATGGTGTACAATTCTCTTTGCACCTTATTGGATTCAATTTGCCAATATCTTGTTGAAGAATTTTGCATTATGTTTATGAGGGATATAAGTGTATAATTTTCTTTTCTCATAATGTCTTCCAATGAATTTGGTAACAGATAGGCCTCATAAATGAGTCGGGAAGTTTTCCATCTTCTGGAAGTGATTGTATAGAATTGGAATAACTTCTTCCTTAAATATTTGGTGTAATATTAATCAGTAAAACCATATGTGTTTGGTGATTTCTGTTTTAGAAGATTATATTAATTATTGACTCAATTTCTTGTAAGATATAGGTCTGTTGACATTATCTAATTCTCCTTGCGTGAGTTTTGGCAGATTGTGTCTTTCGAGGAATCAGTCCATTTCATCTAAGATAGCAATTTTGTATGTGTAGAGTTCATAATTGTCTTAGTCTTGTTTGGACTACTATAACAAAAATACCATAGACTAGGGGGCTTTAAAAAACAATTATTTCTCACGGTTCTAGAGGCTGGAAGTCTAGGATCAAGAGTCTGGCAGATTTAGTGTCTGGCAAGAACCCACTTCCAGGTTTGTAGACAGCTGTCTTCTGTCTGCGTGCTCACGTGGAGGAAGAGGGAAGTGAGCTCCTTGGTGTCCTTTTTATGAAGGCACTAACCCCATTCATGAGGGCTTCACCCTCAGACGTAATCACCCCCCCAAAGGCGCCACCTCCAAATGCAGTCACATTGGTGATTAGATTGCAACATGAATTTTCAGAGGAAACAAACTTTCTATAGCAATAATATTTCATTATTATCATTTTTATGTCTTTATGATCAGTAGTGATGGTCTCTCTTCCCTTTCAATATTAGTAACTTGTGTCTTCTTTCTTTTTGTCTTGGTTAACCTTGGAGGTTTTTCAATTTATTAATCTTTTCAAGGAACCAGCTTTGGGTTTCTTTAACTTCCTATATTAAACTTCTTGTTTTCAATTTCATAGATTTCTGTTCTTATTTTTATTATTTCTTCTGCTTACTTTGGATTTAATTTGCTCTTCTTTTTCTAATTTCCTAAGGTGGAAGCTTAGGTTATTGATTTTATATCTTTCTTTTCTTCTAATATATGTATTCAATACTATAAATTTTCTATAAGAATCACTTTCACCGAATGCCACAAATTTAGAAATTTATATTTTTATTTTATTTTATTCAAAATATTAAAAAATTTATCTTAAGAGTTCTTTTTTGACCCAGGTGTTATTTAGAAATGTGTATTTACTCTCCACATATTTGGTGATATTCCAGCTTCCCTTCTGTTACTGACTTCTAGTTCAATTTCATTGTGGTTGAAGAGCATCGTTGGTATGATTTCTATTGTTTTTATTTGTTAAGGTATGTTTTGTAGCTCATACATGGTCTATCTTAGTGAATGTGCCACATGAGCTTCAGAAGAATGCATATTCTGCTGTTGTTGAATGAAGTATTCTAGAAATGTCAATTAGATCCAGTTCATTGGTGCTGTTCGGTTCAACTGTTTATTTACTGACTTTCTGCCTGCTAGATCTGTCAGTTACTGTTGGGGGGGTGTTGCATTCTTCAACTATAATAGTGGATTTACTTGTCTCTCCTGGTCATTCTATCATTTCTTGCCTGATGGATGTTGACACAATATGTTGTGAGCTGCAAAAACATTAAGGATTCTTATGTCTTGGTGAATTGGCCTTTTTATCATTATGTAAGGCTGCCTCTTTATCCCTCTGCTGTGAAATCAGCTTTGTCTGAAATTAATGTAGGTACTCTAGGCTTCCTGTGATTAGTGTTTGCATCTTTATATTAAAGTGAGTTTCTTGTAAATACATATAATTGTGTCTTATTTTTTTCTCCCACTCTAATAGTCTGTATTTTAATTGTATATAAGTCCATTCACATTTAAAGTGATTATAGATATAGTTGGATTAATATTTACCATATTTGTAACTGTTTTCATTGCCCTTGTTCTTTTCTTCTGTTTTATCTCCTACTTATTTATTGCTTTTTCTGGTTTGAATTGAACATTTATATGATTTTATCTCCTTTATTAGCATATCAATATACTTCTGTTTCAGAAAACTTTGTTAGTGTTTTCCCTAGAATTTTCAATATACACTTTTATTAAGTCCACCTTTAAATAAAACAATACAACTGCAGGAATAGTGCAGGTATCTTATAACAGAGTATTCAAAATCTCTTCTCTCATTCTTTATGACTGTTATACATTTTACTTATTAATAAGCTATAATCTTCCAATATATTGTTGCTGTTGTGTCAAACAAACTGTTATCTTTTAGATCAATTTAGAATTAGAAAAAATATTTTTGTCTATGGCCATGCCACCCTGAGCGTGCCTGATCTCACCTGATCTCGGAAGCTAAGCAAGGTCGAGCTTGGTTAGTACTTGGATGGGAGACCACCTAAGAATACCAGGTGCTGTAGGTATAAAAAAAAAATTATTTATTTACATAGATATGAGTTTCTGACATATCATTTTCCTTCTCTCTGAAAAACTTTTTAAACCTTTCTTCTAAGATATGTCTACTAGCAGCAAATTTGTTTAGGTTTTGTTTGTCTAAGGTCTAGTTCCCCACTTTAGAATAATAATTTCTCTGTATATAGAATTTTAGGTTGGTGGGTTTTTCATTCAATACTTTGGATATTTCAGTCCATTCTCTTCTCGTGTGCATGGTTCCTGAAGAGAAGGCTGATATAATTCTTATATCTGAGGTCAAGCTTTTTATTTCTCTAAACATAATGTTCTTTTTTCGACTCTGGCTATTTTTAAGAATTTCCTTTATTGCTGGTTCCCAGCAATTGGACTTTGTGTAATTGGGATTGGTAAGGATATCCTTGAGTCTATAATGCTCAGTATTCTTTGATATTATACATTTCATCAGATTCAGGAAATGTTGGTCATTATTTCTTTAAATATTTTTTATTTCCCCTGCCCTTCTCCTTCTGGAACTCCAGTTCTCAGTATGTTAGATCACTTGGTATTGTTCCACAGATCATTAAGGCTCTGTACATATTTTTCCCAGTCTTTTTCTCTTTTTGCTTCGTTTTATATAGTTGCTGTTTTTGTGTCTTCAAACTTACTGGTCTTATGTGTCTAATCTGATATAAATGACATATAGTGAAATTTTAATTTCAGAGATTATATTTTTTATCTCCAAAAATTCCATTTGGTTTTTGGAATGTCTTTTACTTCTCTTATTATTTTAATTTTTCCTTTTAAATCTTTAAGCATATTGAGTGCATTTATACTAACTGTTTTAATGTCATTGTTTTCTAATTCCATCATCTCTGGCACATTTGCTTCTGTATCTATTCCCTGATTTTTCTTTTGATTATGGATCCCATAGTCCTACTTCTGAACCCATATAGTAAATTCTGATTGTATTCTGGATGTTGTTAATTTTACATTACTGAGAGCTGAATTTCAAAAGTGTTGGGTTTATCTTGTCAAACTATTAAGTTACTTGATATTCTATTGTGTTCCTGAGGATTGTTTATAAGCTTTTTAGGATAGCTCCAGAAGAGTCTTTATTCTCGGGCTAATTTGCCCTCATTACTACAGTGTGACCCTTTTGGGGTCTCTACTGAATGCCTGTGTAGTCAGTGAAGTGTCCAAGTGTCTCCATTCTGGCCAGTGAGATCTGGGATGATTCCTGGCCTAACACAAGATGTAGGAACTGTGTGGCTCACAGTTGCCCTGGTAATTGTTCATTCTGAGAAGTTTCTCTTTGGTCACATTGGGTTCCCTTGTGCATGTACATGTTTCTGAGACTCCTTCTCTGCAGACCCCCGCTCTCTGCAGTACTCTACTCCACAAATTCTAGCCACCTCAGCTTCACTGAAGTCTGATCTTTATCTTTAGAACTCAGTGAGATCACTAGACTGTGCTTTGGTTCTTTTTCTCTGCATCATGGTCCAGAATTTGCCTTTAGCGAGATGCTCTGGCCACCACAGGATTCTTCTTGTTTGTTTTCCATTGTCCCTCCTATACTTTGTCCATTTTTCTGGTTGTTTGTGCCAACATGGTAATTCAGACTTTCTTATCCCCCCTTGACTGGACAATAGCTACTTTACAGCCCTTGTCTGCTAATACCATCATCTTTGTCATTTTTGCATCTATTTATATTGACTGATTTTTTTCCTGTCTGTGGGTCACATTTTCCTGCATCTTTATATATCTGGTATTTTATAGTTGGATGCTAGACATTGCGAATTTTACTTTGTTGAATTTATTCTGGCAGGCTGTTAAATTACTTGCAGGTCAACTGTTGCCTAATTGCTAAGCCACTCTATTCTTCGGGAATGCCCTGTGTGCCCCTTAAGGATGAGATGCTAGGAAGAAAAAGAAGGATATGATATTTCTTTGTATAATATTATAGCTTACATATTCCTTATTTTTAGACAGACCCCCAACTCTGTAAGACCCACAGAGTATTTTGCTCTCTGGGTTTGGTATAGTATAAATAAAACCTTTCTTTATTTTCCAGTCAATTATGGGACTGACCTCTCTGGGATATGGAGTGTATGTTTCTAAAACATTGAGAGGCTTATTCTTTATGGAAGATGACACATTTACTTTCAGCAAATTGGGAAAGCTATATTATTTTCAGTGCCTAATAAGATATTCACAAACTTTCAAAAAAATTACCTGCAGTTCAATTGATACTTCCAAGATTGTTTTTAAGTTTTGTTAGGGCAGATGTAAAGTAGTCTTTTCTGTAGGACTCGTGTAGCCCCACCACTAAGGTATGACTCTTCTGGGATCTCTCTTAATGCCTGGTCCAGGCTGTTCACGTTTAGGGCTTTTCACGTTGGCGCATCCAGACACTGATGTCTCCCCAGCTGTGTATGAGATGTGAGATCTAGTCTACTTTATTTTTATTTTAATTTTTTAATTGTTTTATTTTTATATTTCAAATTAATTAATCAATTGATTAATTTTTTTAATTGAAGAAATGATTTAAATTTTCTCCCCATCTACCTCCACACTTGCCCTTCCCCTCTATCCTCTGATAACCACTAATCCATTGTCCTTGTCCATGAGTCTCTGTTCGTTTGTCTTATTCATTTGTTGCTTTTAGGTTTATATCCCACATATAAGTGATACCATGTGATTTTCTACTTTTTCTCTTTGGCTTATTTCACCTAGTATGATCATTTCGAGGTCCATCCATGTTATCACAAATGGCAGTATTTCGTCTCTTCTTATGGTTGAGTAATATTACATTGTATATATGTACCACAGCTTCTTTAGCCAATCATCTATCGTAGGACACTTCGGTTGCTTCCATGTCCTGGCGACTGTGAATAATGCTGCTATGAACATCGGTGTGCAAATATCTTTTAGGATATGAGTTTTCAAGTCTTTGGGATAAATACCTAGAAGAGGGATTGCTGGATCATATGGTAGAACAATTCTTAGTTTTTTGAGGAACCTCCATACTGCTTTCCATAGTGGCTGTACCAATTTGCAGTTTCATCAGCAAAGTAATGAGGGTTCCTATTTCTCAGCATCCTCTCCATCATTTGTTATTACTTGTCCTGTTGATTATAGCTATTCTAACAGGCGTAAAATGCTATCTCATTGTGGTTTTGATTTGTATTTCCCTAATAGCTAGCGATGTTGAACATCTTTTCATATATTTGTTGGCCATTTGTACGTCCTCTAGGGAGAAGTGTCTGTTCAGGTCCTCTGCCCATTTTTCGATTGGATTGTTGTGGGGTTTTTTTGTTGTTATTATTGAGTTGTATGAGTTCTTTGTATATTTTGGATATTAAGCCCTTGTCAGAGGTGTTGCTTGCAAATATATTTTTCCATTTGGATAGTTGTCTTTTTACCTCGTTGACGATTTCTTTTGCTGAGCAGAAGCTTTTTAGTTTAATGTGGTCCCATTTATTTATTTTAGCTTTTACTTCCCTTGCCTTTGAGGGTCAAATTCATAAAATCCTCTGTAAGGCCAAGGTCCTTCAATTTCATTCCTGTGATTTTTCTATGCATTTTATTTTTTCAGGTCTTATATTCAGGTCTTTAATCCATTTTGAGTTAATTTTGGTGCGTGGTTATAGATAACAGTCTAGTTTCATTCTTTTGCAGGTGGCTTTCCAGTTTTCCCAGCACCATTGATTGAAGAGGCTTTCCTTTTCTCCACTGTATGTTTTTGGCTTCTATGTCGAAAATTATTTTCCCATATAAATATGAGTTTAATTCTGGACTCTCTATTCTGTTCCACTGGTCCTTCTGTCTGTTGTTCTGTCAATACCATGCTGTTTTGATTACTGTCGCTTTGTAGTATAATTTGAAGTCGGACAAAGTGATACCTCTAGCCTCGTTCTTTTTTCTCACGATGGCTTTGGCAATTCGGGGTCTTTTGTGCTTCCATACAAATCTGATGATTTTTTGTTCTATTTCTTTAAAAAATGCTAATGGGATTTTTATGGGGATTGCATTAAATCTGTATAATGCTTTAGGTAATATGATCATTTTAACTATTCTTCCATTCCAAGAACACAGAATCTCTTTCCATTTCTTTGTATCCTCTTCAATTTCTTTTAACAGAGTCTTATAGTTTTCATTATATTAGGTACTTCACATGTTTCATTAGATTTATTCCTAGGTATTTTATTCTTTTTGTTGCAATTGCAAAAGGAATTATTTTTTCCACTTCTTTTTCTGACACTTCATTATTAGAGCATAAGAACACTATGGATTTTTGAACATTGATTTTGTATCCAGAAACTTTACTATATTTGTTTATTGTTTCTAATAGTGTCCTTGTGGAGTCTTTAGGGTTTTCTATATAGAGAATCATGTCATCCGCAAATAGTGACTGTTTGACTTCTTCATTTCCTATTTAGATGCCTTTTATATCTTTCTCTTGCCTGACTGCACTCGCTAGGACCTCCAATGTTATATTGAATAACAGTGGCGAGAGTGGACAGTCTTACTTTGTTCCTGATCTTAGAGGGAAGGTTTTTAGTTTTTCACCATTAACTATAATGTTGGCTGAGAGTTTGTCATATATGGCCTTTATTATATTAAGGTATTTTACTTCTATACTGATTTTGTTAAGTGTTTTGATCATAAATGGGTGCTGTATCTTATCGAAGGCTTTTTCTGTATCTATTGATATGATCATATGATTCTTGTGTTTTAATTTGTTTATGTAGTGTATCACATTAATCAATTTGCGTATGTCAAAGCATTCCTGTGCCTCTGGGATGAAGCCCACTTTATCGTGGTATATGATCTTTTTAATATGTTGCTGTATTCGGTTCGCTAGTATCTTCTTTAGGATTTTTACATCTGTGTTCATGAGAGATATTGGTCTGTAGTTTTCTTTTTTTGTGTTATCTTTACCAGGTTTTGGTATCAGGGTAATAGTGGCCTCATAAAATGAGTTGGGAAGTATCACCTCCTCTTCGACGTTTTGGAAGAGTTTGAGGAGAATAGATATCAAATCTTCTTTGAATGTTTGGTAGACTTCACTGGTGAAGCCATCTGGTCCTGGACTTTTACTTTTTGGTAGGTTTTTGATGATTATTTCAATTTCCATACTGCTGATCGGTCTATTTAGATTTTCCAGTTCTTCTTGATTGTTGTACTGGTCCATTTCGTCTAGGTTATTAAATTTGGTGTTATATACTTTTTCATAGTATTCTTGTACGATCCTTGGTATTTCTTCAGTGTCTGTCGTCATTTCTCCTCTTTCATCCTTGATTTTGTCTATTTGTATCCTTTCTCTTCTTTTGTTAATGTGTCTAGCTAGGGGTTTGTCAATTTTATTAACCTTCTCAAAGAACCAGCTCTTTGTTGCCTTCATTTTTTTCTATCTTTTGTTTTGTTTTCAATTTTATTTATTCTTCCTCAATTTCGATGATTTCTTTCCTTCTGCTGACTTTAGGCTTCATTTGTTCTTCCTTTTCTAGTTTTTTAAGGTGAAGCGTTAGGTTGTTTATTTGGGCTCGTTCTTGTTTTTGGAGATAGGCCTGTAATGATATGAACTTTCCTCTTATGACCGTTTTTGCCGTGTCTCAAAAGTTTTGATATGTTGTACTATCATTATCATTTGTTTCTATGTATCTTCTGATCTCTCTTTTTATTTCTTCTCTGACCCAGTTATTCTTCAGTAGCATGTTGTTTGATCTCCATGTATTTGTGGTTCTTCCTGATTTCTTCCTGCAGTTGATCTCTAGTTTCAAAGCATTACGATCAGAGAATATGGTTGGTATGATTTCAACCCTCTTATATTTGTTGAGGCTATTCTATTCGTTGTGGTCGATTCTTGAGAATGTTCCATGTGCACTAGAGAAGAATGTATAAGCAGCTGTTTTGGGATGGAAGGCTCTGTAAATGTTAATTATGTTCAGTTGGTCTAATGTGTCATTTAAGGATGTTATTTCCTTATTGATTTTCTGTTTGGATGATCTGTCCATATCCAACTGTGGAGTATTTAGGTCCCCTACTGCGATAGTGTTTTGGTCTTTTTCTCCCTTTAGTTCTGTTAGTAATTGCTTTAGATATTTTGGGGCTTTCTGATTGGGTGCATAGATATTAATAAGTGTTATGTCTTCTTGGTGCATGATTCCCTTTATCATTATGAAGTGTCCCTCAGTATCTTTCTTTACCTTTTTTTATTTTGAAGTCTATTTCATCTGATATTAGTACCGCTACTCCCGCTTTTCTCTGAATGCCATTTGCTTGAAATACCATTTTCCACTCTTTCACTCTGAGTTTATATTTGTCTTTGGAGCTGAGATGTGTCTCCTGGAGACAACATATGGTTGGGTTTTGTTTTTTGATCTATTCTGCAACTCTGTGCCTTTTTCTTGGTAAGTTCAGTCCATTTACATTTAGGATGCTTACTGAAATATGAGGTCTTCTTATAGCCATTTTATCTTTTGCTTTCTGGTAGCTCGTTGTTTCCATTGCTTCCTTGTCCTTGTGTTTTTGTTTTCTTTATTTTGGTTGGCTCTTGTGGGTTTTCCTGCTGGTCTTTCTTGTTTTATGTTATATACAATGGTTCTGAATCTTTGGTATGTGGTTACCATTATGAATATATAAAGGATAGTTATATATATATAGTCGTCCCTTTTCTTCTGCGTGTGCCTTATCTCCATTCCCCTTTGCGAATTTGGATCTTTGCATTCCTTCCTTTTCAGTCATTGTTATCTCAATTTGTTCCTATGTATGCTGAACATTCGTTACTATCTTGCTATAACAATTCTCTTATTATTATGTAATAATCCTCTGTTCTTAGTAAGGGTTGCATTCCTCTGCTTCTATTTGCCTGATAGTCACTTTATTCCTAATTATGTATTTTTTTGTGTTATTTTGTTTTAGATGAACTGACCCCTTTCAGTATTTCCTGTAGTGCAGGCCTCGTAGTGGAGAATTCTCTCAGTTTTTGTATGTCTGCAAAGGTCTTTATTTCTCCTTCATATCTAACAGAGTGCTTAGCTAGATACATTATTCTAGGCTGATAGTTTCTTTCACTTAATATTTTGAATATTTGATTCTATTCTTTTCCGGCTTGTAAGGTTAGCGCTGAGAAGTCTGAGGATAATCTAAAGGGTTTACCTTTAAAAGTTACCGTTTTTTTCTCCCTGGCTACCTTGAGAATTCTGTCTTTGTTGTTGATTTTTGATAGTTTTAATACAATGTATCTTGGTGAAGGCCTTTTTGTGTTGAGATAATTGGGTGTTCTGTTGACTTCTTGAAACCAAGCTCCAGCTCATTCCTTAGAAATGGTAAATTCTCATCAACTATTTGTCTGAAAATACTTTCTAATCCCTGTTCCTGTCCCTCACCTTCAATAATGCCCTTTATTCTTATGTTTCCTCTCCTGATGGTATAAGCTAGTTCTTGTATTTCTCTTTCGTTACTTTTCATTCTTCGGTTTCTCTCTTCTTCCTTCTGATTTATTTCTAGATTTCTGTCTTTGATATCACTGATCCTTTTTTCCATTTGGTCGACTCTATTTCCCAAGCTTGCTATTTCATTTTTCAACTCTTGCAGTGTGTTCTTCATCTCCATAAGTTCTATTTGGTTCTTTTTGAAGGTTTCAATCTCCTTGCCCTACTCATCTACTTGTTTTTTCAATTCCTAAAATTGTTGATTTGAGTTGTTTTGTATCTCATTGAATTTTTTTCAGAAGTACCATCATGAATTCTCTGTCATATAAGTCGCATATTTCTATGTCTGTAAGCTTATTTTCTGGAGATTTTTCTCTTTCTTCCTGAGATGCCTTGTTGCCTTCGTTGTTCATGGTATTTAATGGACTATTTCTCCACCTGGGCTTTAATAGGAGTGTATTCTGCTGTTTTTCCAGAAAAAAAGATTTATTATATAAAGGTCTTTCTTTAGCCTGTTGAAAAGAAGGCACTTTTCTTTTGGTTTCCAGTAGGTGGCGTCTAAGCCTCTTGGATCCCTGCTTTATATAAAGTCTTAATAACACTTTTTAAATTTCCTTGTAGATATTTAATCATGCTCGCTACCCTCAGTTTCAGTTCCTATCAGTGTCAGTGATAGTCTTGGCAGCGTTTGTTCAGATTCCTATGGCGCTCTGCAGTGATCGGTCTCAGAGGGTATGGGAGGAGGCGCCCTCTGGGTTGGAGGCTGAGGGCTGCAGCTCAGCCTTGTTTTTGCAACCACAGCCGGCAGAAATCAGCTGTTGTTCCTCTGCTGATTTCTACCCTGGTGACTGGGACCTGCAGCCAGCTGGCCACGGGGAGCTCACAGCTATCATAGGCAGGAATGTTCAGGGAACTCCCACACAAACTCGCCACTCCTTCTCCCCTCCCCCTCCTCCTACAAGGTGCATAGGTAGCTGCAAGAGGCAGCTTCTTTATTTCTCCCAGTCCACCACTCGACACCCAGGATTCTGACCTGTGGTAGCTCTTATGCACATATCCCAAGCTCAGACATGCTGTTGTGCAGTTTGGGTGTTTTTTGTTGAGTTTTAGATGTTCTGCTTATTGTTTCAAGGGGAGAGATCTGGGGATGTCTCTCTCTCTGCCATGTTTCCGGTCCTTCTTGTTTTATGTTATATACAATGGTTCTGAATCTATGGTGTGTGGTTGTCATTACAAATATATAAAGGATAGTTATCTATATTCAGTCTTTCCTTTTCTTCTGTGCATGCTTTATCTTCATTCCACTTTGCAAATTTGGATATTCGAATCGCCCCTTTTTGTCATTGCTGTCTCAATTTGTCCCTATGTATGCTGAATGTTCATTACTATCTTGCTATATCAAATCTCTTCTTATTTTTAAGCTTATAATGCCCTGTTCCTAGTAAGAGTTGCACTCCTCTGCTTCTCTTTCCTGCTAGTCACCTTACTCCTAATATTTTTTTTTTTTTGTCATTTCATTTTATGTGAGCTGACCTCTTTCAGTATTTCCTGTTTTGAGGCCTCATAGTGGAGAATTCACTCAATTTTTGTATGTCTGCAAAGGTCTTTATTTCTCTTTTATATCTGAAGGAGAATTTAGCTGGATACATTATTCTTGGCTGGTAGTTCCTTTCATTTAATAGTTTGAATATTTGATTCCACTCATTTCTGGCTTGTAAGGTTTGTGCCGAGAAGTCTGACAATAATCTAATGGGTTTTCCTTTATAGGTTACCGTCTTCTTTTCCCTGGCTGCACTGAGAATTCTGTCTTTGTCTTTGATTTTTTATAGTTTTAATATAATGTGTCTTGGTGAAGGCTTTTTTGGATTGAGATAATTGGGTGTTCTGTTGACTTCTTGAATTCCAAGCTCCAGCTCATTCTTTAGATTTGAGAAATTCTCAACTATTTGTCTGAAAATGCTTTCTAGTCCCTGCTCCTTTTCCTTGCCTTCAATAATGCCTATTATTCTTATATTTCCTCTCCTGATGGTATAAGCTAGTTCTTGTATTTCTCTTTCATTATTTTTCATTCTTCGGTTTCTCTCTTCTTCCTTCTGATTTATTTCTAGATTTCTGTCTTCAATATCACTGATCCTTTCCTCTATTTGGTCGACTCTATTTCCCAAGCTTGCTATTTCATTTTTCAACTCTTGCAGTGTGTTCTTCATCTCCAGAAGGTCTATTCTGTTCTTTTCGAGGGTTTCAATTTCCTTGCTAAAGAACTTATTCTGCTGATCTAGTTGATTTTTCAATTACTTAAATTGTTGATATGATTAGTTTTGGATCTCACTGAGTTTTTACAGAAGTACCATCCTGAATTCTCTGTCATATAAGTTGCATATTTCTATGTCTGAAAGCTTATTTTCTGGAGATGTTTCTCTTTCTTCCTAAGATGCCTTGTCACCTTGGTTGTTCATGGTATTTAATGGACTATTTCTCCACCTGAGCATTAATGGAAGTGTATTCTGATTGTTTTTTCCAGAAAGTAGATTTATTATATAATGGTCTCTAGCCTGTTGCAAAGAAAGCACTTTTCTTTTGGTTTCCAGTAGGTGGCATCTAAGCCTCTTGGATTTCTGCTTTATATAAAGTCTTAATGTCTTTTTTTTTTCTTATAGATGTTTAATCATGCTTGCTACCCCAAGTCTCTTTTCCTATCAGTGTTTGCGACAGTTTGGGTAGTGTTTGCTCAGATTCCCCTGGGGCTCCACGGTGATCGATCTCGGAGGGTATGGGGGGAGGAGCCCTCTGGGTTGGGGGATGGGGACTGTGATTCAGCCCTGGTTTTGCAAACGCTTTTCATAAAAATCAACTGTTGTATCTCTGCCATTCTCACTTTTCTACCATCCCCATTTCTCTGCCTTCTGTCCTGATGACTGGGTACTGCCACCAGCCGCGTATGGCTCACAGCATTCCCAGGCAGGGCTATTCAGGGACTCGCCACACCTTCTCCCCTCCCTCTCCTCCTGCAGGTAGTTCCCGCAGCTGTGAGAGGCAGCTTTTTTATTTCACCCAGTCCACCGCCCAACACCTGGGCTTCTAACCTGTGGTAGCTCTCATGTGTAGATCCAATGCTCGGGCGTGCTGGTGTGCAGTTTGGATGTTTTTTGTTGAGTTTTAGATGTTTAGCTTATTGTTGTTTCAAGGGAAGTGATCCGAGGACGTCTCTCATTCTGCCATGTTTTTGACGTCACTCGAGAGATCTAGTCTATTTTAGAGCTCTCTGGTGGTTCCTTCGCAGGCTTCTGAAGTTGCCCTCTATATGTTCAAGGCTCAGTATTCAGTCAGACGTCTAGGCAGATTTCTGGATATCTTTTTATGTAGATCCCTTGTTTCCAGAACTCTACACTGCACATTTCAGATACTTGTTTCTGTCTCCTCAACTCAACAAAACAACTATTCTCTGGTAAAAGTTTCCTTCCTTGGACCAGAAATTGGAAAGTGACTTCAGAGAGAAACCTGGATGTTCATGGGGGTCATCGTATTTGTTTTCCTTCTCTCAGAGACTGCAGTCCTGTGCTGCCTGTTGTCCAATGGCTAGAAGCAATGCTTTCATCTCTCTCAAGCGTTCTCTCGCTCGCTCTCTCTCTCTCTCATTAAAAATAAGTTCATTCCCAGTTATCTTTCATGGCTGGAAACAGAAATATTATGTATTTTTTAAAAATCCTTTCAGCTATTTGTGTCTAATAAAAATCAGGTAGCTTGATTTTTTTAAAAATCAATCTGACAACATCTTTCCATTAACTGATAAGATTAATCCATTTCTTTGAATTTGTTTGAATTCCTGGTATGTTTAGGTTTACAATTATTGATTTATTTTGTACTTTCTACTTGTCATGATTCTGTTTTGTTTCTTTTTTTTTCCTTTTATCCATCGTTTATGTGTTTGTTTTCTTTACATACTTCCTACCCTTACTGCTCATTGATTTGGAAGTTATACATTCTCGATCTATTCTTTTAGCAGCAAAAATTATAATATGCATATTTAACAAAGTCTATTGTTAGTATCTCCAGCCCTCCTCCTAAACAATATATAGTCCTATGAATATTGGAATATTGAGTACAACACCCTGCTTACCAGTGCATGTGTGCTCTCTCTTATTCTCTCATACACACTCACACACCAACCTTTTATGATATTGTTGTTACTATTTTAGTTCCACTTTGTTTTTTCATAACCTTAAGAATAAGTCATTTATTTCTATTGTTCTTATTCTTTCAGTCAATGCTTATTCATATCCATCCATAAATTTTCCAAACTCTTCATTCATCGTTGCTTCTTACATTCTATTTATTCCTTCTAAGTTCAATTTCCTTTCTTCAAAACTTTCTTTGATCTGTGAGTTAATTTTCTGTTTGTCTGAACATGGCTTTATTTTATTTTCACTTTTTTAATGGTGACATTGATGAACAAAATTCAATAAGTTTCAAATGTACAATTCAACAGTAAGTCATATATATTGCATTGAATGTTCACCATATTCTCATTCTTGTGTATTAGTTTAGCTGAATATAGAATTGTAGGTGGAGAGGTATTTTCCCTTGATAAGTTTAAAAATAATTGTCATTTTTGATGAGAAGTGTTTTCGTTCTAATCGTGATTCCTTATAAGACTGTCTTTCATCATTGGTTTCTTTTACAGTCTTTTCTTTTTCTTTGTAGTTTCAAAGAAACTTTGTCTTGTTATGGATTTATTTGGTTGGGGGGGAGGCCTTTGGTTTTGCTGTACTTTTTAAGTCAGAGTATTCATGCTTTTATTTAGCCTGGAAATTCTCAGATGTTATTTCTTTGAATGTTACTTTTTCTTTCTTTCCACAAGTTCTGTTTGATTCTCCTTCATATCTGCCTGTTTTTTCGAAATCTTATTCTTCTCAAATGTTATTTAATGTCTTTAAAACTTTTAAGCATATTTTCCATGCCTTATAAAATATTTTTTTCAGTGATCTGAAGTTCTAAAAGTCTGATTCTGCTATGTGTTATGTTACTCTGAGTCTCACTCATGGTGGATTGTGCCCTGTGTTTGATGGTAAGCTCCTCTTGAGCAGGACTTTTTCCCCCTATGGAATCCTCTATGACCAGGAAGATGGATTTGCTTCTACATAGGGACTCTGGGTTACCATTGGCATGGGATAAACTTTATGTTAAAGTTTAGAATTTGGGATGGATAGTGTAAAGTCAGACTCTAAAATCGAGTGAAATTAGACCTAAGGATTCAATTTCTTACAGAAGATATATTTTTTCCCTAACCAGAGACTAGATCAAGATAAAATTTTGGTTGTATCTCTGTGAGATTGAGTGAATTTTTTCCCCTGGAGCCTCCTTTTAGAGGTCCCAGATTATGTGGAGGTCTCAGTTCCAACTCTCCATTTGTCCAAAAGTATCATTTCCTATCCTTGCTCGAACGTTAAAATGTAAGCCATTCAGTGTTACTGGCTCTTTTTACCCCCAGCTCTTAGCTTCAGGCCTGTTCATTTGCTGCCTGTTCCAGCTTTGTTTTCTCTTTGTTTTTGGCATGTGATAATTTTTCTTTCTTCCTCAAAAGTTCGTCTATGAATTGCAAAAATAATGTTTTGTTCTAGTTTATCTTAACCTTTAAGAGAAGGGTTTCCTTTTCATCAACTGTCTTACTAGAACCTGAAACATCCAGATCTTTTCAAAACACAGAACTGATTGTATCACCTCCTTCTTTAAGACTTTTCAATGGATCAGGACCTGAATTGTAACCCAGCTGAGTAGGCTCTCTGTCCTGTAAGTTTGTGCACCTTTTCAGCTGTATCTCTTCTCACTTTTTCCTAGGGTCTCTGAGCTCCAGCTGTTTCAGCCTTCTAACTGTTCTTGGAGCTCATCTTTCCCCTCTCTCCACACACTCCCTGCAGCACCTTTTCACTTAGCATTCCCGACTTGAAAGCTGCCCTCCATAACACACATGCTATATCTACTCACCTTTCAGATCCCACCCAGCTCAAATGTCATTTATTGAGGAAAGCCATTCCTGACTTTTCTGTCTCTCTCAGTCTAGGTCATTTTCCTTTGTTATACAGTGTTTTTTTTTTTTTTTCTAGAAATATTTCCTTAATATGAATTTATTATTCATCTGTCCAATTATGTGATTGATACATAACTCCCCATAGTCTGGAAGTTTTATGAGAGCAGAGATCATTTTGCTTACCCTCGAATATGCATTTCGACACATTGATTGGAACATGGACTATACTCAATAAATATGGATGGATGGATGAATGGATGGATGGGGGATAGATAGAGAGTTATTTGAAGAATGAGTGAGAAATAGAGTGAGCGAGGAAGAAAGGGAAGGAGAAAGGTAAGAATGAATTTGGCCAAATAATTTATTCCAGAAGGAATTTTTGGTGCTTTATGCTTATAAAAGCAGAAAAATGTCTTTATTTGCTTCTCTGTTCTATTGGCTTCACGTAATAGTAAACACTTCTCTGTATGTGGCAGTGCACTTACAGAAGACATTGTTTTGTTTTTTTTTCTGGAAAAAGGGGGGATGTATGGAATTATCTTGAATGTTTGAAATCTCATATAACTTGAATCTCATATTACCATTTTTAAAACATGCCCTGATTTCTCATAATGGGGATGTATTCTTAATTTATGCTTACCCAGTCTTTCCCTCAGGTGTTAGTAAGTACTAGAGAGTTATCAGCCCTCATTTTATGATACTATAATCGATATCAACATGCCACTCAAGAATTGGCTATTGTGAATTAAACAGGGAGTGGCTAATGTTTTGTTTGCCACTTTGTTGTTAAAGACAACAATAATATTTACATCATAGAATAATTGAAACTGTGGTAAATATAGACAGAACTATAGACCAAACATGTGTATCTCAATGAGCTTTGGGGCTGAGATTTTAAGTGGAAAAAGTTGTTTTCTAAGTACATTAAAAAGAACCATCAGTTGACCACCTTACTCATAGATTTTATGTACAGAAATTTGAAACCCAAATTTATCTTTACCAGAGTGTTTTGTGCATGCTGTTACCACTTATATCATCTAAAGGTATGTGTAATATAAGTGTACTGTCATTAAAAGATTTTGCCCCATTTTGTTTTCCATTTTGTACACTTTATATATGTGTGTGTGTGTATATATATATATATATATATGTATATATATATATAATATAATGTATATATATATAAAATATATATGTATATATAAAATATCTATATATATAATTTGACTCAAGCAAAGAACTTCTTAATCAACACTTGGTTGCTAAATATACATAATTATTTTGTTTTTGCAGCACTTAAATGCGGAAAGGTCTTACAAGTCCCAGATTTCTACTTTACATAAATCTCTTGTAAAGATGGAAGAGGAGCTTCAGAAGGTTCAATTTGAAAAAGTGTCTGCTCTTGCAGACTTGTCTTCCACAAGGGAACTTTGTATTAAACTTGATTCAAGCAAAGAACTTCTTAATCGGCAGTTGGTTGCTAAAGATCAAGAAATAGAAATGGTAATACATTTTAAAATGGTTCTTTTCATATTTTTATTAAAATTGCTACGAATTTAGAAAAATAAACTCTTTTTTATAAAATATTACATCAAGCCATATCTTTGATCTTTAGATCTTATTTTTAAAGTCCAAAAGATTAATTTGACAGCTGTGTTCCAATAATTCAAGACTATAACAAATTCTTTCGTTGAGTATGTAATTTACATTACTTTAGCCAGAAGAATTATAAAACACTTTGACATACCAATCAGCAAATAACCACAAAGTTGAGGTTTATCCAGCTAAATTATAACTTGAAGGATACTCTTCTAAGCTTAATTTATTTCCTAATTGGTTTCTTTTAAACTGTAATTCAGTTGATTGTACCTACAGTGTGCCTTACATTGTGCTTGCCACTGTGAGTATAATGCTCAAAAGATATAGACCCCTGCCCTCAAGGGCAGTATTGGCATACAAATAATTTGGGATGAAAGTTATACTAATAAGCAATACTCAGGATTTTAGGGAGGGAATTCCTATTAGGTGCAGAAGGAATGAGGCTTTCTCGTTCAAAGGGAACAACAACATAGGAAGTGTATGAAGGTATAAATGAACTCTTGAGTGAATAGTAAGTAGTTTGCAATGGCCAGCATAGCATTCATGGGTGAAAGTGGCTGGAGATGCAGCTGGAAATATAGATGGAGCCCAGACCCTACAGAGGAATGCATTACAATTTGCATAGTGTAATTGAAATATCAACATTGTGGTCATATTTATATTTATATTACTACCAAATCTTATTGAAATTTTAATTTTGTTAGTCTACTGTTTTTTAGGAGGATATGTTGCACTTGAGAATCATGTGTCTAGCTGGTTTCTGTAAAAATCCACTGTTACTATTTAATTAGTGAAGTTGTATATGCCAAAATTGTCAGATTTTTTCTTAAATCATTTTTATTTCAGCAAGAACCTTTTAATGATGTAAGCAACTCATGAATATTCATTGTAAAAATTCAAATGATGTGTTCTTAATTTTTTTCTTTAAAAACAATTTTTACTTGGTGTTTTCAAATTTGAAAAGCAATACTTATTTAATAATTGAAACACTTGTTATTTTTAGGGTTTTGGGCTTTTTTGATAAAAGCTATCCTAATGGGTGTGAAGTGGTCAGGCTAATTCTTATTGTATTTTAAAATACTCCTGACATAAATTTTTTTGCCTTGAAATTAGTTATTTTTGTATATGTGTTTATTCCTAAAATGATCTATAATTGTTGCCCTTTTATAGTCTTATCTACTTTCCTCCTATCCCTAACTCCTCTTTTTCCTCTGACAACCACTAATCTGTTCTCCATTTCTATAATTCTGTCACTTCAAGAATGTTATATAAATAGGATCATACCGTATGTAACCTTTTGGGCTTTGGCTTTTCCACTCAGCATAATTCTCTGGAGATTCATTCAGGTTGCATGTATTAGTACTTCATTCTTTTTTATTTCTGAGTAATATTCCATGCTGTTGGTGTAACACAGTTTGTTTAAGCAGTTACCCATTGAAAGATATCTGGATTAGTTCTAGTTTTGGGATCTTACAAATTAAGCTATTGTTAATATTTGTGTACAGGTTTTCTTGTGAATATAAATCTTCATTTCTCTGTAAATGCCCAGGAATGCAATTTTTGGATTATATAGTAGTTACATGATTAGTTGTTTAGGGAACTGTTTTCCCAAGTGTCTGTGCCATTTTGCATTCCCACCAACAATGTATGAGCAATCCAGTTTTTCCACTTCCTTGTCAGCATTTGGTGTTATTTTATTTTAGCCATTCTGATATGCGTGCAGTGCTATATCATCATCTAGTCGCATTTTACTAATGACTAATGAAGATGAATATCTTTTTTGTGTGCTTATTTGTCATCTATATATATCCTTGAGTGAAATGTCTCTTTATGTCTTTTGTCTATCTTCTCATTGGATTCTTTGTTTTTTTAATGTTGAGTATTGAGAGTTCTTTATATATTCTAGATACTAGTCCTTTTTCAAATATGTGGTTTGCAAATATTTTCTCCCACTATTTAGTTTGTGTTGTCATCCTCTAAGGTCTTTCTCAGAGCAAAAGTTTTAAATTTTGATGAAGTGCAATATATCAATTTTCCTTTAATGTACTTTTGGTTTTAAGTCTAAAAATTCTTTGCATAGCTCTAGATCCCAAAGATTTTTGTTAGGTTTTATTCTAAAAATTGTATAGTTTTATGTTCCACATTTAATTCCATGATCTATTTTAGGTTAATTTCTGTATAAGGTGTGAGGTTTAGGTCAAGGTTCCTTTATTGCCTGTGGGTGTCCAATTGCTCTAGTATCGTTTATTGAAAAAGCTACCTCTCCTCCATTGAACTGATTTTGTGAAATCAACCTTTGTGAAAAATTGGTTGAATATATTTGAGTAGGTCTGTTTCTTGGTTTTCTACTCTTTAACATTGATTCTGTGTGTCTCTCTCCACCAATACCAACACAGTCTTGATTACCATAGCTAATAATAAATCTTTAAATCAGATAGACAGATTCCATCCACTTTCTTCTATTTTTTCAAAATTGTCTTAGCTATTCTAGCCTCTTTGCTTTTCCATATATGTTTTAGAATAATCTGTCTATTTCTTCAAAAAATCTTAGATTACATTAAACCTGTTTATCATTTTGGGAAGAACTGACATCTTTACTATGTTAAGGCTTCCAATCCATGAACACAGTATGGCTTATTTAGATCTTCTTTAATTTATTTTATTAGCTCTGTGTAGTTTTCACCATATAATTTCTATACATATTTTGTTAGAAGTATACCTACAAAATACAAAGTATTCTTTTTTTGAGCTACTATAAATGGTATTCTAGTTTTAATTTTGCTATCAGTGTGTTCATTGCCAGTATATAGAAATGTAATTGATTTTTTAAATTAAAATTATTGGAGTGACATTGGTTAATAAAATCAAATAGATTTCAGGTGTACAATTCAGCAATGCCATATGTATATTGCATTGTATGATCACCGCTCAAAATTAAATTTCCTGCTGCCACCAAATATTTGACCCCTTTTACCTCTACTTACCACTCCCCTTCCCTCCTTCCCTCTGGTAACTATTAATCCACTGTCCATGTCCATGAGTCTCTGTTTGTCATGTTTGTTTGTTACTTTTAGTTTTATATCCCACATGTGAGTGAAATCATAGGATTCTCAACTTTTTCTGACTTATTTCACTTAGCATGATAATCTCAAGATCCATCCATGTTGTCACAAATGACAGTATTTCATCTTTTTTTTATGGCTGAGTAATGTTCTATTGTATATATGTACCACATCTTCTTTATCCAGTCATCTATCAATGGATACTTCGGTAGTTTCCATGTCTTGGCCACTTTGAACAATGCTGCTATGAACATTGGGGTGCATATCTTGAAGTGTAATTGATTTTTGAACATTTATCTTATATCCTGTGACCTTGCCAAACTCACTTATTAGTTGTAGTAATTCTTCTGCTGATTCCTTGTAATTTTCTATGTGGACAATTATGTTATCTGAAAATAAGGACAGTTTTATTTTTTCCTTTCCTGTCTTATGCCTTTTCCTGCTTTTTTGCACTGGTTAGTACTCTAGTGCTATGTTGAATAAAAGTGGTCAAATTAAACATATACTTGCAATCTTAGGAGAAAGGCACTTAGTCTTTCACCATTAAGAATACCATTATCTGTAGAATTTTGTAGATGCTTTTTATCAAGTTAAAGAAGTTTCCCTCCATTCCTATATTTCTGAGAGTTTTTGTTATGAATGAGTGTTGTCGAATGTTTGTCAAATGCTCTTTCTGTATCAGTTAATATGGTCATATGATTTTTCTTCTTTAGCCTGTTGATATGATAGATGACATTGATTGACTTTTTTATTATCATACTAGCCTTGCATCCATGGAATCACTCAGATAATTTCAAATGAGAATATAGAGGTTAAAGGCAAAAGATCTATATCTCCACCTTCATAAAAATTATTTAAAGCACTAGAATAAGGAATTTTAGAACCTTTTAGTCTTAACTTTCTTTGCTTTTCTTTTTCTTAAAAATATATTTATTAAGATATAATTCATATACCGTACAGTTTACCCAGATCTTAGTTTTCTATCTTCCAAATAAATGTAGTATGTATGTCTGTTATCTAACTCTTTTCAAGAGGAATGTTAAGAACATGAATTCTAAATATCCTTCCTTAATGCTCTTTAATTACTACTTAGATATTAAATTACCAAAACCAGGCATGAAAGAGGAGACATCACTACCATCCTTATAGAAACTAAAAGGATTATAAAAGAATATTATTAGTTTGCAACTAACTGTCAAAAATTAGATAACTCAGGTGAAAATCAGTAAATTTCTGGAAATATACAAAGTACTGAAACTGATTTAAGGAAAAATAGAAAATCTAAATATATCTACAGCAAGAGATTGAGTTAATGATTTTGAAACTTCCATAAATAGAACATTTCAGTTATGAATTCTTCCAAATGATTAAAGATGAATTAATATAAACTTTTCACAAACTCTTTTACAAAAAATAAAAGAATACTTTCCAGTTAATTATATGAAGCTGATTTTACGCTGATGCCAAAACCAAAGACATCATAAGAAAAGAAAACTGTAGGTTAATATCCCTTATGAATTTAGATGAAAAATTCTTCAGAAAATACTAGAAAACTAAATCCAATGACATATAAAATGAATTTTATACCATGATCAAGTGGATTTGTCCCAGAAACACAAAGTTGGTTTAATATCTGCAAATCAATTAATGAAATACATCATATCCATAGAATAAAGAACAAATAACAATGATCATCTCAATAGATGCAGAAAAAGCATTTGACAAAAGCCAACACCATTTCATGATTTAAAAAAAGTATAAACTAGGATTAGAAGAGAACTTACTGAACCTGATAAAGAGCATCTACAAAACTCAACCTGATAAAGAGCATCATCATACTTAATGAAGAGAGACTGAATGCTTTCCTTCTTTCTTGTCAATAATAATATAAAAATGGCCTCCTAATCTCTTCTATTTAACATTATACTGGAGATTCTAGCCTGGGAAATTAGAGAAGGAAAAGAAATTAAAGGCATCAGATTTGTAAAGGAGTAAAACTATCTCTATTCACAGATGGCATCATCTTGGATATAGAAAATCCTAAGGAATCTACTAAAAAGTTAAAATTAATATATGAGTTTATCCAGGTTACAGGATACAAGATCAATGTAGAATATTCAATTATATTTCTATATTACAAATCCATCCAAATCATCTAAAAATGAAAATAAAACAATTCTATTAAATGGAATTACACAAAAAAGGAGAGCATTAAGAGAAGATAAAATACTTAGAAATAAATTTAACAAAAGAAGCACAAAACTTGCACTTTACAAAACATATTCAAAAGAAATTAAAGAAGAACTAAATAAATGGAAAGATGTCCCATAGTCATGGATCAGAGGACAGCATTGTTAGAATGGCAATATTACCCCAAATTGGCTTCTTTGTAGAAATTGACAAGATAATATAATATAGAAGTGCAAGTGACTCACAATAGTCAAAACAATCTTGAAAAAGAACAAAGTCAGAAGAAAAACACTTTCCAATTTCAAAACTGGTTACAAAACTACAGTAATCAAGATAGTATTGCACTAGCTTAAGGAAAAATATATATGTCAATGGAACAGAATTGAGAGTCCAGAAATAAACTCTTATATTTGTGGCCAAAAGCTTTTTTAAAAATTTGTGCCAATATGATATAATGGGAAAAGAATAGTCTTTTCAACAAATGGTACAGGGACAACTGAACATCCACGTGGAAAAAAAATGAAGTTGGATTTTTATCACATACCATATGCAGAAATTAACTTAAAATTATTATAGGCCTATATGTAAGAGCTAAAATTAAAAAACTCTCCAGAAGAAAGCATGCAAGTAAATTTTTGTAATCTTGGGTTAGGCGATGCTTTCTTAGATGTACATCAAAAGCACAAGCAACGAAAAAGAACAAATAGATAAAAAGGACTTCATTAAAATAAAAAAACTTTTGTGCTGCAAATGATTTCATCAATAAAGTAAAAAAGACAATTCACAGAATGGAAAAAAAAATTTGCAAATCATCTGTTAAGAGATTTGTATCCAGAATATATAAAGAACTCTCACAACTTAGTAATAACCCAACTAAAAAAGGGCAAAGGGTCTCAGTAGACATTTCTCTATAGAATACACATAAATGGTCAATAAGCACATGAAAAGATACTCAACGTCATGAGCAATCAGAAAAATACAAATCAAAACTTAACCATTTCACAAGTACTAGAATAGCTCTAAAAAAAAAAAAAAAACCCAGTAACAAGCATTGACAAAGATATAGAGAATTCGGAACCCTCATATGTTGCTGGTGAGATGTAAAATAGGCCACTTTGGAAAACATTTTGACAGTTCTTCAAAATATTAAAAATAGGGTTACCATAAAGGCCAGAAATTTGAAGAGGAATAAAAACAAAGGTCCATGCGAAAAACTCATCCACAAATGTTCCTAGCATTTCTTATAATAGCCAGAAAGTATAAATAGCTCAAATGTTCCTACATCTATGCAAGGGAATGTTATTTGGCAATAAAAGTAACGAAGTACTGATACCTGCTAAAACATGGATGGCTTTGAAAACATTATGCTAAGTGAAGGAAGCCAGTCACAGAAGACCACATATACATTGTATTTAATTTATGTGACTTGTCCAGATAAGGCAAAGCATAGAGACAAGAAAGTAGGTTAGGGATACTTAGGGCTGGTGCTGGGTTGGCAGCAGGTATGGAGGATGTACAGAGTGGCTGTTAATGAATTCTGGGTTTCATTTTGAGATGATGAAAAATTCCAACACTAGATGGCGAGATTGTGATATAGATAGCACAAAGCTTTTAATATGCTAAAAAAAATTAATTGTACCTTTTAAATGGGTGAGTTTTATGGCATGTGAATTCTATTACAATAAAGCTGTTACCAAAAAAAGCGATGCTCCATTTGGTACTCCTCCCAGCAGAGTATATGAAATAGTCATTGCTCTTTTTAATATTAATCAATACACACTAAGAACTTTACCAATTTGATAAACTGAAACAATGATTCAACTGAAAGAGATTTTGGACCTTTAGCAATGTCTGGAGATATTTTTGATTGCTACGACTGGAGTAAGGGATGCTGCTGGGCTCGAGTGAGTAAGAGGCCAGGGATGTTGCTAAACATCCTGTAAAGCATAGGACAGCTCCCTATGCCAAGAAATTATCCAACCCAAAAGCTCAGTATCGTCATGGTTAAGAAACACTGGACTAGAAATAGCATCTTGTTTTAATTTATATTTCTTTGACTATTCATAAGGGTAAATTTTTTTCCATATGTTTACTAATTAGTTTGTAAATTTTCTGTTCATATAATTAGTTCGTATTTCTCAACAATTTTATGAGTTCCTTATATTAGTATGATATTAACTATTTTATTTGCTGAGTTTATTTTCTTCCAGTTGTTCTCTTGTAAATTCTGTTTATATTGATATCAATGTTTTTATATGATCAGACATCATTTTTTAATTGTATCTAGTCTAGAAAGTTCTTCCTCAACTGTCTACTCCTTCCCCAATAATTTCATTTTTTATTAAATTCTTTTTTCTTAGAGTTTTATCTTTTCACATTTAACTTTTTAAATGCATATGTAATTTGTTATAATGTGTATTATGAGATAAGGAATCATTTTTTTCTAAATAGTAACGTCTGGTTTCCCTCCTTTTGAAGAAACATTTGGCTTACAGAGCATATTCCAGGCTCAAGGTTACCTTAAAAAAAAAAAAAAAACGAAGCTTTCCAAGGTTTTGTGCAAGAGAGGGCATGTGTAACAACCTCTTGTCTTCCTTGACTGTGGAGTGCAATGACATCCATAGGTAGCTGAGTGTTTGTGACCTGCCTAACTCGGAACAAAGCAGTTGTCACAGATATCTCCATGTCATTCCTGCAGAAATATATAAGTAAATACAAAAGCTGGAAATAGAAATCGTTTGCAGTTTGGGTTTAATAAATCTTTACTTATTAATGACTTTTCTGATATTTTCAGAGAGTTGAGGAAAGTGATACTGTGTCTATGTATGTGTGTGTGGACACACATACATACACACAGCCTGGGAAGAAGGACACACTTTCTAATCAAGAAATTAAAAGGGGTTGTCAATTTATAACATACAGAAATGTTATGAGTTTCTGATAAATGATCAGTTAAGTGGATGAATGGGAATAAGTATAGATATCTTCTTATTATTGTACAGATGGAGAATGAGTTAGATTCTGCTCGTTCCGAAATCGAACTCCTCCGGAGTCAGATGACAAATGAGAGAATCTCCATGCAGAATCTAGAAGCTTTGCTGGTGGCCAATCGAGATAAAGAATATCAGTCTCAGATAGCACTTCAAGAGAAAGAATCTGAAATTCAGCTTCTTAAAGAACACCTTTGTTTGGCAGAAAATAAAATGTGAGTTGGTTAGCAATATAACATGAAGTCAGGTTTCTTAAATTTTGGGTAGAGCTTTGGATATAATAGGATGTCTGATCTAGAATATTGCCTTTAGGAATTATAACCAGATTAGAAAAACAAATACTTCTGAAGCCAGAAGAATGTTTCTACTTATGGAGCCACCTGGTATTGCTACTTAGTCTTTCCATTGTCATGTAGTATTTCCTTATGTAGCTGTAAGTGTATACCAGGGACCTAGAAGAACTGCACTCACAGAATACTGAAGACTTACTTCCCTCAGAGCATTGATTTTGGCTTTTTTTTTTTTTTAAGAATCTCCAGCACTATTAGCATATTATTAAATGACCCTGGCTGGAAGATTAGGTAGAAATACCTCACAAAAACTGATGGGACCCTCAGCCTCTGTTCTCATCTATCCCATCTATCACACTTTTTCATCCAGCCTCAACTCTGTGCTCTGTCTGCACTTGGGACCTGCAGAAGGCTAAGAGTCACAGTCTTGGGAATCGGCCTCTCATAGGAGCCCCCGACCAAGCAAAGGCTGCAAAGTCAAGGCCAGTTTCCTTCAAAAACTGCTTTCAGGTTATGGCAGCTGCAACCGAGTCAGTCTTTTCAGTCACTGCAGTTGGGCTTTTGTGAGTCCTTAAACTGGTTCTACAAGGTCACATTCTCAAGCTGATAGGTGGAAACCTGCCGAGAGGAGCATGCCAAACTCTCACCTTAAAGGGTACATTCTGGTCAGACTAGCTGTTAAGCGCTATCACTTAGAACTGGTAAACATGATCAGCTTTTGTGTTCTTCATCTCTAAGTCTAGATTTCAGCGGGCTATAAGCAGTCCTGAAAGCAAGCAAAGAGGGTGGAATGTTCTGTGCACGCAGAGTTCATGTCTGCATTACCTTCCTGATGACAGTGTGCTGTTACAGGCTTTCGGAGGCATCGTTTAGCCCCAAGGAAGACCCTGTTAAACTGAAGAGATTTTGTAGTTTTAACAGTGTATGTAGATTTGGCAAAATTAATTATAAGTATATATAAAGCACATGGTTGATTTAATATATTTGTATATGCATATGTAACAGATCATATTAATGATGGGTGAACTCCAGTGCGGATTATTTGGTCATACTACTACCTTGCATGTAATACCTCACAGTACTTTTAAAAACGATTTGCCATAAATAGATATTACAGGTAGATAACGGATAATATTACTGCACTTAAACACGAGGAAACTGAGGCAGAGAAGGTTTAACTAATTAAATGTGACTATCACAGGCTGGGCTTCTTAAGTAGGCACCTTTGTTTACTTATGACGCCTAAAATCAGCAGCTACATCTATAAAAGCACAGTTGAGCTTGGATCCAGCGGAGAAAATGTTGCAGGCTGGCTCAGTGCGCTCCAGGAGTCCTGGCCGTGTTTTACATTTGATCAACTGTCACCTTTATATTCTCTTACACAGGGCCATCCAGAGCAGAGATGTGGCCCAGTTCAGGAATGTGGTGACGCAGCTGGAGGCTGATCTAGACATCACTAAACGACAACTAGGGACAGAGCGCTTTGAAAGGTAGGTTTCGTCCCCACCAGCCTGGGAAGCCGTGTTTCTTAGATAACAGCAGGATTGGGTTATTTCATGATGGTTAGGTTGTAAAGTATGACTTGAACTGCAGTTTTACAACACTATGAATAACGTCACTGGATATAAAATTTAAAGCCTCACTGCTTTGCTTTAGGGAGAGGGCTGTGCAAGAACTCCGCCGCCAGAATTACTCAAGTAACACTTATCACTTGAGTTCTACAATAAAGCCGAATACAAAATGCCACTCGCCAGAACGCGCTCACCATCGATCTCCCGACCGAGGCCTCGATCGATCACTGGAAGAGTGAGTGGTTTAAGGTCCATTCTGTGGGGACCACAGAGCAGTGTGCACGGTGACTGTCCAAGGGAGTCAGGACACTCACAGACCTGTTTAGACATGACTGCATGATTCTGTGTGTTCACATAAAAATAAAGTATTTTGATAATTAGTTTTGTATAAATAAATATGCTAAAGTGAAAGATTTCTATTTTTTCTAATGTTTACATAAATTATATTTTTAAAATCTGATTTTATTTCTACAACAATTTTTTCATATACTTTCATTAATGAAATATTGGTTAATTATTATAGTACCATAAAATACATATGCTCTAGGAAAGTAAGAAACTAATTTTTCAGAGGAAAATATTTTAGATATAGCCCCATATGTCACAAATTTTGTGAAAACATTTTTATCAGGAAATGTTTTCAAACTTACAAGGAGTAATAAAAAGAAAAATAATACAAAAAACATCTGTATACCTTTTACCTATACTTACTATTGTTAAAAATCTTACCCCATTTGCTTTTTATGAGACAGCATAGGTGCTGTTTTGTTCACTCACACTCTTGCACATGTGCTCGCTCTTCCACACATATACCATTTTAACAAAATAACCAATACTTCCGGTTCCAAACCACCTTCCCAGGCTTCTGCCTTGCCTTCTTCATTCTGTATCTGTATGCCCTTCCTTCTACAGTGGGAACCCTGGCTCAGCGTCACACATGTACTCGACAGCGTCAGCACGGTTAAGTACTTGCTCAACCCCAGAATGCATCTAAAACAGTTTCAAAATTTCTTCACCTGTGTCACTGCAGACCCACTTTTGAAAAAGTTTGTGCCTTGCCCAACCAAGTCTTGAGGCCATGTAGTCAAATACTGTGTTCAGGATTAACTCTTTTCCGTTTGCTGTGTTTATGGTATACATTTGAAATCACATTAGATTCCTTTGTTTCAATTTGCTTTCATTTTTCCCCTTTCTAGTTTTTTCCTTGATTTAATTTAATTTTTGAATATATAGATAAATATGCTTTCAAAAGTCGAAACTCTGCAAAAGTAATACTCAAAGAAGTGTCAGTCTCTCCTGTGTGCTCTCTCTCCCACCCCTGCAAGTGAGAGGAGCTTTTTTGTGTTTTGGTTTCATTTTCAATTTCTAGTGTTATTGCTTTGTGATTAGAGAATATTGTTTATAATATTTCTATTTTATGACAACTACTGATGTGTTCTTTGTACTTTACTACATGATCAATTTTTGTGAACAGTTCATATGCACTTAAGAAGTTACAGTTTTTCTTCTCAGGATATAGTGTGTATACAGCTAAAAGATTTACCTTTATAATTTCATTTAGTGCTTTTATATTGTTGCTTAATTTTTGTTCACTTGACCTGTTTTACTAAGAATAGTGTTTTAAAATCTCCTATTATTAGTATGCTTTTTATTTCTTTTTGTATCTCCTATAAATTTTGTTTTATATAAGTGGTTTGCTGTTTTATTTGTTGCACAGATATTCTGAACTGTCACATCTTCATTGTGGAATGTGGTCCTTCTAAGAAATGTCCTTTTCTGACACATTTAATTTTTTGGAGGGGAGAGGGGCTCATTACCTACTTCACCTGGCATTAGAGTTACGACTCTTGTTTCCTTACTGTCTCCGTTTGCTTGGTGAATCTTTGTCCATCTCTTTATATTTAGCTTTTTTGAATTACTGCATTGTAAGTATCTCTCTTGTATATAGTATGGATTTGAGTTTTGCATCATGATCCATTTTGAAATTCTTTTTTTTAAATAGGTGAGTTAAACTCCTTCACATTATTAACATGACTGTTAAATTTGATCTCAACTCTGACATATTTTCTTATGATAACTATGTTTATTATGTGATATTTACTATATTTCTTTCTCAGTTTGGTTATTCTTTGCTTTCAAACGTTTCTTTTGATATTGAGGAAGGTGTATGTTTTATTATAGTGGTTACTTTTGTACTAATACTTTTTTTAAAAAAATAGGGCCTTTAATCCTCTTTTTTTTTATTTAACTTTTGCTGTTAGTTTTAGATGATATCCTTTGACTGCCACCTGTTATCTAGACAACAAAGTACTTAATTTGTTTTCCTCCAACTACTCGTCTGCTTCCTGTCCCTATAGTTTTGCCTTTTCCAGGTTGTCATATGAATGGAATCATATAGTATGTAGCCTCTAATGGCTGACTGTCACTCAGCATGATGTATTTGAGATTTTCTAGGTTGTTGTACATATCAGGTATTGTTGCATGTGCCTTTTAACTGCTAAATAACGTCCCATTGTGTGACTGTACTACAGTTTTGTTTTATTTTACTTTTTATTTGGAAAGGATTACAGTTCTACAGGTAGTTACAAAAATTGTACAGACAGCTCCACATGCCATTCCCCCAGCTTATCAATGGCACTCTCTGACAGACCAGGGAATCGACATTGGTACAATATGATTAACCCATAGGCCCTATTCAGTTTTCACTAGTTTTTACATGCACTTGTGTGTGTGTGCAGTTCTGCATACCATGCATATTCCACCAGTACAATTAAGATACCGAACTCTTCCATCAACATGAAGGAACTCACTCCTTCATGATAGTCCTTTGTAGTCACAGACCTCCTCACCTCCTCCTGCCTCTGGCAAACACTGATTTCTTTTCCATCTCTATTTCTGTCACTTTGTGAATGTTATATAAATGGAATCACAATGTCCATGATATCCATTCAAGTTGTATGTGTGAATGGTTCATTCTTTTTCATTGTTGAATATTACTCCATGATATGGATGTATCACAGTTTGTAAAAACTGAGCAAAAAAATACATTGTATCTGCTTTCCTTCTCAGAAAGTAGGTGGAGAATCTTAAATATTGACAAAGTAATGTTAGAATGTATTTTTTATAAATGGTAAAATTGGTGAGTTAAAAATATTAATCTGCACAATGTTTTTTTCTCTCTCATAGGAATCTTTGCTATAGAGATTTCTGACACACGAAAAATTCTTCACATCCTTGGGAAAGGTCAAAGTTACAAACTGATTTTTTTTGCTACATGATTGCATTTATCTTTTGAATGCTTGACAATGTTAAATGTATTTATTAACTTTGTGCCTCTGAATCTCTGTTCTCATGTGCCATATTGCAGTGATCGGAGATGACTTATAAAAACAAAAATGCATATGGCTCTTTCTATCCATACGGTAATAGTGAGTATAAAACCTGCTCACTTCACTATTGAACACTGTTATGTTAACTATCCGGAGTAAATAAAGAAAGTTTATAAAAAGAGGGAAAAGTGTTTTTTACAAAACTGATTTCCTTTCCTTTCTTGGTATCTCAAATAATTGGTTGATTAAAATTTTTCTTTGTGATTTATGCTTTCATGTCTGGAGAAGTTGTGCCAAAATAGGCAAAGTTTACTGCTAGTGGCCTGGGACCCACTATTCCATTTTGGAACCAACCTGACATAAATTCCAGGCCATAATCTGACTTCAAAGCAGCAGATAATAGGTGTGTGCCAGGGTTTTAAAATTCGTAGTATTGTACCACTAACTGACATACATTTTCTACAATTGTGTTTACCCCTACTATTTTTTGAAAGGTAGGTGATGCTATATCTGTCAAGAATGTAAGATCGTAAAAAAAAAAAAAAAAAAAAATCTGTATTTTTAATAAGTTTTATTTAAAACATTAAAGTACTGCAATCAACTTAATTGCCATTTTATTTATTTATTTATTTATTTGGCTTGTGGCAGCTGTCTGTTATATAGAGTAACAAATCCAGTGATGTTTCCCTATTTCCCCTAAAATCTCCTAAATCTCTTACTTTTCTGTTCAAAGGCTTGGATTTAAGAGCCTGAACACTGCTGTATTTTACTGATAGAAGCTATCTGTATTCTTGCCATTTTAATAATAATAAAAAAAATTCCTGTCATTAATAGTATTTGTCTAATGTAGACAGTTCTTCATTTTATACAGTCACCGTTCAGTGTGACTGCAGTAATGCAGGTTAGTACCCTGATTTAGATCTTATTCAATCATTAGCACTCTGATATTTTACTATAAATTCGTTCTACATCTTCACTTTAGTTTAATTTTTAAAAACCTTTAGATTTATTCATCTAGTTCAAGATAGTCATTACAGATTGGTTTTAAATTGTGCACAATTTAAAATAAGATGTCCTTTTATAATAAACATTGTAGACGATAATATACAAAAAGTTGTTTTTGCTAATATTAATATGTTGATATATATGCAAAATTAACCTTTGCCAGGTGATGCAATGACCTAAGCACTAATGACCTAAGCACTAGGTCGTTGCAACATTAATTTTAGTCTATCCATCTCCTAGCTGAGCTGAGCTGACAAGGAGCTGATCATCGCCTGTCATGTACACCTAAGATACGTTGTATGTAGAGGATAGTATGTGAGGAGAGGGGCATGAAAGAAATAGGAATGAAATATGTAAGGAAATATTTCCATACTTGATTAAAAGTATACTGTACTTGACTTGTGCCGTTAATTACAGAATGCGTAAAAGGAAAATATAGTAATTATAAAGGGGCCAACATTACCCGAAGGCAGGGAAAATTCAATTGTATTCTATGTTAAAATTCAAAGAGAAAGACTTTTTCTTATGGTAGGATTTAAGAACATTTATTGTTTCAAATGAGATTCCGATCACTTGATGTAAATATATAATAGTCTATTGATACGGAAGAGGTTACCTAATGCAATAAAATACGGAATATGAAAGCTATACCAAACATATTCTCTCTTTGATAACAAAGATCTGAAAAAGAGCTCTCAGCTTTGAAATGTCATGTTCAATCCAAAATATCCATTTTTACCGAAGGGTGTTTTCGAAGAGAATTGTTAATCCTCTTAGTTAAACATCTTATAGGCACTGAGCCTCATTACATCTAAAACAATTAAATGATGTCTCTTCCTTACATTCTCTGCCCTTGTTTCCCACCCTAGAGTGTCACCAGCTGCTTTGTCAGATGCCTGAACCCTAAGCCCAGATGCCATCCTAGGTTACTCCCTTCTGTTCTTACTGCACAATTCAGTCAACCTAAATGCCACATCCTACTACACAATACTGAGGCATTTAAAGAAGACCCAAATAAGTGGAAAGACCTCCTGTGTTCATGGATTGGAAGGCTTAATATTAAGATGGCAATATTCTCCCAAACCATCTTCAGATTAAAAACAATCCTTATCAAAATCCCAATGGATTCTTTTTTTTTTTTCCCAGAAATGGAAAAGCCAATCCTAAAATTCATATGGAATTGCAAGGGGCCCAGAATAGCCCAAACAATCTTGAAACAGAAGAACAAGTTAGAGTTTCTACATTTCCCAGTTTCAAAACTTATGCAAAGCTGCAGTAATCAAAATACTGCAGTACTTGCATAAGGATGGACATAGGGATCAATGGAATAGAATTGTGAGCCCAGAAATTTGTCACCGTAAGAGTGCCAAAACCATTCAATGGTGATAGAACTGTCTCTTTAACAAGTAGTGCTGGGGCAACTGGATAGCCACATGCAAAAGAATGAAGTTTGACCCATACCATACACCACATGCAAAAGTCAACTAAAAATGGAGCATATACCTAAGTGTAAGTGCAAAAACGATAAAACTCTTCAAAGAAAACATAGAGGCAAATCTTCATGACCTTGGATTTCACAGTGGCTTCTTAACTGAGACTGAAATGACAAAAGCAACAAAAGTAGATAAATTGTACTTCATCAGAGCTAAAAGCCTGCACATCAAAGGATACTATCAAGAAAGTGAAAGACAACCTAAGTAATGGGAGAAACATTTGCAAATCATATATCTGATAAGGGGGGTAGTATCCAGAATACACAGAGAATTTTTATGACCCAACAATAAAAATCAACTCAATTTAAAAAAAAAAATAGGCAAAAGACTTGAATAAGCATTTCTCCAAAGATATACTAATGGCCAAAAAGCACATGAAAAGATAATGTCATTAGAAAAATAGAAATCTAAACCATAATAGCATACCACTTCACGTGTGCTACGATGGCTGTAGTAGAAAAGATGGCCATAACAAGTATCACGAGGATGTGGAAAAATTGGAGCCCTGATACATCACCGGCGGAAAGATAAAATGGCGCAGCCACTGTCCAAAACAGTTTGGCAGTTCCTCGGTAAGCTAAACAGAGTTATTATATTACCCAGCCATTCAAATCCTAGGTATATACCCAAAGGAACTGAAAATGTGTTCAAATAAAAACTTGTACATGAATGTCCACAGCAGCTCTCATTCCCAGTAACCCAAAGGTGGAAACAACCCAAATATCTAATGGCTGATGAATGGATACACAAATCGTGGTGTATCCCTACGATGGAATATTGTTCAGACATCAATATATGAATCAAGTGCTGATACAGAGTACGACATGGACAACCCTTGTGGTAAATGAAAGAATTTCATTGTGCTAAATGAAAGAATCCAGACACAAAACCCACATATTTTGTGGTTACATTCATATGAAATATCCAGAATAGGCAAATCCATAGAGACAAAGCAGGTCAGTGGTTGCCAGTGGCAACAGGGAGGGACAGCTCAGTGGATACAGAGTTTCTCTTTAGGGCAATGAATAAATTCTAGAACTAGATGTTAATGATTGTAAAACATTGTGAATATACTTAGTGCCAGTGAATTGTACAATTTAAAACGGTTAAAATGGTAAATTTTATGTTACGTGTATTTTACCATAAGAAAAGTCACTTCCTTAAGATTTCTCTGACTCCTAGTATTGGTCTGACTGAGTCAGATTCTCCTGTAAAAGAACCCAGTATTTCTCCTTTAAGGACTTATTACAATCGTAATTAATTAATTTGTAATTAATGTGTAATTATTTGTCTAATATCTATCATTTTGTACTGTAAGATACATCAGGCAAGGGATCATATCTGTATCCACCATTATATCTCCTAGGATGTAGCACAATGTTTGACACACAATAGGTATTCTATAAATACTTACGGAACAAATAAAAGAATGAAACACCCCTGGTTTCTGACAGTTTTATCTCCAAAATATCTCTGAAATAATCCACTTTTCTCTATTGTAACTTTAATTCAGACCGTAATAACCTCTGAACCTAGAAAAATGCAACAGCCTCCTATTCTCTCTCTCTGCTTCAGTCTAATTCATTCTCTCTCTCTGCTTCAGTCTAATTCATTCTCTACACTGAAATAAAAGAAATGGCTTTAAACACTAATATGATCACATCGCTGTTTGCACACATACCCTGTGGGCACCAAACTCACCATTAGACTGGACCCCTTTACAGACCTCTCTGATTTGGTTCTCTTTTTTTTCTTTTGATCTCTTCAACTTCATCCCTCACCCCTCCTGCTTTGCAATTATATATTGCAGTTATTCTGAATTGCTTTCAAGTACCTCAAACAGTTTATGCTTTCTTCTCTTGGACTTTGCACATGCTCTTTCCTCTGCATGGATCACTCATTTTTCTCTCTCCCGCTCCCCAACTCAGCCTGGAAAGTTCTTGTTCAGTTTAACATTGTGTTCTCAGCACCTAGCACAGTGCTTGGCATGTAGTATGTGCTCAATAAATATTCTTTAAAAAATGAAAGTCTTCTTATTTCTTGTCTAAGTTCTACGTATTCCTCTATCTGTTATTAACTGCACTTATCCTATGTGCTTCATTGCATTCTTAATGTGTGGTCTTGTTTGTGTGTCATACTTGCCTATCCTCCATGAAGGTAGGGAGGATAGTCTGATTTAGTTATCATGGTACAGACCATGCCAGACTTCTAAATTTTGAACAAGATAATCAGATTTATCAGTATGCCAAAACAAATTTTTCAAAATTTGTTCTAGAGTTCTATTGTTCTAGAGAAATAAAGCGGAAGACTTTTATGCCTTTTATACCTTTATAACACTCTATTACATTCATTTACTGAATAAATGTTCTTTCCCTTATTTGTACACATCGAGGTCTATTTGCCTGTGATTGTTCTCTGTACTGAGAATGTATACACTTTGTTCCTGTCCCTCAAAATATTTCCTTTGAGCCAAAACTCTAGTTCCTCCCTCCCTTCCTTTTAATGGCCTTATTAAGGTGTAATTCACATAACATATAATTTACCTCTTTAAAGTATATAATTCAGTGGTTTTTAGTATATTCAGAGTTGTGCAACCATCGGCACAATCTAACTTTAGAACATTTTTGTCACCCAAAAAGAAACAGTATACCCATTTGCAATCATTCAGTCCCATTCTCCTTTATATGCTCAACCCTCTGCCCTAAGGGGTTGACTTTCTATTTCTATGATCTACCTATTCGGGACATTTCATGTAAAAGGAACCCTGCGACATGTGGTCTTTTGTGACTGGCTTCTTTCATATGGTATAATGTTTTGAAGGCTTTCTATGTTATAGCAGATATTGGTACTTCATTCATTTTTATTATCAAATTGTATGCTATTGTATGGCTATGCTATATCTTACCTATTCATGAGTTGATAAGTATTTGAATTGTTTCTGCCTTCTGGCCATTATGAATAATACAGTGAACAGTCATGTGCAAAGCTTTGTGTGGTATCATAGTAATGCTAATTTCATAGAATTATGTGGTTTGTGTTTCTGGATGAGTTTGTTAAGAATTGATACTAACTCTTTACATGTTTGGTAGAATCCACCAGTGAGGCCATCTTGGCCTGGGTTTTCTTTGTGGGCAGCTTTTAAATTTAATTTTAAAAATTCAATCTCTTGTTTTAAGTTTTATCAGATTTTCTGTTTCTTTGCAAGTCGGTTTTGAAAGTTTATGTTCTTCGAGGAATTTGTCCATTACATCTAAGTTATCTAATCTGTTGGCATATAGTTGTTCATAGAGTTCCCCTATAATCCTTCCGTTTGTCTTTTTGGTAAGATGTTAGCAATGCCCACTCGTATTCTTGATTTTAGAAACTTGAATCTTATCTCTCTTCTTTCTTTGTAAATCTAGCTAAAGTTATGAAAACTTTGCTTATATTTTGTAAGAACCAAACTTCTGGTTTTGTTGCTTTTCTCTGTTATTATAATCTCTCTTTCATTCATCACCACTGTAATCTTTATTAGTTCCTTCCTGCTTGATTTGGGTTTGTTTTTTCTTTCTATTTTACAGTTTCTTAAAGTGAATGTTAGGTTATTAGCTTGAAATTTTTCTACTTTTTTAATGTAAGTGCTTACATTAAATTTGCCTCTAACCAATGCTGTAACTCATCCTGGAAATTTCAGTATGGTGTTTTCTTTCTCATTCACCTCAAAACATTTTCTATTTCCCTGTGGTTTCCTCTTTGACCCATTGGTTATTCAGGAGTGTCTTACTTAATTTTTTTGAACATCTTTTTGAATTTCTCGAATTTCCCTTTATTATCGACTTCTAATTTCTTTCTCTTATGGTTGTAGAACATACTTTAATGATTTCAAACTTTATTAATATATTGAGACTTATTTTATGGCCTATTATAGTGCCTGTCTGAATAACCTTTTACTTGCATTATATTCTCTTTTGAGGTAGAATATTCTATAGATGTCTATTATGTCTTGTTGATTTATAGTGTTGTTCAACTATTCTGTTTCCTCATTATATTCTGCCAGTTAATTGTTTTATCCATTCTTGAAAGTGGAATATTGAAATCAACTATCATTTTTGAATTGTCTATTTCTCACTCAGAATCTGTCAGTTTTTGCATTACAGATTTTGGGAATCTGTTGTTAGGTACACATCCTTATAATTGTTATATCTTCTTAGTGTATTGACTCATTTATAATTATAAACTCTCTCTCTTTACCTCTAGTAGCATTTTAAAGCCTATTTTGTATTATTTATATATAGTATTTTAGCTGTGTTATTGTTTCTGTTTACATTAGTATATAGTTTCAGTCTTTTTACTTTCAGCCCATTGTGTCTTTGATTCTAAATGTATATTTTGTAGACAGCATATAATTGGATTTTTTTTTTTTTTTACTCAGGCTGACTATCACTGCCTTTGGATTTTATTTTTTGATTAACATTCACATGTATGGTTATTTTCAGTATGTTTAGATTTACCTCTGCTATCGAACATTTTTCTTTCTGTATATCTCATGTCTTCTTTTCCCTCCGTTGTTCCGTTAGTGTTTTCTTCTGCAATAAGTGAATGTTTTCTAGGGTAACATTTTACTTCATGTAATAATTTTTTAACTATATTTTTTAGTTATTTCCTTAGTGATCATTGTGTGCGTGTGTGTGTATATGTATATACATATATATCTATATCTTATTAGAACTACATATTTTCATTAACTTAATTCTAGTGATATATGGAAATGTTAGTCCAATATAGCTCTGTTACTGCTATGTTTTGTGCTATTATTATTATATAATATATTACATATTAATGTAAATATAAGATATATATTCTAATTATTTATATGTTACAAACCCACCAGTATATTGTTATAGTTATTTCTTATAATTTCACATCTTTTAAAGAAAATCAGAGAAGAGAGCACAAATATATTTATAGAATTAAATAATATTCTAACCTTATTTACCATTTTTGGTCTCTATTTCCTCCTATGAAATAACTGGTGTTATTTCCTTATTCTAATACAGTTCTGTTTCCGCAGACCTCCTTTGTGAGGTTACTGTCATATAGATTACTTTTATATATATTATAAGCCCATTAGTACAAGTATACACATATTGTCCTACATAATTGCTTTAAAAATGTATTCATTGATTTTTTTTTATTGTGATAAAACACACCTAACATATAATTATTATCTTAGCCATTTTTAAATTTACAGATCAGTGGTATTAAATACATTCACATTGTTGTGCCATCAGCACCACCGTCCATCTCCCGAACTCTATCTTGCAAAACCAAAACTCTCTCCCCATTAAGCAATAACTCCTTGTTCCCCTTTCTCCCAGCCCCAACAAGCACCGTTCAACTTTTTGATTCTATGAATTTGACTGCTCTAAGTACCTCACATAAGTGGAATCATATAATACCTGTCCTTTTGTGCCTGGCTTATTTCATTCAACATAGTGTCCTCAAGGTTTATTCATATTATAGCATGTGTCAGAATTTCCTTCTTTTTGGAGGCTAAATACTATTCCATTGTAGGCGTATATCAAATTTTGTTTATTCATGTCGATATTTGCATTGCTTTCACCTTTTGGCTTTGGGGAATAATGCTACTATGAATACAAGTGTACAAATATCTCTTTGAGACCCCACTTTCAATTCTTTTGAGAGCATTACACAGAAGTGGGATTGCTGGATTATGTGATATTTCACTTTTAACTTATTGAAGAATTGCTATACTGTTTTCTTTAGCATCTCAATCATTTTACATTCCTGCCAATAGTACACAGGGTTCCAATTTCTCCACATCCTTTCCAACGCCTGTTATTTTGGGAGTTTATTTGTTTGTTTTTTTGTTTGTTTGTTTTATAGTAGCCATCCTAATGAGTGTGAGGTGGTAACTCATTTTGGTTTTGATTTGCATTTCCGTAATGTTTGGTGATGTTGAGCCTCTTTCCATGTACTAATAAGTATTGCTTCTTTGGGAAATGTCTATTTAAGTCCTTCAAGCCTTTTAAATCAAGTTTTTCATTTTTTTGCTGTTGAGTTGTAAGATATCTTACTATATTTTAGATATTAACTCCTCGTCAGATATGTGATTTGCAAATATTTTCTCCCATTCCATGGGTTGCCTTTTCGCTTCATTGATTGTGGTATTTTTAAAAATTAATTTATTTTCCGATTACAGCTGACATATATTATATTGGTTTTAGGTGTACAACATGGTGATTAGACCTTCATACACCTTAGGAAATGATCCCCCCGATAAGTCTAGCACCATCTGACACTATACGTGGTTGTTACAATACTACTGACTGTATTCCCTCTGCTGTACTTTACATCCCTGTGACTACTTTTATAACTGGCAATTTGTACTTCTTACTCTCCGTCACCTTTTTCTGATTGTGTTTTTTGATGCATATATAGTTGCTTTTTAATTCGTTAAGAAAACAAAACTATATAATTATGTTGTCTTTTATGATTACAAACATGATAATTTTTACTGGAACTCATCATTTTGTAAGTGGATATGAATTCATGACTGATGTTACTTCCTTTCAATCTAAAGAATTTCCTTTTGTATTTCTTGTAAAGCTGGCATGCCACTAACAGATTATCTCTATTTTTAGTTAACTGGAATGTCTTTATTTCACTTTTGTTTTTAAGAGAGTTTTGTTGAATATGGAAATCTCGGCTGACAAGTTTCCCCCCAGCGCTTTGGATGTGTCACCCCACTACCTCTGGTCTCCATCATACCCCATAAGAAATCAGCCATTGGTCTTATCTGAGTATATCCTTAAGGATTTTTCTCTTGCTGCTTTCAATGTTTTCTTTTTGTCTTTGGCATCAACATCTTGAGTATGATAACTCTGGACAGTAATATCTTCGTGTTTATCATACTTGCAGTTTGCTGTGCTTATTAGATGTGTAGGTTAATGTTTTACACCAGATTTGTGACTTTTCAGCCATTATTTCTTCAAATGTATTTTCTGCGGCTCCTTTTTCTCCTGTTCTCTGGTACTCCCAGTACAGGTATGAGTTCCACACTTCTCTTGAGGCTCTGATGATTTTTCTTTGTTCCTTTTTCTCCCTGTGCTTCAGAGTGCATACTCTTTATTGATCTGTCTTTAGGTTTGCTGTTCTTTTCTTCTGACAGCTCAAATCTACTGTCGAACCCTAGTAGTGATGTTTCATTTTGGCTATTATACTTTTCAACACTAAAATTTTCAGTTTTTTATAATTTCTGTCTATCGTTGTTTCTCTTTATTTGAGACAGTATCATCACACCTTTTAATTTTTTAAGCATGGTTTCCTTTAGTTCTTTGAACATATTTATAATAGCTGCTTTGACATCTTTGCTAAGTCCAACATCTGGGGTGCTCTCAAAAACAGTTCTGTTGTCTGGTTTTTTTTCCTATGAGTCAACATCTTCACGTCTCTATTCTGGAAATCCTGCACTAGTTGTTTTTTATTGGGTTTTAAAAGCCACCACTTTTTAGGATTTAAGTTGGGTAAACTTTCAGAATATTTCAAAGTAGATTTTTCCTTTTTTCCTCTTTCAAAAAAGTTTATTTTTTGTTTTTTGTTTTTTTGCTACATCTACTGATGACAATAGAGAAATGAGATGACCGTGAGTATAAGTTGTTGATGAGGAGTGAAAAGGATCAGGCATTAGAGAAGTACATGCACTCGGCCACAAAACAAAAAGAACCAAAGTACACAGATAATAAGAGTTCAGCTCTTGGACTGTGATTGGAAAAGCTCATCTTTATTATTTTGTTGAGATAGGAAGAGAGATGTGGCACAGGGAACTCCACATGCCAAATGAGGGGCTAGGGAGGCTGAGCAGAGCGATTCCAGAGGCTCCCGATGCAGAGGGAAGCACTCTTGAGAAAGGCTAGCTTTCCAGCTGGAGAATTGCTCCTGGTGTCCTTCCCCAGCTCCTTCTCTTTCAATGACACCATGATCTAATATTGGGGAAAAGTCCACTCCCCATGCCCTTTAAACAAATATATTGAGATAAGATTGACATACAACAGTATATTAGTTTCAGTTGTACAACATACTGATTTAATATTTGTATACATTGTGAAATGATCACAGTAAGTCTAATTAACATTTGTTACTATACATAGTCACGAATTTTTTTTTCTGGTATTAAAAACTTTTGATTTACTCTCAGCAACTTTCAACTGTGTAATACAGTGTTAACAACTACAGTTACCATGCTATTCATGATATCCCTATGACATTTATTTTATAGCTGGAAGTTTGTAACTTTGTCTCCCTTTACCCATTTTGCTCAATCCCCACCCCCTACCTCTGGCAACCACCAATCTGTTCTTTGTATCTATGAGCTTGGTTTTTGTTTTGTTTTGGGTTTACATATAAGAGAGAGATCATATGGTATTTGTCTTTCTCTGACTTATTTCACTTAGCGTAACGCCCTTAAGTTCCATCTGTGTTATTGCAAATGGCAGGATTTTATGCATATATATATATATATATGCATATATATATGTGTGTGTGTATGTGTGTGTGTATATATATATACGTATATATATATATACACACACACACACATACACACACGCATATATTACATGTATATATATTTTATATATATAATCACGTTTTCTTTATTCATTTATCCACTGATGGACCCTTAGGTTGTTTCCATATCTTGTCTGTTGTAAATAATGCTGCAATATATCTTTTTGAACATGGGCTACATATATCTTTTTGAATTATTGTTTTCATTTTCTTCAGATGAATGCCAGGAAGTAAGATTGCTGGGTCATATAGTAGTTCTATTTTTAATTTTTTGAGAAACCACCACATTGTTTTTTGTAGTGGCTATACCAGTTTACAGTCCCACCAGCAGTGCATGAAGGTTCCTTTTGTCCACATCCTCTCCACCACTTGTCTCCTGTCTTTTTGATAATCACCATTCCAACAGGTGTAAGGTGATACCTCATTGTACTTTTGATTTTCATTTCCCTGACGATTAATGACATTGAGCATATTTTTATGTATCTGTTGGTCATTTGTATATCTTCTTTGAAAAAATGTCTATTCAAATCCTCTGCCTATTTTTAAAAATTGGATTGTTTGGGTCTTTTTGCTTTTAAGTTGTGTGAGTTCTTTATGTATTTTGGAAATTAATGGCTTATCAGATACATGATTTGCAAATATTTTCCTCTGTCTGGTTGCCTTTTCATATTATTAACAGCTTCCTTGCTGTGCAGAAGCTTTTTGTGTTTTAAGTTTCTCATTGCTATACTTACAGGAAATTTTGCATCTTATACTTACACATTTAGTAAAATGAAAATCAAATCTCATATAACTTCGACAAGATAAAATATATAAATATCTCACTTTTGTCCCTCAGGAAATGAGGAATTATTATTTTACGTTTACTTTGCTTTTGGAGGTAATGTTAATTACATGGTATCTGAGCTGGTATCTCAGTAACTGAGCTGGTATCTCTTCAGGCAAGACAAATATGGTGTCCTGTTTTAAAGATTTAAGAAAAAAAAATCTGTCTCTGCTTGCTACCTACTTATATGTGTTTTGCTGAGCTGGATTTAAATCAGTTTTATCTCAGTAGAAAACAAACATAGTATTTAGTGTATTTGCATCATCTCTTAGGCTATAGCATCTGACACAATAGAGATGTCATTTTGTAATATTCTGAAATCGAAGACTTCATTCTTCTTGACATCATTATATTAGTGTCAGGTGTACAACTTAATGATTTGATGTTTGTGTATATTACAAAGAGAAATATTACCTGTATTTAAGTATAAGCCTAAGTTGGTATTTATTTACATAATGTTCTTCCTATTCTTTCACTAAACTGTTGCAACATTTTCACCAATTTAGCCTCAAGCTCTAGTGACTTTCATATAACAGATGTTCAAGAAATATTTGTTGAATGAACACATCCATGAAAACTATTTTTTAAATTCACTGAGATGAAAGGTTTGCCTCAGAACTTTTCAGTTACTTCAAGAACTCACTGAACTTGCAGTGCAGGGCAGCCAGCCTTAACGTGTTTCTGGCATGTCTGCCAAATGGCTGGCAGCACACGTGCCTACCCCCGCCTATGTAGACTCCGCTCTACTCAGGGGTCCTTCTCAATTGCATTTACATTTACTTCTCCCAGCTCCTAAAAATGTCTAACTAAACGAAATGTAGCTTTACGAAGTCCATGTAATGGTATATATAATCATTTCAGAAAAAAGGCAGGCAGGAAGTCTTCATAAAAGCAAGTTAATGGCAGGTCTGAAGAGGATGGCCACAGCCAGGAAACAATTCAAGAATTCTTCTTTCGCAGCCCACAGTTGTAAAATGCAATAATCAAGTTAACCCACGACGGCACAAGTCCCTTTGACCATTTTCAGGACTTCTGTCTGGACAAGGACAGTTAATCCTGGGTTTTGTAGGCATTAATGCAAGGGCTTAATAACCTCTATTAGAGGAAGCCCAGATTGAATGCCTTTTTAAAGAACACCCCTAAATAACAACTATATAGATCAGTGAAAACTTTTTACAATAGATAATTAAAAGTTATGGCTTTACATATAAACCCACATAAATGTATATTTTATATAGCCACATAAACCCAAAACTTTCAATTTCCTTCTGAAAAATTTCCACATGTTAAAAAATTCTGGACTGTATTTGTGATTGGAACTTTACACTTGCTCTAAAATAAAGGAAAAAAATATTTTTTCTTCCAGTCTGTACCTTGACTGAATTATGCCCCCTGCTTTAACTGATACACATTTGACTCTTACAAGTCCCACTGTAACACCTTTCAAGTCCCTCTGCTAATCTACAAACCTCTGTTGTTTGTGAGGTTTGAATTGTTCAGGGACAAGGATTTTCAGCAAGTAGATCAAAAGTTGAACGAGTTCAGGATTTCCCCCAGTCCCCACTTTGCTGTGGGTTAGCCTTCAGAGGTTTTGAAATAAACACCTTTGTTGGGCCAAGTGGGTAATTAATACACAAAGCACTAGAATAGTGCTTTATAACAATGGATGGCAGATTTATACAGGCTAATTCTTGAGGAGAAAAAAAATGAATAGAAATCATCTATTTGAGGAGTTTCCACAGGTCATCAAAACTGACCAGGGTGAGTAAAAGCTTTTTAATTTGATGTAGTCCCATTCATTTACTTTAGCTTTTACTTCCTTTGCCTTCGTATGTCTGCAAAGGTCTTTATTTCTCCTTTATATCTGAAGGAGAATTTAGCTGGATACATTATTCTTGGCTGGTAGTTCCTTTCATTTAATAGTTTGAATATTTGATTCCACTCATTTCTGGCTTGTAAGATTTGTGCCGAGAAGTCTGACAATAATCTAATAGGTTTTCCTTTATAGGTTACCGTCTTCTTTTCCCTGGCTGCACTGAGAATTCTGTCTTTGTCTTTGATTTTTTATAGTTTTAATACAATGTGTCTTGGTGAAAGTTGTTTTGGATTGAGATAATTGAGTGTTCTGTTGACTTCTTGAATTCCAAGCTCCAGCTCATTCTTTAGATTTGAGAAATTCTCATCAACTATTTGTCTGAAAATGCTTTCTAGTCCTGCTCCTTTTCCTTGCCTTCAATAATGCCTATTATTCTTATGTTTCCTCTCCTGATGGTGTAAGCTAGTTCTTGTATTTCTCTTTCATTATTTTTCATTCTTCAGTTTCTCTCTTCTTCCTTCTGATTTATTTCTAGATTTCTGTCTTCAATATCACTGATCCTTTCCTCTATTTGGTCGACTCTATTTCTCAAGCTTGCTATTTCATTTTTCAACTCTTGCAGTGTGTTCTTCATCTCCAGAAGTCTATTTGGTTCTTTTTGAGGGTTTCATCTCCTTGCCCTACTCATCTAGTTGTTTTGTCTATTCCTGAAATTGTCGATTTGAGTTGTTTTGTATCTCATTGAGTTTTTTCAGAAGTACCATCCTGAATTCTCTGTCATATAAGTTGCATATTTCTATGTCTGTAAACTTATTTTCTGGAGATTTTTCTCTTTCTTTCTGAGATGCCTTGTCACCTTGGTTGTTCATGGTGTTTAATGGACTATTTCTCTGCCTGGGCATTAATGGAAGTGTATTCTGATTTTTTTTCCAGAAATAAGATTTTTTATATTATGGTTCTTAGCCTATTGAAAAGAAGGCACTTTTCTTTTGGTTTCCAGTAGGTGGTGTCTAAGCCTCTTGGATCCCTGCTTCATATAAAGTCTTAATAATATCTTTTTTTTCTTTTTTTCTAATAGATGTTTAATTATGCTAGCTAACCACAGTCTTAGTCTCTGTCAATGTTAGCAACAGTTTTGGTAGCATTTGCTCAGATTCCCCTGGGGCTCTGCAGTATTCTGTCTCAGAGGGTATGGGGGGAGGGGCCCTCTGGGTTAGGGGATAGAGGCTGTGGCTCAGCCTGTGTTTTGTATCTGCAGCTGGTAAAAATCAGCTGTTGTTTCTCTGCTGTCCCTGCTTTTCTGCTTTCTGCCCAGATGACTGGGCACTGCCACTGGCCACATGGAGCTCACAGCTCTCCCAGGCAGGGCTGCTCAGAGAAGTTGTGGCACCTTCTCTCGTCCCCCTCCTCCAATAGGGAGTTTGGGATGCAAGAGGCCACTTCTTTATTTCTCCAAGTCTACCGCGCAACACTGGGGTTCTGTTTGATATTTTTGCTCAGTAATGAATCAAGTTATGTAAATTTTCATTCTCATAATGGTCTTTTCAAGCTTTTGTTTTAACATTAAGACAGCCTCAAAAAATGAATTAGAAACTGTTTATTTCCCTAGAAGAGTATTTCTTGTCAGTTTTAGTATATTGAATATTTTTAAGAGGTTCTCTATTTAATTTAAACTTAAATTTTTATACATCATGTTATTCAGAAAATTGTGCTGTTATTTCTTTAATCTATAATAATATCCCCTTTTTCATTCCCAATGTTGACTATTTTTGCCTTCTCCCTCTCCTTATTTATTTTTCAAAGTCAATTTCACTAGGAATATGTCAATTTTATTAGTCTTTTCAAAGAACCAGTTTCTGGCTTTGTTGATCATTTATACTGTGCTTTATGTTTTCTTTTATTAATTTCTTCCTTTTTTATTTTCTTTTTGTCTGTAATTAACTATTATTTTCCCTATGTTCTTGAGGATGGATGCTTAAATCAGATTTTTGGTCTTTCTTCTTTTTTAATATAAGTATTTTGAAAAGATAATAATTTTTCCACTAAGGCAAGTACTTAGGTGCATCTTACAAGTTTTGATGACTGGTTGGAAATATTTTCTAATTTCCATCATGATTACTCTTTGGCCCATGGCTTATTTATAATTGCATTTCTTAAACACCAGACATGTAGGGATTTTTTTAAATTATACTCATTCTTGTTTGTGTGTAGTAGCTTTGATTTGCATTTCCTTAATGAATAATGATGTTGAGCATTTTAATCTATTTATTAGCCTACTTATTACATGTCTTCGGAGAAATGTCTGTTCAAATCTTTTGCCTGCTTTTAATGGTTTTTCTGTTGTTGACTTGTAAGAGTTCTTTATATATCCTGCATACAAGCCCCTTACCAAGCATGTAATTTGCAAACATTTTGGTTGTCTTTTTACTTTTTTTTCCCTTTAAATTAATTTATTGGGGTTCTCGTGTCAGTTTGCTAAACAGAGATTCTGGAGATGTTCTGTGATATGCTATGAAATTCTTATACGAAGAGGTAGTTTTGGAGGAAAAATCAGTGATCTAGCTGCCAACACTTCCAGAAAATTCCTTTATGCTATATTTATGAAACTTTTTGTATCCAGGGACTAAAGGAGCAAAGTAGTGTATTCCCTGTATTTCTAATTAGTCATATTATATATATATTCATACAGATCTATTGAAAGGTATCTGCTACAACAATTTCTATGCAATATAGTACAAACTGTAACATTCATTACTCTTTTTACTTTCTTGATGATATAGTTTGAAACACAAAAGTTTATGATTTTGATGAGTTCAAGCTTATCATTTCAGATTGTTTATTGCTAGTGTATAAAAATACAATTGATTTTGGTATATTGATCTTGTACACCTCCACCTTTCCTTACTCGTTTATTAGTTCCTATAGTTTTTAGTGAATTCCTTAGAATTTTCTATCTAGAGGATCATGTCATCTGCAAACAGAGGTTATTTTACTCTTCAAGTCTGGATATCTTTTACTTTTTTTACTTGCCAATTATCCTGGCTAAAACTTACAGTACAATGTTGAATGTAAGTGGTGAGATGAGATATTTATGTTCTGTTCCTGATCTTAAGGAGAAAGCGTTTAGCCATTCATCATTTAATATGATGTTAGCTGTAGATTTGTAGTAGAGGGCCTTTGTCAGGTTGAAGACTTTCCCTTCCATTCCTAGTTTGTTGAGTGTTTTAATCATGGAAATGTTAGATTTTGTCAAATGCTTTCCCCCCATCTATTGAGATGCTCATGTATTCATCCTTTATCCTATTGACATGGTTTATTGCATTGATTGATTTTCATATGTTAAACCAACCTTGCATTTCTGGATATATCCCACTTACTTATGGTATGTAATCCTTTCTATATGTTGCTAGATTAGTTTTGCTAGTATTTCATTGAGAATTTGTGCATTTTTATTTATAAGGAATACTGGTCTTTAGTTTCTTATGATGTATTTCTATTTTTGGTATCAAGATATTATCTCATAGAGTTGGGAAGTATATCTCTAAGAATTTTGCATTTCACTAGGTATTAAGTTTGTTGGCTTATAACTTTTAAAGTATTTTAAAATGGGCTGGTCATCAAATACCTTTTCTTGAATAGGCCGAGGAGGAAAAGTCTAATTTGGTTTTTAATTTATTATACTACTCTGTGGCCAGCTGTTCATGGAGAGACACTGTTGTGGGGGTACACCCAGGTTTTCCAGTCTAGTCATAACATTTAGCCCACTGGGTTGATAAGACAATTGGGTTTGCTTGCTTGGAGTCTGCCTGTTGATCATAGAGGTTCCCAGATCATCAGTTTAACCACTGGCTGAATATCTGGTTAAAAACCGTTCCCAAATGAGACATGATGTTCAAACATATAGAGTTTGTAGAGTCTTTTAAACATCTCTTTGAAAAAGTCTAACATCATTTCTGCCAGTGCTTCCTAGAAGTCTCATCTAGAGATACTTGATTTCCTAAAATTTCAGTTTTCCTCAAATTTATCAAATGGATCTTTGGCTTTTTGATGTTTAGGATCAGGTTGAGGTGAGGAAGGTACAAACCGGAATGGCTGAGACACAGCAAGACACAGCCATTGGTGGCCTGCTGAGCATCCCCCACTGACCACGCCCCCTCCCCACCTGCTTTCAGGTTTGGTGTATTAGTTTACTAGGGCTGCTGTAAAAAGTACCACAAACTGGATGTCTTAAACAATAGAAATTTATTGTCTCACAGCTTGAGAGGCTAGAAGTCTTAGATCAAGGCGTCGGCAGGGCTGATTCCTTCTGAGGCTGTGAGGGAGAAACTGTTCTATGCCTCTTGATTAGCTTTTGGGGGTTTGCTGGCCATCTTTGGTGTTCTTTGGTTTGTAGAAACATCACCCTGTCTCAGCCTTTGTGTTCATAGGGTGTTCTGCCTGAGCGTGCGTACCTGTGTCCAAGTGAAGGGCACCAAGTTACAATAGACTGGGGCGCACGTTATTCCAGTGTGACCTCACCTTAACTAATCACATCTGCAAGGACTCTTTTCCAAGTAAGGTCACATTCTGAGGGACACGGAGTTAGGACTTCATGATATGAATTTTGGTGGGGACATAGTCAACTCATAACTCTTTTTTAGGGTAGGTTTGGAGGACAGTTAATCCACAGCAAGTTCAGTCCCATCACTGAGGCGTCTCCACTGAACGAGCTGTGTGATCGTCGGGACTCCCCTCCATCTGGCCAAAGCTTGCCTATCCCCTCCAACTGTGTTAGTGCCGGGACTTACTCAGCTTTAAGCTCTGGGATTGTTTTTTGCCCAGCCTTGTGGAGCGTCCCTCTACACACATGCAGCCTGCATGCAAACCAGACTTGGGTTCTGCTCCCTCAGCCCCCCAAGACTCTCTCCTTTCCAGAACTTTGCCCTACAGATCCCAGCTCCTTCAGCCTCCTGAGTTCTGAGTTCCACTTCCTTAACGCCACCTGGCCACCACCTCTGTCTGGATTCTTCCTCTGCCCATGCAGCTGGGAAGTCACCTCCAGGCAGGTCACCAAGGCCACCAAGGAACACAATCCCTTGCTGCCTGCGGTTAGATGTCTGAACATTGTCATTTCATAGCTTCATTCCAGTTTTCTAGCTGCTAAGGCCAATCCATCTTACACCGTTATGCCCAGGGAACAGACATTCAAAATGAACTCTTTAAAACTTTTGCTTTAAAAACTGAGCTGTCAAGTCATCTGTGTTAGTGCAAAATTCACAACCTTTAAATGTCCCTGGAATACTGAACTCTGGGGTATTCTCATGTATCACGGCCAAGGAGACCACACTGCCCCCTTCAGAGAGGCTTGCCTGGCTCACCCTGACATCTGCCAGCCACAGCCCGTGTCTATGAGCACACAGAGACCTGTTCCTTTAGCTAAACCTGTCCTCGGGCCATGCGGGGAAGTCATGTCATGGGAGACAAAGGGGTCCATCTCCCAGCCTCAGAAAGCCTCAGAGAAGCACCAGAGGTGGCTGGCCATGTGGAGCTCACTCCCTTCACTAAGTTTAATGTCATGCCCCATAAGCTGAAAAGAATACATTTACATTTTTACCAAACATTCAAGTTCAGAACCACCAAATTATCTTAACTCAATTATCAAAATGTCTATAAATCCTTTACAATGGAAAAGAAGAGAAGCAACTTGTACTCGAGTGCATGTGTGGGGCCAAGGACTAAGTGCTTTGGGGTCAGACCAAGCTGGGTCTGCATTCTGGCTTCTCCACTCACTAGTTACGTGGGCTCCAGCAAGACCCTCTGAGTTTCCTGATTCCTGAAATGGAGATGTTTTTCTCATAGGTGCATTGCAAGTAGTAAGTAGGAACATTTGTCTGCCACTAAAGCCTGCCTTGCAACTGGCTCATGGCAAAGAGGTTGGGTTTGGTGTTGCAATGGCAGGTGACCAGAGACCTGCACAGACACCAGTATCTGCTCCCTGGGTGCCCTGTCCTGTGTTTTTTTACCAACAACCGTGCATTTCCTAAGACTTTTTTTTTTCCAGGATTTAAAAGAAGTATACATATCTCTATATCTCTATTAAGTGGTGATAGACCCAGAGAAATAGCAGGTTAATACTTGTCATTCACATCTTTGAAGGGATTGGTTTACTAGCATGTTGGTTTACCAGCTGAGGTTTGTATAATGGGTACATTTGAATAAGAGTGGATGTGGGGGTATAAAATGGGGCCTTGCCTAGAGAAGGCAGGTTCAGGGCATCTGCAGAATGGGGTTTTGAGGGCAAGAAGACTCTAAAGTGCACTGAAAACAAGCTTCACCTACCTTCCAACTTAATACAGGGTCAGCACCCACTATGCAATTTTGCATAGAATCAACAAGGACCAAACAATAAGTAACTGGATATAAAAATACAGTCAATAAAAACTCTCATACATATACGAAATCAATCAGACTCACAGACATTGAAAATGGGAAGAGATCACAGAAATGGCAGTGTGGGTGATTCACAGTTGCCGAGAGATGTGTCGTGTCTGCAGATGCCATCCCATTTCTTTACAGGAAGTCTCCAAACCCACCTAAGGCTGCATCGGCACAGTCAGTGTCCACATCATTCCCACTTTCCTATTTTTCCATGGAAACAATGAAGAAATTATTCCTCATCCTACTTTCATTCCAAACACTATTTTTAGTGTTAGCATCTGCTGCAGAAACATTGGCTTAGTTCCTTCCCCTCAGTATCATATCATCTCGCTGACAGGCAGGGAGAGCAGCTCCCGCAGTTTCCAGAACAGAGTCTGTGTTTTGGGTACCAAACATATTTTTGTTCATAATTCAGTCAAAAATAAGGAATTGCCAAAATAGTGACAATTATAAAATCTTCATATGATTAAGAAAAAATCAACTATGTTTCCTTTTTAGTATTTGCTTATTTATATTTTATTTTTTTATTTATAATCTACCAAGTGAATGAGATGCCATATTCCTAGCGAAGGAATCAGAATGTGGCTAATTTATTCTACTAAGAAGATAAGTTTTCCATCGAAATGTTGCTCGTGATTTCCAGTCTCAGGAAGCTACAGAATCGGAGAGGTGGGCAGGCGCTGTCCTCTACCTCCTTCAGAGACAGGTATGAGGCATAACTCAGCCATCTTCAGCCATTAGAAACTGGGCTGGTCGCTCTCCAGCCCTCCATAAAATGAGGCGGAAGAGCATGATCTCTAAGATCCTAGACAGGTCTGATCTTCCAAGTTTGGATTCCAGTCACGTAGCACCTCAGGCTGGGGAGGCAAGACGAGCTCCGGGAAGCTTCGGCTAAATGAAAGTCGTGAACGACATTGGGTACTCAGAAACACAGCGGAGTGTTCATTGGCAGAGATCATCGCTCTTATTCAGTGCCTTACATTTATCCTCCCACATTTGTTCTCCCTGCTTCTAAATTAGTCAGTGTAAAGACTTTGAAAAGATTAGCTGGTTTAAAGCCACATTTGCAAAAGGAGCTATACGGGCCAGCACATAAATCAGATACATGGTGGTTTTATCTCTCTGCCCAAAAGAAAAGTAGTGGTTTACGCTTTTTCTTTATAGACACAATTCAAGTTTTCATTTCTCTTATTTAAAATATTACAAAATGGGCACCGTTATGGGCACTATTCCAAGATAATCTTCCAGATTCTTCTGCAGTCCAGGAATCTAATACCTTCGGACAAACAAATACTTGTTAAGTTAGAGTAAGCATTAAGCATGGAAGGGCAGAGTTTTATGAAAAATAACATTATTTTGCTAAAAACCAACAAAACTGTGATTTTTAGATGATGTAACAAGAGCACGCACATTTTGTTTTTCTTGAAAAGAGGAAATAATTAAACAAAATGTTATAAAATTTGGGCAGGTTAAAACTGGAAGCATTTGAGTTGCCAGAAGATGCTGTTATGGACATTCCCGAAAGGTCTAAACATTGCTGAATGGTATTTAAATGGTGGCCAAAGGGTCCAAAATTTCAGACTGTCAGTATTTGGCATTTGTCAAAAAAAAGAAAAAGGAAAAATGGTTCCTAGAAGACTCTTAGCTAAGAGTCTGATTCCCATTAGAGGAGTTCGAATAATAACCTCCATTTAAAATATTAAGTTTATTCAGCTAGGATTCGGCCAAGGCGTGTCTACTGGGGCTTCTGCTATAAACTGCCAGTGAGCGGGGATGGAGAAATGGGATTTCCAGCAATAAACCTAGGGAATTCCAAAATAAATTCTGTATTAGTGTCTTATTGTTGCAGCAACAAATTACCACAAAAGCAGTTGCTTAGAACAGCACAAATTAATTATCTAGCAGTTCTGGACATCAGAAGTCCGGTATGTGTCTTGTTGAGCTAAAATCAAGGTGTTGGCAGGATTATGTTCCTTCTGGAGACTCGGGGGAGAGTACATCTCCTCGCCTTTTTGAACTGCTAGAGGCTGCCTGCTTTCTCTAGCTCGCAGCCCTTCCCCCACCCTCCAAGTCGGGAATGTTGAGGTGAGTCTTTCTCACACTGCTGCCTCTCTGGTCCTCATCTGTCTCGCGCTTCCCTTTTTAAACCCCTTTGGGATTATACTGAGCCCACCCAGATAATCCAGAAAATTCTCCCAATTTTAAGGTCAGCTGCTTAGGAAACTTATTTCCATGCTGATAACTTTAATTTTCTCTGAAAAAAGAAACAAAACCATCTGTTCACAAGAGTGTGATGGGGCCGGGAACACGCGGTGCTTGAGAGCATTTGGGGCTCGTTGCTGTGGCGACTGGAGAGGAAGTTGCCTGGGGCCACATGGAACTGTTGTCCACGTGTGTCATTTGGCCACAGAACCTCAGAAGCCTCTGTAGCCTCCAACTCAGCCAGAGCCTTTGACACGTTCACAGCCATGGACTTGGGCATTTTTCCTCTGGATCTCTCATAAGGGTGCAGTTACAGGTGCAGACAAGTTATGCGCACGTGTATTTGTCAAGAAATGTGTGTACCACCTTCAAATTGGAACCCATGCAGGAGAGAAATGGCAAAATAAATTGTGATATATCCACATAATGGGCTATTAGCCAGTCACTAAAATTTATATTTACAGAGACTTGGTCATCACGTGGGAAGATACTTATATTATACTGTAGCTGATAAAATCTGGGACCCAAAATTGTGTATTTGGCTTCATCTCAACTCATAGAAGACATATGAGTTCACTGGCTAACTCCAATGCCTTCTCTATTAAAGAAAAAGTGGAAAGAAAAAACAACAAAGTGGCAGCAGTGATTCTTCCTTCTTTCTTATTTATGCATTGCCCTGTTTGTTTTTCAGAGACTGTCTGAGGCATTAAGGCTCAAATGAAGTCGGAGACTGTAAACCTTTGTGACTTTATCCCTCACGGGTCTGCGATTCTTCTTGGCAGCAGGGAGAGGCCTGGTTATAGGAACAGAAGGGGTCGATGTAACAGACTAAAAGATATTTTCATGCTTTCTTTCTCTCTCTCTCTCTCTCTCTCTCTCTCTCTCTCTCTCTCTCTCTCTCTCTCTATCGTGTGTGTGTACAAATGGACATGTATTTCCAGTACAGGAATTGCATCTAGAATATATAAAGAGTTCTTACTGAAATATAATAAAAGATAGCCAGATCAATAGAGGAGCAAAAGACTTGAGTAGACACTTAACAAAAGAGGATCTCAAAATAGTCAATGAAAAGATGCTCACTATTAGTTATTAAAGAAATGGAAGTTAAAACCACAATGAGATACTACTACAACATCCACTGGAATGACTAAAATTAAAAAGCTCAGCAATTCCATACATGCATGTGTATGTGGAGGATGTGGAGCAACTGAAACTTTTGCATTAATGATGCTAATGTAAATTGTTCCAACCACTATCAAAAAATGTTTGTTCATACCTGCCAAAGTTAAACATACATATGCCCTGTGACCCAGGATCCTACTCGTGGGTAATACCCAGCAAAACTGAATGTGTAAGCCCACTGAAAAAAAACATGTATAAGACTGTTCATAGCAGATTTCTTGTAATAATCCAAACTTGGAAACAATCCATATGCCCAAGAAGAGTAAAATGGTATAGCCACACAATGGAATACTACATAGCAGTAAAAAGGAATGAACTGATACACACAAAATGGGTGAATCTCATGGAAATAATGTTGAATAATAGAAGTCAATACATCTATATATACCTATGTATGTGGCTTAACCTACAGATCACTAATCTATGGTGACAGTGTGGAATAGTGGTTAGCTTGTAGAGTGACTGCTAAAGGGCACAAGAAAGCTTCTTGGGGTGTTAGGAATGTTCTAGATATTGATGTGAATGGTGGTCGCCTGGGAATAATAGTATATAACTAAAAATTCTACCTAAACACTTAAGATGTATGTCCTTTAGGTCAGTTACACCTCAGGCAACAAAAACCAAGCCAATCTCTCAAAACAAACAACAACAAAAACCACTGCCAAGATTTAGCCACTGAGAAACAATAAGATTTTATGAGATTTACCATCCAAGGTGAATTTCTAACAGAACTGTAACTTCCCAGCCCCAGCCAACATTAAGCCAGAGTTTTTGAGTATTTCCACTTCACTAATCCCAACAGACTTCCCTACAGATCAATAAAATGGCCAAAAGGATAAGAAGCATCTAAGGAAAAACATTCCACCAGGATAGAATGTGCTGAACTTGTTCTGAACATAAGCCCACTCAGTTGTTAAATTTGCCATCTACTTTATAAAAAACTGTTGTAAAGATTTAGGAGAAAACATCCAGAACCACTGAAACAAAGATGTGATATAAATGCACAGCCTCGTAACCATTATGATTTGTCTTGAAAATAGTTAATCACTAGTTAAAGTGCACAGTGCTGCTTCATTGTTATGGACAAAAATGTCCCTGCCCAGATGCATGGTGACAGATGAAGCCATGTAAATAACAGTCAAGGAAGTAAGAGAAATAAAAGAAAGCAAACATGAATTCAATGTCTGCCTAAATGTTAATGGTTTCCTATAATTAGAACAAAGCATCAGTATCGAATGATGTAGGCAAGAACCTATAATTCCCAGACCATGTTTCCAAACTCACATAGAAAATGAGATTATGATGTGTCCCCTTCCAAAAGGAAAAATACAGGACCACGTGCAAAGAGTGCTTAGAAATACCACGTAGGAGTTAAGACTCTGAGCCGTATATGGGTTCTGACATGTAGTTTAAGTGTGATTGTGGGCACACTGATTTCTGGACTTCAAAAAGTTCCCTCACAGAAGTTCAACTGGGAATCTTTGAAAGCAACTGGTATAGGACGATGGATCATAGGTACTCAATAAGTGATAGGTAACATGATCATATTTACATACTAGAAAGATCCACCTTCAGAGGCGGTAGTCTTGGAGAAAGAGGGTGCAAGCAAATCTTATCTAAAACATGAGAGGTGGGGAGATATCCTCTTATATCTGGGTACAGAGGTCACTTTTGTTGGGCTGTGATGGGGGTGGGGCATTGAGAGAGTTCATTCCTGGTAACTTTAATTTTCTCTAAAGAAGGAAGCAAAATCCTCTCTTCACGAGAGTGTGATGGGGCCAGGAACACGCGGTGCTTGAGAGCATTTGGGGCTCGTTGCTGTGGCGACTGGAGAGGAAGTTGCCTGGGGCCACATGGAACTGTTGTCCACGTGTGTCATTTGGCCACAGAACCTCAGAAGCCTCTGTAGCCTCCAACTCAGCCAGAGCCTTTGACACGTTCACAGCCATGGACTTGGGCATTTTTCCTCTGGATCTCTCATAAGGGTGCAGTTACAGGTGCAGACAAGTTATGCGCACGTGTATTTGTCAAGAAATGTGTGTACCACCTTCAAATTGGAACCCATGCAGGAGAGAAATGGCAAAATAAATTGTGATATATCCACATAATGGGCTATTAGCCAGTCACTAAAATTTATATTTACAGAGACTTGGTCATCACGTGGGAAGATACTTATATTATACTGTAGCTGATAAAATCTGGGACCCAAAATTGTGTATTTGGCTTCATCTCAACTCATAGAAGACATATGAGTTCACCGGCTAACTCCAATGCCTTCTCGATTAAAGAAAAAGCAGAAGGAAAAAACAACAAAGTGGCAGCAGTGATTCTTCTAGGGTTGGAATTATCGGTGGTCTTTCCTTCTTTCTTATTTTATGCATTGCCCTGTTTGTTTTTCAGAGACTGAGGCATTAAGGCTCAAATGAAGTCAGAGACTATAAACCTTTGTGGCTTTATTCCTCACAGGTCTGCGATCCTCCTTGGCAGCAGAGAGAGGCCTGGCTATAGGAGTGCAGGGTCCTGGTGTAGGGTTGAGACCTTAACCAGGAAGGCACAGAAGGCAGACCAAGATGTGATGGCACTAGGGGTGCCAGTAAGAGAGTAACTGAGGTGATGACCATGATGATCAGAGCTATGAAAGATGGATGCTGGGGAGGGATGACTCCTGAGATAAGAGAGCAGTCAAATAACAGAAGGTCCCTGGAAGGTGAAAGAGGAGAAGTTGGGGAAACGGAGAGCAAGACCAGATGGAAAAGAGTGGGAAGAGAGTGTGAGCACTGCAGGTTAACACTTCTGAGGTGGACCAATTCGGGGTCAGACAGGTCACAGTGGAAGGTCACTGGTTAATAAATATTTTTAAACATTTTTTTTAATTTTTCAATTACAGTTGGCATATATTATATTAGTTTAGGTGTACAACATGCTGATTAGACATTTATGTTCCTTACAAAGTGATCACCCTGATAGGTATAGTACCCACTTGACACCATACATAGTTATTACAATATTACTGACTATATTCCTTATGAACTGATTAATAAATATTTATCAAGCAGCTACTATGTACCAGCCCTGTGCTAGCTGGATATGCAGCACTAATGCTCAAAATACATACAGATCCCGCCCTCCAGGAATTGTGCTCCAGGAATTCAGTATGAAATCAGTAATAAACCACCACAAAGGGTGAGATGTACTCTAAAGAAAAGAATAGGGGCAACTGAGAGATACGGGGCAGGGAAAAAACCAAAGGAAGTGACATTTAGGCTAAAACCTGAAGGGGGAGAGTTAGCCAGGTGAGAGCCAGGGAGGTACAGGGTGAGAGTAACGCCTTATCCTCAGGGAGGTGTGCCTCTCAGGCAGAGGCCCCAGAGTGGGGTGCTCAGGACCAGGAAGAAGCCCTGCTTGGCTGGAGGGAAGTGAGTGGGTAGTGCTTGGAGGTGAGGCCCAGAGAAGGGTAGGTGACAAAGAGGACCTTAAGGGTAGGTCCTCTTAAGAGGGTCGGGTTTTATTCTAACTGCATGGACACTAGGGGAGGATTCTGAAAGAGGGACATGACATGGTCATTCATATCAGTGAAGGAGGGTGGGAGGGACAGCAGCTACGGTCTTGATTCTGTGGGAAGTTCCCCAGCAGCTGGGTTCATGTGGCCTCTGACAGTGAGGTGGCTCAAGTCCACCTTTGTCACCAAGGCTCACCAGGGCAATGGGCCTGTGGTCAGGACAAAGACGATATTCTTTTTTCCCAGCTGTTTTCTGGCTAATGCTTGGCTCCGACCCTCTACCCATGTCGGGGTACCTGCACCCATGGGGTCCGCATTTTCTGAGCCCAAGGGAAGACAGACAGGGCTTGTCTTATGAAGACGCATGTGCAGAATCGTGGGTTAAGGGCTGAAGCACTGTCCTTCAGAACACAGCCTCCTGGGTCCAGCCTGATTAGGAAGCCTATTGTCTCTAGCGAAACCCTCTTCACCCATTAACAGCAGCCCTCCAGTTCAATGAAATGAAGAGTCATGGGGATGGAGACTATACTTCAATACTCTTGCTTTCCGATATCCTCTTCCTGAGTGTGGGCTTCCCATTTATTTTCTAATCTAAAAGGTGCTTTTCAGTTTGCAGAAATAGATGCCGTGTTTAGGAAGGCAGCCTGTTCAGCGCCGAGAGTTTGTGTTTTCAAATCTTGCCTCTGCCGCTTACTTCCTGAATGACCTTGGGCATGTTACTTGCCCTTTTTGTGCCTCAGTCCCCTCATCCATGACAGGGTAAGAATAGCAGCCCCTCATCTGTAAAAATGGGGTAATAGCAGGTCTTAATTAGGGATCTGCTGGGGACTGAATATTTCCTTTGAACCTCTGGCAAAGCCTTACTTGCATGTATTAGCCTCCTCTCAACCCAAGAAGCGTTAAGGAGAAAAAGGGCCACATGTCAGGCCCCTGGAGACCAAGTCCTCAGCAGGAAGGTGGAAGTGACAGGGATGGGTGAAGGACATACTTCCTTTCAACATTTTAAAGACTGAAGGTGCTTGCTCTCCCAAGCTCCGGGTAATTTCACATTTTCCTAACCTATTCACAAAGTTCCTACTACTTGCTATTTTGGGTGTTGACACCATGTCCCTTCTCAGCCTTAGCGAATCACAGACAACTTGGGTTTTGTCCTCTCAAAGGCTCCAGGCACCTCTCAAAGCCACCCACGGCCACACACGAATAAGGCCAGAGGTTTAAGATATTCTGGAAACAAAATTCTTAGGTAGGAAGGTGATTTATGGAATCAATAAATATTTAGTAGTTACAACAACAACAAAAAAAATGTGATTTTGAAAAGCAAGGAGCAGAGACTCCAGGTGGGAAAAGAGAAAAGGGCGTGCAGATTTGCTGAAGTTGTTGGGTTTAGTCTGAGGATTCTGTAAAAAGCAAACGTACACTAACAAAGTCACTATCTGATGGTCCTGATTTACCTGTCCATCATGAATGCAGGTTATTAACTTGGGAGGCTGGTAGACTGACTCATAATGTATTTTTGTTCTTGTCACACAGGGAATTTAAAACAGGTAACCATCGAAAGGAGCTTTTAAGTGAATAGCTTGTGCCAAAGGGATTATATCAAAATTGGAAAAGGAAACTGCTGTATATAAGCTCAAGTAAATGGGACCTGTCTTCAGACTCTTTTCCCTCTGATCATTCTTTTTGGGTTTTTGATCCTGTTTATAGTCAGAAGTGGAGAGCGTCCCTTCCACGTTTGTCCCCTAGCTCTGCTGCGGTCGTTGTGCAAACGTGGACTTCGCGCGTCCTCAGTGTCCACACGGAAAGCTCATCAGACCCACCTCCCCAGGACGTCGCCATCCCCCACCCCACCCCCACTACACACACAGAACAGCGCTGACGTTAGCATTATCTCCGCCAGCTGGGCACGAAGGTTTCCAGCGTATGAGCTGTGGCCTCGGTTTCTGCCGGGACACACTTCGCATTCATCATGGGGGCCGTGGTTGGGGTGGGGGCGGCCCAGGCTTCAGAGTGGGTCTCCAGGCGGTTAGCTGAGCGCATCCCTTCCCCAGGCCAGCACGTTTGCTAAGACAGTCTCCTCGCAGGGACTGGCCCGTCTGTAAAAGAAAAAAAGGGAGCCAGCGAATCTGCGACGTCCTCAGCAGCCTCCTTCCCACACTTGCGGTGTCACAACAATGAATCACCCCAAGACAGGGCGGCAGCTTCCCTAATTAGCCTGAAGACGCTCCGGACCCACATGATTATAAAAGAGCAACTTTTGCTTTCATTCAAATGCGCACTTCTCGCTCCGGCGCCCACTCCCTCCCGCCCGCGGGCCGCCGGCTTTGAGAGGCGGATTCGGAGCCCCAGGCCCAGATGACCTGCGAAGGCCCAGGTGACCTAGAAGCGGGAGGTGGAGTCGGGGCGCGCGGGGGGCGGGCGGCCGGCCGGGGTCTCGGAGGTACACAGGCCCGCCGGGATCAGGACGGCCAGGTCTGGTACCCCGACAGCGCCGCCGCGCGGGAATGCGGGGTGTGTCCCCTTGCGCGCGGAGCAGAGGAGCCGCCCCCGCCGCCCCGGACCCCCG